>NC_086448.1:333328896-333655942 GCF_028390025.1 Pseudophryne corroboree | reverse complement strand
TGACTGGGGAATGACAGGGGAGGCACTGCCTCCCCTGACTGCACGTCCCTGTTACACAGGTGCAGAGGTATAAACTCCTAGAAATGTGGTGAGTTTTGATCAGAGATGGGTGGAAAAGATAAGCAGGTGAGGCAGCCATAGACTTTTTACTCCAGAGATTTGACTACAAAATTGATCAGAATAATAGAAAGAAGATATTTTTAACATATTCTTTCTATTTTTCATATACTTTATCCAGTCAAAACTCTGGCACAAACGTTAGTATGACAGGAAAGGCTCTGCCTCACCTGCCTCACCCCACCGCACATCACTGCTGTGCGGCCATGTATCTGGTAGTGTTTGAAATTAAACGCCGCCAGGGTTTAAGTGGACAGGGCCTCGGGTAGCTGCTGGCCGGAATGCTGTAGAGTAGCAGGAATTTTATTTCCCTGTCTACAGCAGATGGCCTATTTTGATGGTGAGCCTGGAGCTGCAGCTCCATCAGCCCCATTGTTAATCCTGCCCTGGGTACAGGACCCATCAGATGACAGTCCTGCTTATCTGTATTGTTGTTTGTGTGGTTCAACATGGTTAATTATATTTTCTTAGATCCTTCAAATGAAATATTTGAAATTCATACAAAATAAGAGAAATACTGTAGTATTTTGAGAAAAATGGTGATTTAACTTATTTCCATACCAATTGCCTACTTTAAAAATAAAATTCTTTGTGGCTTATTTGGTAGATAGTGTTATCTTCTTATAATTTAATGTGTCTGTGTTTTTGTCACATCAGACTCAAAGGGGTATATTCAATTAAAGTCGGATCCATTCCGACAGTCATTTGTCGGAATGGATCCGACCTGGGCTATTCAATGACATCTCAATTCGACTTTAAAAAAAGTTGAATTGAGATGCGGGAGGGGAGACGGGGGAGAACAGCGCTACAGCTGCTATAGCGCTGCTCTCCCCGTCTGCCCCCCCCCCAGTCTCTCTGCCTCTTCCCGTCCTTCCCTGCATCACAGCCGCCTCTCATGGCCGTGTCCACCCGACTCCAGTAAGCGAGGTCTCGCTTGGTGGAGCCGGGTGGACGCTGCTGTGAGCGGCAGCTGTGACATCCTCCAGCGCTGCTCACCCCGTCCCCGCCTCGGCTCTCCCCGTCTCCGGCGCTGCTCTCCCCATCTCACTTCGACTTTTTTTTAAAGTTGAACTGAGATGGTCGAAAAGGGGGACAAAACCTGACGGTTTTGGCCCCGTTTTCCACACAAGCACGCGGATCGGCAGCTATTCCGACAATCCATGTGCTTTTCGACAAGTTGAATTCATCGACTTGTCGAAAAATTTGGGGTTATATTGAATGGGTCGGAACCCCTTCCGACCTAAAAAGTCGAAAACTGCCATCTTTTCGACAGACGGCAGCTTTCGACTTCAATTGAATATACCCCAAAAAGTGATAGAGAAATAGCAACATAGTACAGTGGTTTTTATTTTTATTTTAATTGAAAAACAAGATTAAAAATGTGTTCAGAATGATACTTGAAACTTGATCTCTGCAATGGATGATGCCAAAGATTCCACAGGGTGGTGCAAATTTACATGGTTACTTTCAAAGTGAAGGGATTCAAGTGTTTAGTGAAGTTGATACTGTATCCCACAATGGTGTCCGGATGATAGATGTCTAGTTAGACAGTCAATAGATAGACACCATATGTTAGGCAGACATTAGGTCGACAGGGTCAAAAGGTCGACATTAAAAAAGGTAGACAATACAAAAGGTCGACAGGGTCAAAAGTTTGATATGAAAGTGGTTGACATATAAAGGTAGACTTTTTTTTACATGCTTTTGGACTATTTCATACCTTCTCTATCCATGTCGGCATAGAGCTGGCTATAAACCTGAGCCCGAAGTGTGGCGAGCAAAGCAAGTCCCGTGAGGGTATGCCTTTCTACAATTGGGGGTCCCAGATGACAAAACTATCCACACAAACCACAAAAAATGCAAAAAACATGGTGTCTACCTTTTTTTGTGTCGACCATTTGTATTGTCTACCTTTTTCATGTCAACCATTTGACCCTGTTGACCTAATGTCTGTCTAACGTGGTGTCTATCTATTGACTGTCTAACTAGACACTGTCTATCTATCATCACACACCTCTCACAATATAGGGAGATCTCACAATATAGGCCATCATTCTGCTTCAGTTGCAGTTTTGCTATTTCAGCAAAACTGCAACTGGCTGTAATCGCATGCTGGGGGGCGCCCCGCATGCAAATACCCAAATGCAAAATTGCGATCGCATAGCTGATTTGTGGAAGCCCCCCTGTCTCGAAGGCAGGCACAGGGTGGCCATCTTTCGGGTCGCAGCGGCAGCCCCAAACCCACACCCATTTCCCATGCTTTTATTTAGTGCAAGTTTTTAGAAGTGGAGATGTTGCCATAGCAACCAGTCATATTCTAGCTATTATCTTCTAGAGGAATTATATGTAGAATCTGATTGATTGCTATAGGAAACATAACTTCTAAAAGCCCAAGCTTTTGTACCCCATCAACTTCAATAACTGAGTATTCACTTACTGCCTAATGTAGCCCACCACTTGACAGGCACCATTGTAATTAGATAATGATATCAGTGTTATTCCCTTCACCTGTTAGTGTTTTAATGTTATGGCTATATATATAATCTAATTTGTAATCCATACTTCAGCAATGAGGCATAGCAAAGACCAGCACACCAAGCTTTAAGTTTAAACTCAATATATTGTGAAGCAAGCGACATTACCACAGGGATATGGATGGTGTAATGGTTAGCATTACTGCCTCACAACACTGAGGTCATGGGTTCGATTCCCACCATGGCTCTAACTGTGTGGAGTTTGTATATTCTCGCCGTACTTGCGTCTTCCTCTGGGTACTCCGATTTTCTCCCACAATCCATAAATATACTGGTAAATTAATTGAATTCCAACAAAATGAACCCTAGTATGAATGTTTGTGCATGTACATGTGATAGGGAATATAGATTGTAAGCTCCACTGGGGGCAGGGACTGATGTGAATGGCCAAATATTCTCGGTAAAGTGCTGAGGAATATAAATAACTGGTAATAATAAATAAATCACAGCAGTATGGAGTAACACCTAATTTCGGAGCTGACATGCACCTTCCTCATGGTCTCCAGTTTGGCATGCTAGTCTTTTCTATGCCTCCTTGCTAAATTATGGATTACAAATTGGACTACAAATACCATTTGACTTCGCACCCATTTTATATGCTGGATTTGTGGCAAGTGCTTTTTTTGGGTGTTTCGCTCTTTTGTATATTTTATATAAAATATATATAAGAAAATGTGTTCCAGAATACTTTGATAAGAAGGTAGTTTATTAAATAGCGGCACAGAAAAAAAGATATTTTTGTGTTTGATCAATTAGGTGACATATACTTAACTAAAAAAATAAATATAACTTGCCATGTAACATACATTAAAACTGACTCCCATTTTTACAATATATACCTGGTTTGTAATTACCAAAGTTATGCGGATTCCCAGAAAAGTAGGGTTGGAATGGTAGGGTGTGCACTGGGGTGTGGCCCACTTTTGTTTCCATTTATTTATGAATGTTGTGATTTATGCAAAAATCCCAAGAATGTTTTTATAATTGCAGATATCTCCTCCCTCACCGTTGCTGGAGTCACGTTAAACAGCCCTTCTTGTCGTGCCTAGTCATGAGCATGTTTACGAACGCCGAGTGTCTTTTTGTGTATTTTTCCCAAACAAATTCATCGCTATGCGAATAAGGCACATAAGCAGATTCTGCTCATCAGATTGATGATGACAAGACACTTTTTTGGGGGGAAAAGATGCTCAGCGCTGGTTTAGTCACACAGGAGTTGGCAGTTCTCATACACCCTGTGTGCTGCGACACATTATGTACAGAGGCTAGATGAGGAAGGACGCATCTGTAATTATTTTTAACTATGGAAATTGTACTTAAAATGGTTTAAAAATGTTCTTGCTGTTATTATCTGAGGGCCTGAGATGGACAACGTACACATCGTTGCTGCGTCTTTGGATGCATCAGCGATGTGTAAAAATGCTAATGCAGCTGTTGGCTCCTGAGAAAAAAAGATGTATCCTGCTAGCATCTGCAAGCCTAGTGCTCTGTCTGAAGACAGTTCATCAGACCACTATTGCGACCAATGGCCGAGATGGTCGCAGCCCCCAGCCATCTGAGTAAGCCTCTGCTTATTTAGAAAGGCTAGCGGAACTGTTCAGCCAGGACCAGGAAGTCTGTGACATGCTCCTGTGTTCAGGAACGCTGGCCAACCCTGCCCATCCCCACCCCCTAACTCCGGCAGCCTGTCAATCAGTCTGCAGCCCAGGGACATTGCGTGCGATCACACAGGACCTGTTCTGCACATGCACAGTCTAGCCACCATTGGAGATGTACATAAACCATTGAGTTAGCGTATATCTCTGAATGAGGCGCTGAGTCAATGGTTTCTGCCTTGATATTCAATTACTGGAATAGGTGACAATATGTTTACTTTACATCTAAGTATATGAAGTTAATATTGTCTTGCATAAGCAATGAGAAAGGTCCCAATCTGATTTCCACCCAGCTAGAAAAATTGAAAGAAGAAAAAAATATAATTTATTTAATGTACTGTAAACCTGAATGACTTTCGGACAAAGTACTAAGAATACAAATACAACATTTTAAAACTAATGAAATGCTAGAAACCTTGAGAGTTTTTTGTTAAATGTGTGCTTCCTTAAGAGTATGACAAAATAGATTGCGCTACAGTTTCAGTTCTGGAAATTAAATTTACAAACAAAAAAACAAAACAAGTATTCAAACGTAACAGATTGGTGCTATAAGATCTGGTTTATTGCATGCTGCTTTAGATCATGTTATCATTCTTTTGACTTCTACAATACAATGTCCTTTTATAACTAAATTATCACAAACATGAAGAGTGCCAAACTGCAAAGCAGTGTATACTGGCAAGGTAATGTGTTTATGTTTCTGGGAGGCTTATACAAAGTAATAGAACACAAGGTGTTCCCAGCATTATGTTCAGAAGCCTATGTACTGCAGTGTTTAGGTATCCAACCATCAACAGATATATAATGGGATTCTTGTCACATAGATAAATGTTTTCATTTTGTTTTAAGCTTGTTGACCATTCTTAAGGGAAAAGATCATACTGTATTTTTATAGAATATGATGTGGCTTATAAAGAGGGCTTTACATATCTACTAAGGGTTATTTTCTAACAGAGCTCAATTGTTCAACAAACAAGCAGCTTTTAGCTTTGTTCTGTACGACACAAGTTGGGCAATGAAAATAACTTTTTGTGGATGCTACAAACTTGTATTGTGTAACTTGTTCATGCATTTTGGGATTTTGTTGCTGTTACAATAACTTTGTATTTTTTCCACCTTAGCTAAAGTATAGTGAGATTTGTCTTGAGAAAAATATCCTACATGAGTTTCATTTATAAGATATGAGTCTATTAATTTTATAGTTTAAAGAGATTTTCTACTTAGTCCACTAAAGACATATGCTCTTACCTACTATACAACCAAGTTTAGGGTGGTTTCTCACTGACATTAAGCAGTCTCCTGGCATGTTACACAGTTGATCTTGTTTGACATGTGTGCAACCAGTGCTTGCATATGCTTTCCGGATTAAGGAATATATAACCCGTCAGGTCATTTGGAGCGAACTGCTTCACTGCTGAAGAAGTCCAGAGTGAGGATTATCAATCCTGCTATGGATGTGACTGGGCATTGGTATACAGCTCTGCATGCTCTTGCCAACAATGTATGCAGTGCAAAAAATGACTGCTGCTGTCTGAAAGAGACTCCAGACAAGGTTTAGCATGCAAGGAGCTCAGGTGGGCAGGTGGAAACGCTGGGAGAATAGGCAAATATCCCGAGATCTCAACTTGGAGGAGAGGTAGATATAACTTGGCAGGTGATTAATTATTTTGATAGGCAACAATTTTATATCTGTGAGCATCTGTGTCTGCTGCACCATAGGACTGCATATACAAATTCTGACTCAGTCGCACACAGATATGTGTTGCATATAAAAAATAATCAGTGCAGTCTTGTAAGCAGTTTTGTCACATCCAGTTGTGATTTTTGGAATTATTTAACCAGTCACTAGCTACAGGAGTAGTTCCAGAGGACTAGAAAATAGCATAGGTTTCCCACTGCACAAACGTGGAAGCAAGGAACTATTAACCAGTGAGCCTTACATCAGTAGTAGAAAAATTGATGGAAACACTATTAAAAGTAAGAACTGTGGAATATCTCAAATCCAGAAATTTATATGATCCCAGACAGCATGGACTTACCGGGGAAAGGTCATGCGAAACAAATCTTCTTTACTTCTTTGATTGGGTGACTAAAATAATGTCATGACTGAGGTTTTTGTGAACCCGGTGTAGTGAAGTCTGTGCGGGCGACTGGAGGATTATGTGAATACTACCACTGACCTGGTTTGGAAATGCTGTGGACTCTGGGTTTCCTCCGGTGACTGGGAAGAGGAACCGCAGCAGAGATGGCCGAATCTAGGTTCTCCTCATGCAGGATTAGGTCGGCAGACAGGAGGCATGCTGAAGGTCTCCTGAAAGACAGAACTGGAAAGGCACTGATGAATCAGTGAAGAATACCAGGTATAATTGTGCTAAAGGGCACGGGGTGCTTGGAGACACTGAGGTGCTTGCGGACACTGAGGTGCTTGCGGACACTGAGGTGCTTGGAGACACTGAGGTGCTTGCGGACACTGAGGTGCTTGCGGACACTGAGGTGCTTGCGGACACTGAGGTGCTTGGGGACACTGAGGTGCTTGGGGACACTGAGGTGCTTGGAGACACTGAGGTGCGTGGAGGCACTGAGGTGCGTGGAGGCACTGGGGTGCGTAGAGACACTGGGGTGCGTAGGGGTGCTGAGGCACGGAGGTGCTGGAAGCACGGAGATGCTGAGGCACGGAGGTACTGAGGCACGGAGGTACTGAGGCACGGAGGTGCTGTGGCACGGAGGTACTGAGGCACGGAGGTACTGAGGCACGGAGGTGCTGGAAGCACGGAGGTGCTGGAAGCACGGAGGTGCTGAGGCACTGAGGCACGGAGATGCTGAGGCACTGAGGTGCTGAGGCACGGAGATGCTGAGTCACGGAGATGCTGAGGTGCTGGAAGCACGGAGGTGCTGAGGCACTGAGGCACGGAGATGCTGAGGCACTGAGGTGCTGAGGCACGGAGATGCTGAGTCACGGAGATGCTGAGGTGCTGGAAGCACGAAGGTGCTGAGGCACTGAGATGCTGAGGCACTGAGATGCTGGAAGCACGAAGATGCTGAGGCACGAGGTACTGAGCCCTGGAGATCCCAACTACAACAGTAGTAAAACTGAAATACGACAGCTGTGGTTTTCAGTGGAGAACACGGAATTCAGTACTGTGCCTTTAAGACGAAACATTGCAGCTGTACCTTTACATTGAGACTCAGGGAAATGGTGAAATCAAATGGCAACACACAAATAAACCAAACGGTAACAAGGGAACAGAGTTTCCACAGGAACTTAGGTACAAAGGTTACCTTTAGGGAGCTCAGCTTAAGACCCACACAAGGCTGTATGTGACACAAGGAACTGGCCCAGATTCCAACTCAGCCTCCTGATTTATACTTCCTGGTCCTTGATGATTGGTGGGCAGGATTAGGTGATGTCACTGTCATGCGACTACTCTAGCCAAGGCTGTGATGTAGAATGAGGCCTAGCAGGCCAAGAGAACACTGAAGCCTGGACTTCTGCAAAACACAGGATGCTTGCTTTTAGATTACTGAATTCAGCCTCACACAGGAGATCACCACAGGTGGAGCTGATTACCTATTACCTCTCAGGCAGAGAACTCAGGAAAACTGACAAGCTGTTTAACTCCGTGAGTGAAAAGACACAGGATCCAGGACAGATGGCAGGGGTAAGTCACCAAATATAAAACCTACAGTCAGGATTGTGACAGTATCCCCCTCTTCAAGGGTGGACTCCGGACACCCATCTTGAATCTTAGAGGAACTTGAGAAATTCATACAGAAGAATTTAGGACCTTCGTTGATGCAGATTCCAAAGGTTTAGGACTAAATTCTTTAACTACAGCGTTACTGAAAGTCTGTAAGTCATGGAACACAGGATCATTACTCTCAAAGAGCATGTTGGCCCACTCCAAAGCTCTTCCTCTGAATGCCAGGAACAGATATCGAGTAACGTTGGAAAGAGTTACTGCACCTGAAGGATCAGACTCCATCCGAGAGAGAAATTGTTCAACCAGAGCGGCATATTGCAATAAATCTCCATCAAAGTAAATAGGTGGAAAACCATCAGACGAAAGCTTAGAGGATGAAACTGAAGAAAGCTTTGGCTGGACGAGTAGGACTGGATTGGATCCGAGGATACTTGGATTGGCTGGAGCCAAAGGAGACGGACCAGGCTGGTCCTGGAGTATTGCTGGACCGGCTGGAACCGGGACGGACTGACCAGGCGGAGCCTGGAGTATTGCTGGACCGGCTGGAACCGGGACGGACTGACCAGGCGGAGCCTGGAGTATTGCTGGACCGGCTGGAACCGGGACGGACTGACCAGGCTGGGCCTGGAGTATTGCTGGACCGGCTGGAACCGGGACGGACTGACCAGGCAGAACCTGGAGTATTACTGGACCGGCTGGAACCGGGACGGACTGACCAGGCGGAGCCTGGAGTATTGCTGGACCGGCTGGAACCGGGACGGACTGACCAGGCTGGGCCTGGAGTATTGCTGGACCGGCTGGAACCGGGACGGACTGACCAGGCAGGGCCTGGAATATTGCTGGACCGGCTGGAACCGGGACGGGCTGAGCCCTTTCTTCACAGGGCTGGGCTGAGGCAAGAGCCCCCACTTCACGGGGCTGGGCTGAGGCAAGAGCCCCCTCTTCACGGGGCTGGGCTGAGGCAAGAGCCCCCTCTTCACGGGGCTGGGCTGAGGCAAGAGCCCCCTCTTCACGGGGCTGGGCTGAGGCAAGAGCCCCCTCTTCACGGGGCTGGGCTGAGGCAAGAGCCCCCTCTTCACGGGGCTGGGCAGCACTCTGTAGAATCTCTGGCTGGGCAGCACTCTGTAGAATCTCTGGCTGGGCAGCACTCTGTAGAATCTCTGGCTGGGCAGCACTCTGTAGAATCTCTGGCTGGGCAGCACTCTGTAGAATCTCTGGCTGGGCAGCACTCTGTAGAATCTCTGGCTGGGCAGCACTCTGTAGAATCTCTGGCTGGGCAGCACTCTGTAGAATCTCTGGCTGGGCAGCACTCTGAAGACTCTCTGGGGCTGGACGCTCTGAAGACGCCCCTCCTGGGGCTGGACGCTCTGAAGACGCCCCTCCTGGGGCTGGACGCTCTGAAGACGCCCCTCCTGGGGCTGGACGCTCTGAAAACGCCCCTCCTGGGGCTGGACGCTCTGAAAACGCCCCTCCTGGGTCTGTGGACACGGACTCCTCTGTGACTGTAAATGGCTTGAACATTCTTCTCTGGACACCCAACTTGGGATAAGGTCTTTTAACCACCGGACCCCAGTCATAAATTTGAGTCTCTCTCAGAAGAGTAGCCTTCTTGATACCCCCGTCAGCAGCAGAAGGATCGGATACTGTGGATGACTTGTAGATATGAGCACTATGATACTGAGATTTGTCACTATTACCTGGCTTGCGAAGAATGCAGTCTTTAACAAAATGACCAGAATTTCCACAGTAAAGACAGAGATGTAGCTCCTTACGCCGCTGACGTTCAGCTTCAGAGAGCTTGGGCCGTGGATAGCTCTGATGAAAAACTTTCCCTTGCGCAGAGGAAGAGACTTTATTAACTGGATGGGACAAAACAGGATCAACAACGTTGGTAGTATTCCTGAGGAGATCAGGCATCACAGAGAGAATACTAGGCAAAAGTTCTTGTAACTGTAGTAACATCTGGTAGAAAATCTGCAGTTGGTCAGGAGTCTTAGAGCAGAAGGTCATAGAATCTCTGGAGGACGAATTCCGCTGCAGACACTGTGCCAATCGATGCTGAGTCGACTCCAGACCTTCCAAGCGTCCTGCAATATTGCTTAGGAGGTCATGCGTCAGACTAACACTTTCGGCCGGGTCCATGTGGCCAGTTCCTACTGTCATGACTGAGGTTTTTGTGAACCCGGTGTAGTGAAGTCTGTGCGGGCGACTGGAGGATTATGTGAATACTACCACTGACCTGGTTTGGAAATGCTGTGGACTCTGGGTTTCCTCCGGTGACTGGGAAGAGGAACCGCAGCAGAGATGGCCGAATCTAGGTTCTCCTCATGCAGGATTAGGTCGGCAGACAGGAGGCATGCTGAAGGTCTCCTGAAAGACAGAACTGGAAAGGCACTGATGAATCAGTGAAGAATACCAGGTATAATTGTGCTAAAGGGCACGGGGTGCTTGGAGACACTGAGGTGCTTGCGGACACTGAGGTGCTTGCGGACACTGAGGTGCTTGGGGACACTGAGGTGCTTGCGGACACTGAGGTGCTTGCGGACACTGAGGTGCTTGCGGACACTGAGGTGCTTGCGGACACTGAGGTGCTTGCGGACACTGAGGTGCTTGGGGACACTGAGGTGCTTGGGGACACTGAGGTGCTTGGGGACACTGAGGTGCGTGGAGGCACTGAGGTGCGTGGAGGCACTGAGGTGCGTGGAGGCACTGGGGTGCGTAGAGACACTGGGGTGCGTAGGGGTGCTGAGGCACGGAGGTGCTGGAAGCACGGAGATGCTGAGGCACGGAGGTACTGAGGCACGGAGGTACTGAGGCACGGAGGTGCTGTGGCACGGAGGTGCTGTGGCACGGAGGTGCTGAGGCACGGAGGTGCTGGAAGCACGGAGGTGCTGGAAGCACAGAGGTGCTGAGGCACTGAGGCACGGAGATGCTGAGGCACTGAGGTGCTGAGGCACGGAGATGCTGAGTCACGGAGATGCTGAGGTGCTGGAAGCACGGAGGTGCTGAGGCACTGAGGCACGGAGATGCTGAGGCACTGAGGTGCTGAGGCACGGAGATGCTGAGTCACGGAGATGCTGAGGTGCTGGAAGCACGAAGGTGCTGAGGCACTGAGATGCTGAGGCACTGAGATGCTGGAAGCACGAAGATGCTGAGGCACGAGGTACTGAGCCCTGGAGATCCCAACTACAACAGTAGTAAAACTGAAATACGACAGCTGTGGTTTTCAGTGGAGAACACGGAATTCAGTACTGTGCCTTTAAGACGAAACATTGCAGCTGTACCTTTACATTGAGACTCAGGGAAATGGTGAAATCAAATGGCAACACACAAATAAACCAAACGGTAACAAGGGAACAGAGTTTCCACAGGAACTTAGGTACAAAGGTTACCTTTAGGGAGCTCAGCTTAAGACCCACACAAGGCTGTATGTGACACAAGGAACTGGCCCAGATTCCAACTCAGCCTCCTGATTTATACTTCCTGGTCCTTGATGATTGGTGGGCAGGATTAGGTGATGTCACTGTCATGTGACTACTCTAGCCAAGGCTGTGATGTAGAATGAGGCCTAGCAGGCCAAGAGAACACTGAAGCCTGGACTTCTGCAAAACACAGGATGCTTGCTTTTAGATTACTGAATTCAGCCTCACACAGGAGATCACCACAGGTGGAGCTGATTACCTATTACCTCTCAGGCAGAGAACTCAGGAAAACTGACAAGCTGTTTAACTCCGTGAGTGAAAAGACACAGGATCCAGGACAGATGGCAGGGGTAAGTCACCAAATATAAAACCTACAGTCAGGATTGTGACAAATAATAGATCACCTAATGTTCTGTATTTAGCATATTTAGTCTTTAGTAAGGATTTTGACGAGGACCCACATTGCAAACTGCTAAATACATTTAAAAGGTTGGGTTTGGATTTTAAGAGGGTGGAATGGAAGAACTTGGTTGCATGACAGGGAACAGAGGGCTGTAGTAAGTAGAGTGCAGGTGACTTAAAGGCAACTAAGCAATGTAACAAAGCAATGGGAAAGCCAAGTCAGATGCTTGGCTGCGTAGGGAGAAAAATCAGTAGCAGAAAGATAAAGGTAATAATCCCACTGAAAGTTTTTAATATGTATAGTTTGGAGAAGAGAAAGACGAGTCATGATAGAAACTTTCAAATATATCAAGCGTTTTAACAAGGTACAGAAGGGAGACATTCTTCCAACGAAAGAAGTATTAGAACAAGAGGAAACATGTTGAAACTGTAAGGTGGTAGCTTCAAAGGAAACTTGAGGAAATATTACTTTTCAGAAAGGGTAAAAGGGTGGAAAAGTGGAATAGCCTCCCATCAGAGGTGGTAGATGCCTTGACAGCAAAGCTATTTAAACATGCTTGGGATACACATAAGAATATTCTTACAAAGAACTAAGGGTCAAATAGGCTTCAGGTTACCACAAGGAAAAAAAAAAGGGTCAGATTAGTGGTTCTAGCTGCCATCAAATTCTGTTTCTATGAGAAGACTTTTGTTTTAAACAAATTCTGTTTCTATGAAAAAGACTTTTGCTTTAACAAACTTAACTGCAATTCTTTTTCTTTTTTTTATTTACATTTACATGAATTGACATCTTTGGTTAGTACATAGGAGATACCTGTGTACATTTTTTTTATGGAGTATCTTTTAGAAAAGTTTCACTTTGAACTTTCATCAGTGGCACTTCTTGATCGGATATTGGTGGCTAAAAGAATGAATATCAAATGTTTGAATTAAAGCAATTAGATCTCATTCCTAGAAGGCAGTAATGCAGTATTATGTGATAAGCTGGAACACAAAATGGGACAGAGCACTTTATATTTGTCTTGTCTCAACAATAAAATATAACTTTTATTAAAATAAATTATACATTTTAATATTAAATCAACTACAAAGTGCACCAATTAATGTCTCTCTCTCTCTCTCTCTCTCTCTCTCTCTCTCTCTCTATGTCTCATTTGTTTCCATGTAAAATAAAGACTTATGTTTGCATCCCTGAATACTGACAGAAACAGCACTTGAAAAACTATATTTAAAAGTTGTAACAATACAATCACTATAATTATTTAGTGGGAATGGATTCTTTGCCCAATATAGCACATTTATAAACTCTATGCTTGTTGGTAATAATGTTATGGTAGCATTTAACAAGCGTGCATTTGCCTGTTAGTAAATGTTATATGTAATCCTGATTTTGTATTGTTCTTTCTGGATAGAGGGCCAAGCTTCGAATTAAAAAGAAATGCATTGCAGATTGCTGTATATATAAAAGGCTGTAAGATATTCATAGCCTATTTACCTCATCTTGCTGTAGCTTATTACATTTCCATTAAGTAGCTGATCTTTATTGAATTACCTATTTTCCAATATTATATGCAATTTCCAACTAATGTGACCTAAAGTTGATACAGCTGTTCTTTTATTCAACATTTCTTACCTTTTCTTGATTTCTTTTCTCCTTTTTGCTGCTTGTGACTTTAGAATTGAACCCTGAAGGTAAGAGTAATTGGCAGTAGACATTGACTATATATATTGAAATAGTAGGCACCACTTGTGCTACAAAAGTATGGTAATTGTTGCAAGAATGCTGATCAATGATGTAGTAATGAATCATTTTACAAATTCCTTGTCCTTTAGCAATTCTGTCATTTTTGTGTTTGTGAACAGTTTCAAAGGTATATGTTGGGCTGATTGGGAACAAATCAAATAAAGGTGAAAAAGAAGGAGCAATTTACTCCTGGAACAAGCCATGTTGTAACACATTGGGATGGAAATTTGTTTTTTTTAGGAGTTTTTTGACATGTAGGGAAAATACTGTCTGCTTTTGCATGTGGCGATCAAATACTGGGCAGCTTTGTTTTACACTGAAATTTAGAAATAAGCTATAAAACATCAATTCCCAATTATAATTCTCTCCTCCAAAAATCTGTTTCACTTGCAGTGCAACTTTGTATCACCAAAGTGCAAAATGCTCATATTTTTGTTCCTTTCTTAACTTGGTCCTAACTCTGAATCAGGCCCACAGTACCACTTGTAGTATATTAGTAATTGATTTTGTCGTGTTAGTAGGCTCATGTCATTTGGTGGGCCTATTGCTCCACTGAGCCAGGTTTTCTTGAAGAGGATGTGTACAGTAGTGTACTGTATATTTCAAACTCAGGAGAAGGGATTAGAGAAGGATCATCATCATTGTCGGGCAGCACAGGTGGTGTAATGGTTAGCATTATTGCCTCACAGCACTGAGGTCATGGGTTTGATTCCCACCCTGGCCCTAACTGTGTGGAGCTTGTATTTTCTCCCCTTGCTTGCTTCGGTTTCCTCTAGGTACTCCTTTTTCCTCCCACAATCCAAAAATATACTGGTAGGTTAATTGGCTGCAACAAAATTAACCCTAGTGTTAATATGTGTGTGTGTGTGTGTGTGTGTGTGTGTGTGTGTGTGTGTGTGTGTCCATGTATTAGGGAATATAGATTGTAAGCTCCACTGGGGCAGGGAGTGATATGAATGTCCAGATATTCTCGGTAAAGCGCTGCGAAATAACTGGTAATAAATAATAAAATAAATATTGTATTATCCTTTTATTATTTATTATTCTTGTATAATGTGATAGTTTTCTTAAAATGTTTCATATATTGTACTCAAGTCCAAGGGCATAACTACCATAGGTGCAGTGAGTGCAGCTGCTATGGTGCCCAGAGCTGAGAGGGGCCACCTTCCCTGTCACAGTTACATGTGTTCTATACATTTTTCACCGTACCAACTTTGGCCTTGGGGTATGCAATATATCTGGGAATGCCCCTGGGTCTGCTCATTGTAATGTGATACCAAATGAACTAGAGGGCATTGTAATGTTATATAATATGAATTGGGGCACTGTAATGTGATATAATATGAACTGGGGACACTGTATGTCAAAATGTGAATTGATGTGTTGCATAATGTGTACTGCCAGCCCTGCAATGTGACATCCAGAGCCGGCCCCAGGGAATATTTTGTCTGGTCCACCCTAGCACCGCTGCTAGTTCTGCCTCTGACCCAGTACCCCTCTCCCAGCACTGACATCATGTGAACTAGAGCACTACTATGGTTCATAAAATAAACTAGGGCACTGCTATGTGGCATAACCTTAACTAAGACACTGCTGTGGTTCAGAAAATGAACTAGGGCACCATTATGGGGCATAAAACTAACAATTGCTGCGGAGAGCTGTCTCTCTAGAAGTATTGGGACAGGGGCCTGTTCAAAATATTGCTATGGGGCCCACAAAGTTCTGGCTATGCCCCTGCTCAAATTCCATTAGAAGTAAACGTGTAGTGGACATTTATTAGCTTTCCTGAGGTCCTGCAGTGGTACTTAAGTCTGACACAAATAATATAATCTATTATGCAGCAACCAATGAGATACTTGCTTATTTTAACTGCACTAGAAAATTACCCAATCTTTTTTGTTGTTATTAATAACACCTTTATTGAAGAATTATATGTGGGCCTCAGTGGCGTGCGGTGCGGTCAGTGGCTGGTGAGGCACTGCAGCCATAATGTCCGCCGAATCCCGCCGATGACCCCTACCACCGCTGAGCCAATGCCCGCTAATGCCCCTGAGCCAATGCCCGCTACCCCCGCCACCGCCTTACAAACTCGCCCACACATCAACTGCCCCGGCACTCCACCACTAATTCGCATCTCAGTCCGAGAGAGGGCGACAGGAAGAGCGTGACACCAGGGAGATGGTGACAGCAGTGGATGATGCCAGGGAGAGGGAGACGGGAAAGGTGATGCCAGGGAGAGGGTGGCAGCAGTGAGTGACAGGGAGTAACGCCAGGGAGAGGGTGATTGCAGGGAGAGGGTGACGACAGGAAGAGAGTGACGCCAGGGAGACAGTGACAGCAGTGGATGATGCCAGGGAAAGGATGACGGGGAGGGTGGCAGCAGTGGGTGACAGGGAGAGGGTGATGACAGGAAGAGGGTGACAGTAGTGGGTGACAGGGAGAGGGTTATGCTAAAGCGAGTGCGACATTAGTGGGTGACAGTGAGAGAGTGATCTGCATTGCCCTGCACCCTTGAGGGCTTGTAACAGCAGTTGGGCACCTTCCTGGTAGCAGACCAGACTATCCTGGTACCAGTAACTTCAATCCAGTTCCACTGCCCGCCTGAGCACTACCCCTGTCGAGGTCTCCAAATGGTCAGGACAGACATGCAGGGAGCAGTGGTCACTATTCTCCCCCCCCCCCCACCCCTCTCCAGCTCCTATTTCTTTTACCGGTGCTTACATGTCCCCCCCCCCCCCCTCCCGCTCCTGCTATGTCTATTGCCGGTGATTACAAGCTCTTCCCCCCCCCCCCGCTCCCGCTCCGGATCTCTGACACTCACCCAGGCCGACACTGTCCAGCAGGTCCCAGGGGCCATCTGTAGTCGGGCCAGCTGTGACTGTAATCCCTTACCCGTGCCGCGGTAGAGAATCATCCGGCATAGGAGGGGGTGTGTCAGCCAGAACAGCTGCGACAGTGGGTCTCCGAGAGTAAGGAACTGGGTTGAAGCGAGGGGGAGGTTGCTGGGAGGGCAGCTGTTGTGGGAGGGGTTGTCACGGCATAGCAGTGCCATGTAAAAGGATGTCTCTGAGGTAGACAGACCGGCGCCCAATCACCTCCTCCACAGTGACAGGGGCGTGCTGTCATATGGGCTGAAAGCACGCCCCTGTCAAAGAGGCACTTCTAGTAGTGCCGCTTACAGGGTTTCTCTATCGTCCTAGTGGATGCTGGGGTTCCTGAAAGGACCATGGGGAATAGCGGCTCCGCAGGAGACAGGGCACAAAAGTTAAGCTTTAGGATCAGGTGGTGTGCACTGGCTCCTCCCCCTATGACCCTCCTCCAAGCCTCAGTTAGGTTTTTGTGCCCGGCCGAGAAGGGTGCAATCTAGGTGGCTCTCCTAAAGAGCTGCTTAGAAAAGTTTAGTTTTAGGTTTTTTTATTTTACAGTGAGTCCTGCTGGCAACAGGATCACTGCATCGAGGGACTTAGGGGAGAAGAAGTGAACTCACCTGCATGCAGGATGGATTGGCTTCTTAGGCTACTGGACATTAGCTCCAGAGGGACGATCACAGGTACAGCCTGGATGGGTCACCGGAGCCGCGCCGCCGGCCCCCTTGCAGATGCCGAAAAGAGAAGAGGTCCAGAAATCGGCGGCAGAAGACTCTTCAGTCTTCTTAAGGTAGCGCACAGCACTGCAGCTGTGCGCCATTGCTCTCAGCACACTTCACACGGCAGTCACTGAGGGTGCAGGGCGCTGGGGGGGGGCGCCCTGGGCAGCAATGGAAACCTGTTATTTGGCAAAAAATACCTCACATATAGCCTCCGGGGGCTATATGGAGATATTTAACCCCTGCCAGAATCCGTTGAAGAGCGGGAGACGAGCCCGCCGAAAAGGGGGCGGGGCCTATCTCCTCAGCACACAGCGCCATTTTCCCTCACAGAAAGGCTGGAGGGAAGGCTCCCAGGCTCTCCCCTGCACTGCACTACAGAAACAGGGTTAAAACAGAGAGGGGGGGCACTAATTTGGCGTTAGACATATATATAAAGATGCTATAAGGGAAAACACTTATATAAGGTTGTCCCTATATAATTATAGCGTTTTTGGTGTGTGCTGGCAAACTCTCCCTCTGTCTCTCCAAAGGGCTAGTGGGTCCTGTCCTCTATCAGAGCATTCCCTGTGTGTGTGCTGTGTGTCGGTACGTGTGTGTCGACATGTATGAGGACGATGTTGGTGAGGAGGCGGAGCAATTGCCTGTAATGGTGATGTCACTCTCTAGGGAGTCGACACCGGAATGGATGGCTTATTTAGGGAATTACGTGATAATGTCAACACGCTGCAAGGTCGGTTGACGACATGAGACGGCCGACAAACAATTAGTACCGGTCCAGACGTCTCAAAAACACCGTCAGGGGTTTAAAACGCCCGTTTACCTTAGTCGGTCGACACAGACACAGACACGGACACTGAATCCAGTGTCGACGGTGAATAAACAAACGTATTCCTCATTAGGGCCACACGTTAAGGGCAATGAAGGAGGTGTTACATATTTCTGATACTACAAGTACCACAAAGATGGGTATTATGTGGCAGTGAAAAAACTACCGTAGTTTTTCCTGAATCAGATAAAATAAAATGAAGTGTGTGATGAGGCGTGGGTTTACCCCGATAGCAAATATTGGCGTTATACCTTTTCCCGCCAGAAGTTAGGGCGCGTTGGGAAACACCCCTTAGGGTGGATAAGGCGCTCACACGCTTATCATGTGGCGTTACCGTCTCCAGATACGGCCGCCCTCAAGGAGCCAGCTGATATGAAGCTGGAGTAATATCCTAAAAAGTATATACACACATACGGTGGTTATACTGCGACCAGCGATCGCCTCAGCCTGGAAATGCAGTGCTGGGTTGGCTTGGTCGGATTCCCTGACTGAAAATATTTTAGTGATATAGAGCATTTAATAGGATGCAGTCTATATATATATATATATATATATATATATATATGCGAGATGCACAGAGGGATATTTGCACTCTGGCATCAAGATAAGTGCGTTGTCCATATCTGCCAGAAGATGTTATGGACACGACAGTGGTCAGGTGATGCAGATCCCATACGGCACATGAAAGTATGGTCGTATAAAGGAGAGTAGGTACTTGGGGTCGGTCCATCGGACCTGGGGGCCACGGCAACAGCTGGGAAATCCAACCTTTTTACCCCAAGTCACATCTCAGCAGAAAAAGACACTGTCTTTTCAGCCTCAATCCTTCCGTTCCCATAAGGGCATGCGGGCAAAAGGCCAGTCATATCTGCCCAGACATAGAGGAAAGGGAAGTAGACTGCAGAAGGCAGCCCCTTTCCAGGAACAGAAGCCCTCCACCGAGTCTGCCAAGTCCTCAGCAGGACGCTGGGGCCGTGCAAGCTGACTCAGGTGAGGTGGGGGGTCGTCTCAAGAGTCTCAGCGTGCATTGGGATCACTCGCAAGTTGACCCCTAGATCGTACAAAGTATTATCCCAGGGGTACAGTTTGGAGATTCGAGACATCTTTTCCTCGCAGGTTCCTGAAGTCTGCTTTACCAAAGGCTCCCTCCGACAGGGAGGCAGTATTGGGAAAAAATTCACAAGCTGTATTTCCAGCAGGTGATAATCAAAGTACCCCTCCTACAATCAAGGAAAAGGGTATTAGTCTTCCACACTATATTGTGGTACTGAAGCCAGACGGCTTGGTGAGACATATTCTAAATCTGAAATTTTTGAACACTTACATACAAAGGTTCAAATCAAGATGGAGTCACTCAGACAGTGATAGCGAACCGGAAAAAAGGGGACTATATGGTGTCCCTGGACATCAAGGATTACCTCCATGTCCAAATTTGCCCTTCTCAACAAGGGTACCTATGGTTCGTGGTACAGAACTGTCAATATCAGTTTCTGACGCTGCTGTTGAATTATCCACGGCACCCCGGGCCTTTACCAAGGTAATGGCCGAAAAGATGATTCTCTTCAAAGAAAAGGGCATCTTAATTATCCCTTACTTGGACGATATCCTGAAAAGGGAAAGGTCCAGAGAACAGTTGGAGGTCGGAATAGCACTATCTAAAGTAGTTCTATGACAGCACGAGTGGATTCTAAATATTCCAAAAATCGCAGCGTTTTTCCGACGATACGTCTGCTGTTCCTAGGAATGATTCTGGGCATAGTCCAGAAAAAGGTGTTTCTCCTGGAGGAGAAAGCCAGGGAGCTATCCGAACTAGTCAGAAACCTCCTAAAACCAGGCCAAGTATCAGTGCATCAATGCACAGGAGTCCTGGGAAAAATGGTGGCTTCTTACGAAGCAATTCCATTCGGCAGATCTCACGCAAAAAATTTTCAGGGGGATTTGCTGGACGAATGGTCCGGATCGCATCTTCAGATGCATCAGCAGATAATCCTGTCTCCAAGGACAAGGGTGTCTCTTCTGTGGGGGCTGCAGAGTGCTCATCTTCTAGAGGACAGCACATTCAGCATTCAGGACTGTGTTCTGGTGACCACGGATGCCAGCCTGAGAGGCTGGGAAGCAGTCACACAGGGAAGAAATTTCCAAGGAATGTGGTCAAGTCTGGAGACTTTTCTCCACATGAATATACTGGAGCTAAGAGCAATTTCCAATGCTCTGAGCCTAGGAAGACCTCTGCTTCAAAGTCAGTCGGTGCTGATCTGGTCGGACATCATCATGGCAGTCGCCCACGAAAACAGACGGGGCGGCACAAGAAGCAGGAGGGCAATGACAGCAAGAACTTTTCGCTGAGCAAAAAATCATGTGATAACACTGTCAGCAGTGTTCATTCCGGGAGTGGAAAACTGAATTTCCTCAGCAGGAATGAATTCCACTCGGAAAAGTGGGAACTTCATCTGGAAGTTTCCACATGATTGTAAACCGTGGGAAAGACCAAAGGTGGTCATAAGATGGCGTCCCACCTGAAGCGCCAGGTCAAGAGACCCTCAGGCAATAGCTGGGTCGCTCTGGTAACACCGCGGGTGTACCAGTCGGGTATGTGTTCCCTCCTCTGCCTCTCATACCCAGGGTATTGAGAATTATAGGAAGGAGAGGAGTAAGAATTATACTCGTGGCTCCGGTTTGGCCAAGAAGGACTTGGTAACCGGAACTTCAAGAGATAAGAAGGGTCTTGATTCAGCAAGAATCATGTCTGTTCCAAGACTTACCGCAGCTGCGTTGACGCAGGGGCGGGTGAACGCCGGATCCTAAGGGAAAAAGGCATTCCGGAAGAGGTCATCCCTACCCTGGTCAGAGCCAGGAAGGAGGTGACCGCACAACATTATCACAGTTTAGGTGAAAATATGTTCCATGGTGTGAGGCCAGGAAGGCTCCACGGAAGAATTTCAACTAGGTTAATTCCTATATTTCCTGCAAACAGGAGTGTCTATGGGCCTCAAATTGGGGTCCATTAAGGTTCAAATTTCGGCCTGTCGATTTTCTTCCAGAAAGAATTGGCTTCAGTTCCTGAAGTCCAGAAGTTTGTCAAGGGAGTACTGCATATACAACCCCTTTTGATGTCTCCAGTGGCACTGGGGGATCTCAACGTAGTTTTGGGGATTCCAAAAATCACATTGGTTTAAACCACTCAAATCTGTGGATTTGATATATCTCACATGGAAAGTGAACATGCGGTTGGTCCTGGCCTCGGCCAGGCGAGTGTCAAAATTGGCGGCTTTTGTCTCACAAAGCCATATCTGATTGTCCATTCGGACAGAGCAAAGCTGCGGACTCGTCCCCAGTTTATCCCTAAGGTGGTGTCAGCGTTTTACCTGAACCAGCTTATTGTGGTACCTGCGGCTACTAGGGACTTGGAGGACTCCAAGTTGCTGGATGTTGTCAGGGCCCTGAAAATATAGTTTTCCAGGTCGGCTGGAGTCAGGAAATCTGACTTGCTGTTTTATCCTGTATGCACCCAACAAGCTGGGTGCCCCTGCTTCTAAGCAGACTATTGCTCGTTGGATTTGTAGTACAATTCAGCTTGCACATTCTGTGGCAGGCTTGCCACAGCCAAAAATATGTAAATGCCCATTCCACAAGGAAGGTGGGCTCATCTTGGGCGGCTGCCCGAGGGGTCTCGGCTTTACAACTTTGCCGAGCGGCTACGTGGTCGGGGGAGAACACGTTTGTAAAATCCTACAAATTTGATACCCTGGCTAAGGAGGACCTGGAGTTCTCTCATTCGGTGCTGCAGAGTCATCCGCACTCTCCCGCACGTTTGGGAGCTTTGGTATAATCCCCATGGTCCTTTCAGGAACTCCAGCATCCACTAGGACGATAGAGAAAATAAGAATTTACTTACCGATAATTCTATTTCTCGGAGTCCGTAGTGGATGCTGGGCGCCCATCCCAAGTGCGGATTATCTGCAATACTTGTACATAGTTATTGTTAACTAAATCGGGTTATTGTTGTAGTGAGCCATCTTTCAGAGGCTCCTCTGTTCTCATACTGTTAACTGGGTTCAGATCACAGGTTGTACAGTGTGATTGGTGTGGCTGGTATGAGTCTTACCCGGGATTCAAAATCCTTCCTTATTATGTACGCTCGTCCGGGCACAGTATCCTAACTGAGGCTTGGAGGAGGGTCATAGGGGGAGGAGCCAGTGCACACCACCTGATCCTAAAGCTTAACTTTTGTGCCCTGTCTCCTGCGGAGCCGCTATTCCCCATGGTCCTTTCAGGAACCCCAGCATCCACTACGGACTCCGAGAAATAGAATTATCGGTAAGTAAATTCTTATTTTTTTTAAAATGGGATTTTACTCCCCGCTGCTTGGCCCCGCCCCCAACTTCCGGCCCTTTTACATTGTCAGCGGGACAACACTTTTAACACGGAAAAAAAATGATAAAAATAATACAAATATACTTATGACACAAAATCTGTGTCATAAGTATCTTCTTTGTATTATTTTTTGCATTAATGACAGGGGAGGCACTGCCTCCCCTGACTGCACGTCCCTGGTGGGCTTTCTTCTTTATAGAATACGGGAGGAATGAAATAGGCCCTTTCCCATTTTGGGCTCCATTACCAGCTAGTTTGATTGTGGTTCCCTAATTCTAGGGGATGTAGACAAATTATGCTTCAGCCTGTGTATGACACGTCCTGTCGGTAATTATTATACTCTTTCTATAAAAAAAAAATCTGCAGCATTTATACACTTAAAGGCATTCCCATTTAAGTATGTGCTATGTTTATAACCCTTTTAGAGAATTTGATATTTCGAAAGTAGGGATTAGTACATTTAAGGTTTTATCCTTTATTGAAAGTAACACTCTAATGACAGCTACTACTTGGTAGGACACTGGAGCAGAACAGGTTACTACTTTGAGTCACTATCACTCATTCTAAATTGCAATACAACTAATGAATAAAGCAAAATGTTCCCTCAGGTTGCATGTGAAGTGCATGACTGCACTTGGTTGGGGTTGCAGATGTGAAGACCTGACAAACTTCTCAGACTGTTCACTAGGGGGTGCTGCAGTTCTATATGTAAAGCTGTATTCATTATTCTCTGCTTGATGTGTGGGAAGACTCCTACTGTTTTCCAGTAGTGCTAACAAATACAATAGTGATTGCGGAATGTAAGATGTACAACAGGTCTGAAGATACATATCATGTTATGTTTTTATTACCTTAACAGAACTAAAGATGTTAAGTGGAGTTTTCCTTTATTACAGCTGCAGCATTTATAGACATACTCAGACATCAGCAGGGTAGTCTATGATAAGGTGGCTGACTGCATTCCTTACAAGCAACATACTCACTGAAATCTTCTATTACACTGAAAGTATCAGTTACTGTTTAAAGCATAATATTCATTGATATCACACTGGCATGTTAGTTTATCCAGTGCCTGGTCAACTATATGGCTGCAGCCTTTGGGCCTAGGATTTGGAGGGGCATACACAAGTGGCAACTATGTAATAATATGAAGATTTCATTAATTTCATGTTTGCGGTGACCGAACAGCTTAATAAGAGAAACTTTTTTGTTATATGGAGTCCTGAGGTGGTGTTGAGTGAAGTTTTTCAAGTGACTACCAGATGACTTTGGCAATGTGACCATGCCAGTCTTCGAAGAGGGGCGGGTCCAATATGATGCATTTCTATTATGGGTGCAAGATGATGGCCTGATGACGAGAATAGTCTGGCCCTGTCCCATCACTTGCTACCTGCCAATAAGATCAACATAGTTACACTATGTAGCTTATACGGGTGTGATACCGGTGACCCGTGGTCACGATGCCAGCTGTCAGAAGACCGACAGCGGCATCCCAATGGTTTGAATCCTGATAGGGGTCCGGTAAGTATACTTACCCCCCCATCTACCCGTCTATCCCTCCTATTCCGCAGTCTGACCCTAACCCTCTCCCTCCCACTCAGTCTAACCCTAATCCTTCCCAGTGGTGCCTATCCCCCTCCCCCCCACATCCTAACTCTTCCTCCCCCGCAGCCTAACCCTAATACTCCCCGCTGTTGCCAAACCCTAAACCCCCTCCCCGCTGCCAGACCTTAACCCCCGTTTCCCACAGCAGAATCCTAACCCTCCCCAATGGAGCCTAAACCTATCCTCCAGCCCCCCTTCCCCCCCCCCCCCCCCCCCCACACACACACACACACACACACACGCTAGGAGTCCCCACATAGTTACGATTGGGATGCTGGGTGTCGGGATTCCAGTGTCAGAATTTCAGCTTATGTTGGGATTCCGGCTCCGATCTTTTGTCTGCATGTCGGGATTTTACTGCTGGATCCCGACCACTGGTATCCTGGCCGCATCCCATTTACACTTCACAAAATCAGAGGTCCGTAGATGCCAAGACCACAAGTGTTCACTTGTGCGTTATAAGGACTAATATACTGGTTACATTTATATTTTGTATTATTTAAATTTAAGTTCAATACTATTTTTTTTGTGGTCTTTACAGTACTTTAATGTAAATGTTACTTTTACAGATGAAACATTAATAATATTTATTTTATAAAATACTTGTTTCAAGAAAATACAAATAACAACATGAATAGCAGGTAACAGGAAGAACATGCAAAATAAAGAACATTTTTAAACCAAATAAACAAGCTTGAATTGCTTCCTTATTGTTTGGGTATATGGAGTTTCTAAGATGGTATAAGCGAGAAAGTAGGCTGACCATAATATCCCTTTAACCTGGGACACTCATGAATTACACAGGTTCTGTGGCTGGCTGACTACAAGCCAGCATTTCACCTGGTTTTAAGCAGCCACAGAACCTGTGTAATTCATGTGTGTTCCAGGTTAAAGGGATAATATGGTCAGCCTAGAGAAAGGGGAAATGTTGGATGATTGAAAATATAAGGACTTGAGGAAAAGAGGATAGAGGGATATTTGGAAGAACACACAACCATGATAAATATAGCATACAGCTTTTTCCGTAAGGTAGAAAAGAATATGGGGAAAATATAATTTTCTAATAACGTTTTCTTAGTAAGACTTACCAGTGCAAAGGTCATTGGAAGTAGACGTCCAGCAAATTATAATTAGGGAGAACTTGGCATTCCCAAATAGTAAGTAATCCACAACTCCCATATCTGGTTGAATTTGTCTCCTTTGTCATGTATATAGTGGGTAATTTTTTCCATTTCCACTATAAACCAATCTCACTTTTCGACTGAATAGGAGATGGTGAAAATTTCCGGTGCTGAAAATTTCCCTGCTGAACTATTGGCAGTCTGGAGAAGATGAAGTGATAATTTATTAAGTATTATAGGGAGGTGTGGTACAGACAGCCCAAGGAGGGCATTCCAATGGCTTAACGTAGTATTAGTTTGTAATATCTCCTCTAATATTTTTTTTTTTTAAACCAGCCAAAAAGATAGAAATCTTTGGACAGGTCCTCCAGACCTTAGGCCACAACCCCACCAGCTCAGAGGGGAGGCAGATGGAAAAATTTAGTTTCATCTAGTTGGAACCAATTACCATCTTGAATAAATTTTATGTAAGTTCTTCTTAAACAGGGTGTATATGGAATATTTAGCAACACCTTGTTTAATGATTAGCCAAGAGTCTTCACCTGGTGGCAGGAAGGACATAATTATTTTGAGAACATTTCTCTGACAAATTTTCCTTTTAGCCTTTCTTGTTATGGTCCCTTAAGATTTTCTCTGTCTTTGCAGTCTCTTTATATATATATTTGATGGGATTAGGATCTCTTAATACTTATATTCTGTTATATTTGTGTTGTATTTTGAGGAGGTACTGTGGATATTTGGATTATGCTTCAAAGTATCAGACACACATCATATGTTTACCTGAACTACCATTAATATTTGTAAAAAAAAGAATAAAAAGAAAGGGATTTTTAGGATGATTTGTTAACCTCATAAGAACGGTTACAAATAAGACACACAAAGGAGAATAGTTTCCGTGTAGTGAACTGTTTTTTCTTCTTGCAAATATTGTAGACTCCTTGCAAAACTACTACTATTTGTTGTGTGTGTGAATAATTGAAACATCTGTAGGGAGCATTTACAGAATTTAAATAAAACATAACATGCTGTACAGTTTATATTATACATTTTCTGTAGTGGAGGTGTCAAGACTAAAATTACAAATGAACCTATGAGGTCTATAGATCAAAGGTTCGAAGCCATAACTCCTGCAAAATGCTCCTGTTTTTTGGGTATTCTCCTGCAGATGAAGGCTTCATTGTCTATAGCAGAGGTGGGGAACCTTCGGCCCTCCAGCTGTTGTTGAACTACACATACCAGCATGCCTTGCTACAGTTTTGCTATTTGGCCATGCTAAAACTGTTGCAGGGCATGCTGGGATGTGTAGTTCAACAGCAGTTGGAGGGCCGAAGGTTCACCATCCCTGGTCTATAGCAAGAGATGACCATAACCAGGGGCAATGCTTCGCCATCCAGAGCATGGTAGCCAACATAATATGGGCAGCTGTGTTATAAATGCGGCAGCCGTTCAGAATTGATAACACAGTCTCAGGATTGTGTTACATGGGAATGAACACAGAAAAAAAAATATTATTAGAATAAAGCATATTGTTCCTTATATATAAGGCAAATACCACTGACTCATCACACAAGCTCCTGAACCATAAGGACTCGGAACTTGAAATTTGGACAGTAGCTTGCTTTTGTGACGTAGGCAACCACTAAGAAGGGATTTTTCAAAATTCCACCCACAAGAGAGTTGAAGGCGGTGAGATGATTATTGGGAATTCCCCCATCACATTAACAGTAGTACCCGAAGTAGGAATGCAGCAAAAAAGGCAATCAAGGTATTAGCGTGCATTAAGTTGGGAATTGATGCAAGGATTGAGTGTGTTATACTCCCATGATATAAATCACTAGTGAGGCCACATCTCGATTACTGTGCACAATTATGGGCACCATACTACAAAAAGGATACCCTGGAACTAGAAAAGGTTCAGAGACGGACGACCAAGGTGATTAAGTGGATGGAGACGCTAGAATATGAGGAAAAGCTTGCTAGGCTAGGCATGTTTACACTGAAAAAAGGAGATTAAGAGGGGACATGATTAACATTTACAAATATATAAGGGGTCAATACGCAGAGCTAGCGGGGGATTTTGTTTTTGGAAAGATCATCAAAAAGGACATGTGGACACTCGCTTAGGTTAGAGGAGAGGAGATTTAGCACACTAAAGCCCAGTACCCACGGGCCGATGCAGGAGAGATGTGTGCTGAGCGAACCGCTCAGCACACATCTCTCCTGCCGCTCAGCACAGCGCGATCTGTGCTGACCGTGCGGAGGGAGACGGGGGGGCCCCTCGCTTCACCCAGCGGGTGAAGTGAGCGACCCGCTAGATTGGCCTGCATGCAGGCCAATCTGGCAGCAGCGATAGCGATGTGCGGGGCCGCGCATCGCTATCGCTGAGTGGGCTACACACGGAGTGATCATGCTGATATTCTAAGCAATCTAGTCAGATTGCTTAGAATATCGCTCCGTGAGTACCCCACTAGAGACGGAAAGGTTTCTTCACAGTAAGGACAATACGTATTTGGAATTTCCTGCCTGAAAGAGTAGTAATAGTGGACTCTGTCATTACTTTAAAGAATGGGCTAGATACATTCCTATTGGATAAGGATATACAGGGTTATTGTGGATAAATCATGTACTATAGTAATAAAAATTAAAAAAGGATTTATTTTCGTTTACAGCAAAATATTCACCACAGTTAAAATTAGTCTTAAAAATTTTTCAGTGTAGGAGATCACTAACATGTTGAACTCGATGGACAAATTGTCATTTTTCAACATCAGAAACTATGTTACTATGTATGTTACAGAGGAGAGTTAAGACAGCCCACCCAGCCATGGTTATAAAGAATGCATAGTGTCGGGGATACCAAGTCGCGGAGGGGGGAGGACACAATGCTGTATTCCTGGACTTCCTTTCCAGTGGTAGTTGCAGAGCAGTCCATTATTCAGATAGGGTAGCTACATCAAATGCCTCCCTTGAACCATGTCAAATATCGCTGGGTGTGTCCTTCCTATTTGAATAATGGACTACTGTGCAACTGCCACTGGCAAGTAAGTCCAGCCTTATGGTTCAGGAGATTTTGTGATAAATCGGTGGCTATTTGCCTTTTATACATATAGATTTCAGATATACAGTATGTACTTAACCAACCCATTTCCAGTCAGGAGAGGATAGTGTCTCAATTATCAGAGGTTAACCTGTCACTTGAATTAAACATTGACAATCCTCTCAGAGAGCAATAGGTGGAAAGGAGAGATAGATATTTTGACTCTTAAATGCATTAATGGAAAGCTTGATAGTCAGCAACTGCTAATCTGCTGTGTGAAGGGTACTGACAGCTCTCCCAGTGACCTTAAGTGTTGTGCAAAAATATTTACCTTTTTACCTTCAAGGAGGAGCCCTAAGGAGAGCAAGAAGCTAAGCAAGGAGATCTAGGGCCCTTTGGTATAGGTCAGCCTATCCCTGCAAACCTTACATAGTTAACATACAGTGGGCGTTGCTTGGACTGTCATCCCAGCATGTACAGCACTGAGCAGGTCAGCATCAGAGGCAGGACAGGGCAAAGAAGGAGGCGGATTATTCTCCTCAGCGACAGCCTTTTGACAGCATCAATCTGGGGAAGGCCCGCCCGTAGGTGCGGCCTGACAAAGATTGGCAGCGGCGTACGGAGCATGTCCTGTTGTAAGTCTAATTGCTGATCTTCTGTGATAAACTAACCAGTTAACTTTAGGTATATCCAGTGGTGCAAGTGGGCGGGTACGGGTGGGTACGGCGTACCCGTAAGAATTTAGCCGTGGGTACGCCGTACCCACACCGACGGGCCGCCGCTCCTCTTCCCTCCCTCCCTCTGCTGCTCCACGCCGCACCCGCCGTCCCCGCCGCACCGCCGCTGATGTGAGGGGAGGAGAGCGCAGCCTGCGCCTCTCCTTCCCCTCAGTCTCCGGCGGGTGTCATAGTTTAATTCAGCGCCGATCCGTGAGCCAATCAGAGCTCGCACCGCGAGCTCTAATTGGCTCACGGATCGGCGCTGAATTAAACTGTGAGACACCCGCCGGAGACTGAGGGGAAGGAGAGGCGCAGGCTGCGCTCTGCTTCCCTCACATGACAGACAGGACGGCAGCGAGCAGCGGTGAGCAGGGAAGGGGGGGCATGTTATACCTGGCACTGGGGGATATCTGGCACTGGGGGGGGGGGATTTCTATCTGGCACTGGGGGATATCTGGCACTGGGGTGGCATTTCTATCTGGCACTGGGGGATATCTGGCACTGGGGGCATATCTGGCACAGGGGGGCATATATACCTGGCACTGGGGGATATCTGGCACAGGGGGGCATGTATACCTGGCACTGGGGGATATCTGGCACTGGGGGGGGCATGTATACCTGGCACTGGGGGATATCTGGCACAGGGGGGCATGTATACCTGGCACTGGGGGATATCTGGCACAGGGGGGCATGTATACCTGGCACTGGGGGATATCTGGCACTGGGGCGGCATGTATACCTGGCACTGGGGGCATATCTGGCACTGTAGGGGCATTTCTGTATCTGGCACGGGGGGCAATGTATATCTGACACAGTGGGGGCATTTGTGTATTTGGCACTGTGGGGCAATGTGTATCTGACACTGTGAGGCAATGTATATCTGGCACTCTGGGGGCATTTCTGTATCTGGCACTGTGGGGCAATGTGTATCTGGCACTGTGGGGCAATGTATATCTGGCACGGTGGGGCAACGTGTATCTGGCACTATTGGGGTCATACGTGTATCTGCCCCTCCCCCCATATGTGTACCACGCCCCCATTTTCATTGGCCACGCCCCATGTGGCATTTGGTCACACCCATTTTTTTGCGCGCACGCGCCTTCGGCACACAGTACCCGTAAGACATTTTTTCTACTTGCACCACTGGGTATATCCCGTTTTCAAGAAAATAAGACAGAGAGACTACAGATTCCCCGGCGGTTTGGGTGTGTTCTCAGGCAGTTTCATGGAGGGGCACTTTGATGCTACCAGTTCTCAACAACATACTACCACAAGTGAGCCTATTTTAAAAGCAGTATTAAATTTGCTTACATATAAGCACTTTTCATCTCTTTGTCATTATACTTGAAATTCCGTAGCAAAGCACGGGTATTCAGCTAGTGTGTATGTATATATATATATATATATATATATATATATATATATTTGTTGAATTTGGAAGTAAAAGCCTGGGTTGCAGCTTCTAGTCTACTAATGGGCATGAGGGATCTGATAACTGGTCTGGCAAGCTGTAATAGAGATGTGTCCTATACTAGTGCTGTATGGCATGATTCCCATGCTATGCAATTTTTCCTTAATTTTGCTACATTTTACTCAATTTTGTGTCCTGGGGCCTGATTCTCAGTTGAGATCAGTGGTGGATTTTACCTATGCCCCCCCCCCTTCCCCCCCCCCCCCCAGGTATATCACCACCCCTCTCAGTGTCAGTGAAGCTAGATGCAGTCCATGAGACTGCACTGACTTCACTGTGGCTGGCAATGACTACCTATTGGAAGCTCTACCTGCCAGTCAGGGACACTACAGGCAGTCCCGTTGGAAGGTGCTTCCAGTATGGATTAAAGATTCCATTTGCGTACCAATTAAAAGGAAAGTGGCTTTGCTAGAAGGGGGTGTGGCCTCAGGGCCCAATCTCCATTTTTGTCACTTTCTGGAGTAGCTGGGCGGGGCAGAGACTATCTGTCTGCAGTACTGGCTCCTACTTTGTTATAGGAGCCATGTGCTGCAAGCAGCAATGGACTGGGGCACAAAAATGGCCCGGGCATTTGTGAGCGTGCGCGCGCTCGGCACGGGGGCATGCAGAGAGTCATGGGGGCGTGGACTCGTGGCACACCCCCATTACTATGGCGACGCTTGCTGGGGGGCGCCGCAAGTCTGGGGGCGTGGACTCACGGCACGCCCCCATTTCCATGGAGACCAGTGGGGGCGGCTGAATCAGAGAGCCGGAGGCTACTCTGCGCGCGGCCTTCCCAGCTCTCTGAGGGACCGGACCGGCCCACCTGCCCATCGGCCCTTCTGGCATGTGCCAGATAGCCAGTCTGGCCCTTGCAAGCAGGGACGTGCAGGCAGGGGAGGCAGTGACTCCCCTGTCATTAATTATGAAAATAATACAAAGAAGATACTTATGACACATATTCTGTGTCATAAGTATCTTCTTAATATTATGGCACTCATAAATACCTTTTTAACTAATGTCAGCAGCACCGAGAGCGGTGCCTCACGCTAGTCCTTGTATATGGCCGGAAGCAGGGGGCGGGTAGGGGGCGGGACCAAGCAGAGGGCTGTAAAAGCCCATTAAAAAATCCACAGGAAGCGGCACCTGTACAAGTGCCTCGACTGGCCGACTGGTGCATGGGGCCGCCTGTCATCTGTGGCGCCGCCCCCCTTATCTGTCACCCGGCCACAAGTTTTGTGCATGACAAATTCCGTGACCTGGTGACGTGCTATGGGGGGCGGGGCCACAAATGATAGGCAGACCCGCACACTAATCAAAGCTGATTTCCCCCGCCACTGCCTTCACCCCAGGGAACCGGCACTGTTCCCCCCTCCTGCAGCGTCATCTGAAGGCAGCCGAGCTCCACTGGTGGAGTGGCTGGAGCCAAAGGAGCGGGGAGAGCACATGGACCGGGATGCGGCACTGCACGCCTCCGCACAGCTTAAGGGCATAAGCAACACCGTTGGCTTCCCACCTGCCTCCGTCACCGGATCCTCATGGGGCTATACAGCGAGGCTCATCTCATCCTGCCACTCGCTCTCCTGCCTGGCTGCTTCCCCTGCTCTGGAGCTGCTCCTCCCACCAGGCATTGGCAGTCCATTTCACACGGGTCATTATCCAGAGGAGAGCGCACGGGGATCAGGCCTCCTCCAGCTCCAGGCCCACCCATCCTGCGGAGACCAGCTGGTCTGGGCCCAGCTCTGGATGTGCTCCGGACCTACTCCACAAGGTGAGCCGGGAGCTGAGGGGGGTGCACACTAGGACTGCCCTGGGTTCTGAATGGGTATAAAGACAGTTCCCTCACTTCTGAAGTCTAGTGACCACCATCGATGCTGCAGACAACATATCATAAGCTCCTGGCATCCACCTTCTCAGTCCATTTGCCAGTGCTTTTGTCACCCTTGGCTGCTGGACTGAATCCCATTGCACCTTTGGGTACTGTGGGCCCCTGCCATTGATGATTAAAATAATATAAAGAAGATACTTATGACACATATTCTGTGTCATAAGTAATCTCTTTATATTATGTTAAGCATTTTAAATCTTTAAATCACTTTGGGAGGCACTTGGAATGTGAGAGAAAGGGGGGCGGGGCCAAGCACAGGGCTTTAAAAGCCCATTAAAAAACTGCGGGGGAAGCGGCACATATGCCAGTGCCCCGTTGACAGGTGAAACCCGCCCCTGTCAGCGAGGCAGATGTGATTGGACAGCGGATCCAGTGATGGATCCGCTGGTCCAATCACCCATAGGCATTGAGGTCAAGCTGCGGCGGGACCCGGCGCTACAGTGGAGCTGCCTGCCACTACAGGAGCGTGGCGGGGGGGCAGCGGCGGCGGCGGGATCCGATGTTGGAGCTGCAGTGGCGGCCAGCACTGTTACCTCTATTTCCGTGCCCTCAGCATATCCGCCAGCATCTGCTTCCTCCGGGACTGAGGGACCAGGACCACTAAGGTGAGAGGGGGGTGGGGGGAGTTGTGCTTGGTGGTAAGTGTCTGGGCAGCTCACCCCCTGATCACTTGGACTGCAGCTGGGGGTGAGCGGCAGTCCACGTGATCTAGGGGTGAGCTGCAGTCCAAGTGATCTGGGCAAGATCACTTGGACTGCAGGGACAGGGAAAAATAAATGTAAAAAAATGATATATTTATATCACAGCCGCCCGCTGCTGACCAGCACTCACTGCCGCACACTGCACCGCCACTGAAAGCTGACCACCGCAGACCACAACTTGCGGTGGTCAGAGGAACATCAATGCCACAGCGACGAAGGACAGCTTAGTACCGCCGCATCCCCCGCAGACCATGGGCTCATCCGCCACCGACAACCACAGTCCCTTCCGCACCTCCGCTGCACATATCAGGTAATGTTCCCCTGCTTCCCTATGTCCCTGCTGTCACTCTCTCTGTCCCTGCTGTCACTCTCTCTGTCCCTGCTGTCACTCTCTCTGTCCCTGCTGTCACTCTCTCAATCCCTGCTGTCACTCTCCCTGTCCCTGAATTGTGGGTCATACCGTGTGCTATAATGTGAATTTTGGATCATACCATGTCCTATAATGTGATATTGCGGCTCATACCATGTGGTAAAATCAGAATTTTGGGTCATAGCGTGTGCTGTAATGTGAATTTCGGCTCATAGCGTGTTCTGCCCTTAGGACCTTATTCAGCTTCAGTTGCTGTTTTGGTAAAACAGCAAAACTGCAACTGCATACGATCGCATGTTGGGGGCCGTCCAGTCCAGGGCAAGGCATGATAATTGGTGTCAATTGCAATCGCATTGCAGACCCGGCAAAATAGAGATAGCCCCTGAATACATAGCCAGGTAGAATATGCAGGCGCTGTTTGGGGGTGAGTGAGCAATAGGAGAAGATCACTATAAGAAGGCTCTCTTTGTGGTGCACTCTTTTATTAAATTTGATTTGTTAGTTATTTATAACTAACAAATCAAATATTTTTTTGATTACACTGCCCATAATCAATGGGAATGTAATTATTATATTTTCGCATAACGAGTTACTCAAGATCCAATGTAATTTATTACCCATCACATGGATCAATCATTGTGATCATTTTAGACACTGGAGCTTGGATTTTATGATTAATTACCTTGCTCCTATGAATGTATTCACACAAAAAATATTTTTCTTTGTTCCACATACTATCATTGTTTAAAACTTGTTATATTATTTTAAGCTATTACAAAATAAAAGTTACCGTATATACTCGAGTATAAGTCGACCCGAATATAAGCCGAGGCACCTAATTTTACCACAAAAACCTGGGAAAACTTATTGACTCGAGTATAAGCCTAGGGTGGGAAATGCAGCTCTACCCGTACACAGAACTCATAGTGCCAGATGTGCCCCACAGTGCCAGATGTGCCCCACAGTGCCAGATGTGTCACACAGTGCCAAATATGCCCCACAGTGCCAGATATGGCCCACAGTGCCAGATATGCCCCACAGTGCCAGATATGCCACACAGTGCCCCACAGTGCCAGATATGCCCCACAGTGCCAGATGTGCCCCACAGTGCCAGATGTGCCAGGTGTGCCCCACAGTGCCAGGTGTGCCAGATATGCCCCACAGTGCCATGTGTGCCAGATATGCCCCACAGTGCCAGGTGTGCCAGATATGCCCCACAGTGCCAGGTGTGCCAGATATGCCCCACAGTGCTAGATACTTACCCTCCGTCGCTCCCGCGCTGTCTTCTGAAGGAGGGACACGGAGAGCGCAGCACGCGGCTCTCCTGTGTCACTCCTGCGTCTCCGGCGGCAGCGGCGTGTGTTAAAGGAAGTGCCAGTTCGTGCACTTCCTTTACCACACAGATGCCGCTGCCGCCGGAGATGCAGGAGGGACACAGGAGAGCCGCGCGCTGTGCTCTCCGTGTCCCTCTTAAAGCTGACTCGAGTATAAGCCGAGGTGGCTTTTTCAGCACAAAAAAAAGTGCTGAAAAAGTCGGCTTATACTCGAGTATATACGGTATGTTTTAAATAACTAACAAATCAAATTTAATAAAAGAGTGCACCACAAAGAGAGCCTTCTTATAGTGAACTTCTATTGCTCACTCACCCCCAAACCCCAATACTGTATTTTTGCTTTCGGGTGCACCTCGAGCCCAATAAGAATTACGACATTAAATATGTAGAATACTCATAAACTGGCTGGTTTCATGAAATTCGCTGTTATTAATATTCTGTCCTGTGCATAATCATCTTAGGGGTCACCCTCCGTTTGTATACACAGCATATGCAGGCGCACTAGCGCCATGTTTTGTTTCGCTGTTTGTGATGTCACGCGGCCAACGTGAAAATGGCCCGGACCCGCTTGTATTTCTGTCGCCATGCCCCGCAATGCTGCGTCACAGCCCCGCAAATGCCTCTGCCTGTCAATTAGACAGAGGCGTTTGCATCACTGCGATGCGATCGTATCTCCCGATCCATATGCAGTACGGGCCCTCCGCATCCGCACTGGCCCGTTAGAAGGGAAAGTTTGATCTCATCGCATTAACGATGCTTACTGAATAAGGCCCTTAGTTCACATATTCTAGGTACTTAGGATTAACATTTTTTGTTGCAAGGTAATTAGTACAAAGTTGCAGATACAGTAAAGCATAACGATGCATAGCGCAGGTCACTCCTATGGGCTCTGTCTTGTGCATTATTACATATTGGACCCTTTGCCTCTCATGCTGGGGGCCGCCCATCTCAGGGCAAGGCCGCCCAGCATGCTAACCGCCGCCCCCCCCATCTGCGATCCGAACTATTTGCCGCAATTAGTGCATGGTCGCAGTAAGCAGGGAAGCATCTTGATTGGAGCTGCTGCGTGTGACATCACACAGTCACCCCGATCACGCCCATTCCCCCCCTTGTTCATGCCGCCTTGCCTCCATTTCCCCGCCCCCACAATGCTCTGTCTCCGCCTTGGAAATGGAACGTTGCCGCCCCATCCCGTCCCCGCGAACGCCTCTGCCTGTCAATCAGGCAGAGGCGTTCGTAATTAGTGCGGGTCACCCGCAGTAAATGCGCGCGCATGTGCAGGATGGGCCCAGCGCATGCAACCGCAAATGCAGAAATTCCAGTTGGATCGCGATGTGCGATATGTATGTATGTTAATATTTAATATGTATGTTTATATTTTGTGTAACTGGTGTTGGTCGGCCATATAGTGTGTCCTTGGCCAGTTTCTCCTCACAGTATCTGTCAGTACTGATTTTGTCAATTAGCCACACATTACGTGTTGCTAACTGGAATATAAAGCATTCCTGAAAGTACAGTAGGTGGCAACTGCCTTAAGCTACTTTTAGTTTCGTGTGAAACCAGAACTTTAGATTGTGTATGTTCCTCACCACAGGAAATAATGGAGTCAAAGAGATTAGGAAAATGTTACTCTAGGAGACTGCCCATCTGGTAATACAGCTTAATGTACTTCTTCTTTGTTTATGTTTGCATTCCATTTCCGTGAACTATTCACGTGAGCTGCAGAAATGTTAACTATAGTAGCAGTAGGATCTCAGCCATCACAGTACCAATGTATTACCCTTGTAATCAAAAGAATAGACATATGCACAAAATGAAACACTTGGCACTTGCAGGACTGTGTGTTAGCCTTCATATTTTTCCAAACTTTATATCTAGTCTACAGTATATACATTACTGTATATATTGTAATCTATTTATCCAGGTTAGCTACTATGTATAGATGTCAGATTTCTTAGATTCATTTATCTTATGTATTTTTATCTCTCATTTTCAAAATATCAATTAAAACAAAAACAGTGTGTCCACTGTCCAGGCTTATTAGCAATGTTTAAAATATTTCTCCGCTTTTAAAGGTTTTATGATGGAGTTCACCTATGCTCTTTAGTGACCTGTATCACATGTATAATGATAGGATGAAAGAACATCCAATAACCGCTGCTGGCAAATGTGACTTAGGTCACAATTATGCGTCATATGTTACAGCAAATTACTGTCACATTAACAGATGCCTTCATGTAGCAAGATACAAAGGACAATCACACATGCTGTAATGGTAGCACCTAGTTACCCTTCGTGGAGAGGACCTTTCCCATAATCCCCTGGGTCCATGTCACCAACTATTTGGAATAGTACAAAAGAAAATAAACAAGATATCACTTCACCAGCGCTTAGTATTAACTGCTAGTTCCAGTTTTCATAGAGCTGTTTTGTCCATCCTTCTATTTTGTTCATATGGGGGTATTGTATATCAGTGACACCTCACTCCGGAACCGGAGGACAAAGAAAAAAGTGCAATAGTGTAATACTTTTTTTAAAAGGTTACACATTTAATACACAAACAATATACAATGTAAAATACATGAAGACATCCAACAAATGAGCCGCTGCTTGACGAGTATAAAGTGTAGGCACACAATTACCGTCTGTAGATGAGAACCGATATGCAATCAGTTCTTATGCGCATATGAGTGAAAGAGTCCTCCTGGCTGCAGCTACGGGTCCTTCGTCTCACTCCAATTCGCTCCCTCACCGCCAGGCAAGTGGGCCACCACCGTCACGCACCGGACAACAGTCTCCTTGAGCACCCACGCGTTCCGACCCTCCCCAGGTCTTTTTCAAGGCTAGCTCAGCGTGCAGCGGCTCATTTGTTGGATGTCTCCATGTATTTTACATTGTATATTGTTTGTGTATTAAATGTGTAACCTTTAAAAAAAAAGTATTACACTATTGCACTTTTTTCTTTGTCCTCCGGTTCCGGATTGAGGTGTCATTGATATACAATACACCCATATGAACAAAATAGAAGGATGGACAAAACAGCTCTATGAAAACTGGAACTAGCAGTTAATACTAAGCACTGGTGAAGTGGTATCTTGTTTATTTTCTTTTGTATATTGTATGGTGGAGGTTGGAAGAGCCTCTTGCAGGATCACCTAAATTCCAGCTGCTAGTGCACTCATTGATATTCTTGGTCTATTTTGCTATATTTGGAATAGTAACCTGTGGCGAGCGAAGCAGAGCGGTGCGAGACAGCGAGCCCGAAGCATATATAATACAAAATAACCTAAAACAAATGGAGAATAGATAAAAGATTAACATGCTGTAAGGGCGGAAGTCCTCTCCTACCCTCTTGTGCTGTCACTTCATGGTCCTTTCCATGTGGGCAACATACAGTAGACACAACTATGCTGTAATGGGGCAGACTGTACCCCCTGGTTGACACTTTAGGCACAGAGATGAGACTTGGGAGTGGGAACAGGGCAGAGATTTCCCACAGCCACATTGTAACATCCCAGACAGCCATAACCGATTATAATGTGTAAAGTAATTTTGCCCATGGGTGTTACCAACAAATTAGCCTTAATCATCTAAAACCAGTGGTCATCATATTACATTTAGACAATGTACAGAAGATTGTAAGCTTGTGAGCAGGGCCCTTTTTCCTTTCTGTATGTCTGTTATTACCCAGTCTTGGTTTTATTACTGTTTGTTCCCAATTGTAAAGATCAATGGAATATGCTGGCGCTATAACTGTTAATAAATAAGATGGAGCTTAATATAAATAATAAGACTGTTATTTATAAACATTTTACTTACGAAAGTGATTGTAGCTATTTGGATAAAATACAAAAGCCGCAAAGTTACAGTTTCAATGGTGTTTGTTATCAAAGTACTAAATGGTGTCGGTGTACGCAGTACAGATGTGTCCTTCCTTTGCTCTCCGCGCAACAAATATTGGATATAGTGGGGGAAGATGATGGTCCCTAGGGCCTAATTCAGAGTTGATCGCGACAGCAAATTTGTTAGCAGTTGGGCGAAACCTTGTGTACTGCAGGTGTCACAGATATAACATGTGCAGAGAGAGTTAGATTTGGGTGGGGTGTGTTCAAACTGAAATCTAAATTGCAGTGTAAAAATAAAGCAGCCAGTATTTACCCTGCACGGAAACAAAATAACCCACCCAAATCTAACTCTCTCTGCACATGTTATATCTGCCACACCTGCAGTGCACATGGTTTTGCCCAACTGCTAACTGCTGCGATCAACTCTGAATTACCCCCTTAGTTAAGGATACCATCTTGCAATGTTTCATCTGTCTGTATGATGTTTTTGCAAAAGTAATACAGGTACTCTGCCGTCAGGAGGCACTTTTGTCAGAGTCTATGGTGCCTGCATGTATTTGCATATACTCTCGAGCACTGTCGCTGCTACTGCCCTATACTTAACATAGGGGGTAATTCAGACCTGATTGCTGCTATGCGTTTTCGCACAGCAGGCAATCCTGTCCAAACTGCGCATGCGTATCCACCGCACAGGTACAAAGCGGATCGCTACTCAGCTATGGGTTTGTGCGATGGATCTGTTCGCATGGGCGATCGCAAGGAGATTGACAGGAAGAAGGCATTTGTGAGTGTCAACTGACTGTTTTCAGGGAGTGTCTGGAGAAACGCAGATGTGTCCATGCGTTAGCAGGGAGGGTTCCTGACATCAGTTCCGGTCCCAGATAGGCTGATGTGATCGCAGTGGCTGAGTGAGTCCTGAGCTGCGCAGAGACTGCGCAACATCTGTTTGTACAGCTGTGTTACACATGCGTTCGCATACTTGCACAGCTAAAATACCCTCCCCCTGTAGGCGGTGACTATCTGATCACTGCAGTGAAAAAATCGCTTGCTAGCGATCAGGTCTGAATTAGCATCATAGTGCTTTCTATTGCCCTTGTATTACACTCAGATTAGGTCGAGAATTCTAGCTTCACCAAGTTAGCAAAAACTTTAACTTGATGTAATGTTTGTACAAATGTGTGTTTCATTCTGTGTCTAAGGGCCAGATTTACTAAAGCTTCTAAAACAGACCAGTAGTGGTATTGCCTATAGCAACCAATCAGGTGCTATCATTTTCTAGTATGCAACAGAGAAATTATAACTAAAATCTGATTGATTGCTCTAGGCAACACCACCACTTGTCTGTTTTTAAGCTTTAGTAAATATACCCCAAACTGCTTTCAATTACCATGCAATGAAACAAATGTATTGAACATAGACAGAATATCTGTGTGTTAGTACAAATTAAAAATTACCAGCAATCAGGGAGTTAGGCCACAGATTCATTGCTCACAAGGCTGGTATACCATTTGATCACATTCCAAATTAAATTAAAAGTAATTTTACACCTGTCCTTCCCTTTTCCACATCTAATCAACAGTAGGCAATAAGTACAGCCAGGTATGCCAGCACTTTTTTTATATAGATGGTTTAGTCAAATGTATTAAGCTTGCAAATAACTGTTTTTTTGTTTTTTTTTCATTAAAATTATTATATATTTGACTGTAATGAATCTTATTCAGGATAGACAAATAACTGTGAACATATAGAGTGCATTTACAGTGTTAATCCATGTGGATTTTCTGAAGTAACATTCTGATTTGACAGCTACTGGGAATAAAGTGAATGTACAGTACACACTGTTTGGCCACCTCTGCCAGAATGGTAGAGATTTAAGTAGTGCACTATGATAATGGATATTACATGTAAAGTTCTACTATTCATGTTACTTTTTTCTTGATATTTTTCTTTACTACAGGTGTCCCTCGAGTTACGCAGTGTAAATTTCGTCTTCCCTTACGATTAGTGTGTTTCCCTATACAACCAACAAAAACAGCAAATCACAAACTGACTATTGACACCAACAAACCTCCAGTCAATCTGATAAACCTATTCCCAGGTGAGTATTAAGTGTAACATATTATTTGCATTTGATATATATGTGTGTGTGTGTGTGTGTGTGTGTGTGTGTGTGTGTGTGTATATACATACATACATACTGGTTGAGTATCCCATATCCAAAATGCTTGGGACCAGAAGTATTTTGGATATCGGATGTTTCCGTATTTTGGAATAATTGCATACCATAATGAGATATTGTGGTGATGGGACCCAAGTCTAAGCACAGAATGCATTTGTGTTTCATATACACCTTATACCCGCAGCCTGAAGGTTATTTTAGCCAATATTTTTAATAACTTTGTGCATTAAACAAAGTTTGTGTACATACACACAATTTATTTATGTTTCAAATACACCTTATATACACAGCCTGAAGGTAATTAAACACAATATTTTGAATAACTTTGTGTATTAAACAAAGTTTGTGTACAATGAGCCATCAGAAAACAAAGGTTTCACTATCTCAGTCCTACTCAAAAAATTCTGTATTTCGGAATATTTGGATATGGGATACTCAACCTGTGTGTGTGTGTGTGTGTGTGTGTGTGTGTATATATGTGTGTATATATATATATATATATATATATACACAGGTTGAGTATCCCTTATCCAAAATGCTTGGGACCAGACGTATTTTGGATATCGGATTTTTCCGTATTTTGGAATAATTGCATACCATAATGAGATGTCATGGCGATGGGACCTAAATCTAAGCACAGAATACATTTATGTTTCATATACACCTTATACACACAGCCTGAAGGTCATTTTAGCCAATATTTTTTATAACTTTGTGCATTAAACAAAGTGTGTGTACATTCACACAATTCATTTATGTTTCATATACAGCTTATACACACAGCCTAAAGGTCATTTAATACAATATTTTTAACAACTTTGTGTATTAAACAAAGTTTGTGTACATTGAGCCATCAAAAAACAAAGGTTTCACTATCTCAGTCTCATTCAAAAAAGTCCGTATTTCGGAATATTTGGATATGGGATACTCAACCTGTATATATATATATTTTTTTTAGGGCAGTATGCAATTGAAGTTGGAACTGCCATTTAGTTGGAAAGACGACTGTTTCCGACTTTTTTAGGACGAATCATGATTCAACCTATTTAATGGGGCTGCCGTTTTTCTGGCTTGTTGGAAAACACGAGGATCGGCGGATTAGCTGCGAATCCACGTGTTTTGTCGGATTAGCAGCCAAATCCAACAGGTTTTAGTCCCGTTTTCGACAATGTCAATCCAACTTTAAAAAAAGTCGGATTGACTTTGTCGAAAATGGCCAAAACATATAGACCCCATAATAGACATATGGCAGCACTCATGGTGACAACAGTCTGAAAGCCCATTTCTGTCTTCAACGTTTCAAAACCTTTACTGCATTTTTTTCATCAGGACTTCCTGATGAAAAAACCACAGTGAAGGTTCTGAAATGTTGGACTCAGAATTGGGCTTTCAGACTCTTATTTACAAGTCACCGTGAGAGCCGCCTTATGCCTAAAATTGTAGCCTGTTAATGACCACAGATTTCCTAAATGGTGGTTTAGGTCTAACGTGAGATTGAGATTAAACAAAATCTAAGATAAACCTCATATCATAATACACCCATAGCAGGTAATTTTCATAACAAATTTTATTAATAACTTGAATAACATTATACATACAACATGCCCTTCTTGACCTTTACAGTCCTGTTGGTACTAAGTAAGTAAGATATTGATCTAGTTCGCATAGTCAACCAATACTACAACTATATGTATATGTATAAGGGTATAAGGATACTTTAATGATAAATCGAAACTTTATGTTTATGTATACAAACACTCAGTATGGATTGCAATGTAGCAGAATTTGCAATCCTTTCACTTGCATTCTGGGGGCCGCCTATAGTAGGGCAAAGCCGCCCAGCATGCTGTCATAGAGAATTATTATTGTATAACTTTTATTTAATATGTCTCTCAGATTTTGTTGAGCGCAGTGATGATGACCAGCTTAATGTGTTAGGATTCCAGTTGCTTGCCGGACAAAAGGTCACACTTCTTGCCTCTAAAACATCACGTAAGTAGAAACATCCTATTATACTTCCTTGTTTTTTTCTATTAATGTGTATATACAGCAGTGGCTACTGCTTATCTGTCTGACCGGGGGTCTGTCTGCTGGCTCCCTGTCCTGCTGATTAATGGCTGACATCACCAGAAGACAGGGCTTAAGTCTGCCGGCAGCAGGGGCGGGGCTTAGCCCTGGCATTGCTAGGAAACAGCCTTGCTACTACTGCATAAGCTGCATTTCGTAGAAGCCAGAAAGGGCTGATGTATTAGTAAGGGAGTGGCCCCCAATGGGAAGTGCTCTCTGCTATTGCAATCTGCAGCCTCAGGGGAAGAAAACACCTCCCCCTGCAGGGGCAAACTCCCAGCCTCTGTGTCACAATCCCCCTCTCTGTCTTCTGTTCTAGCCACTGTGCCAGCCCTCCCGTGATCTGCCCCAACCACTGTGTAACCCCCCTTCTGTGTCCCAGCCACTGTGTCACAACTCCCCTCCCCTCGTTTTTTTGTCCTAGTCACTTTGTCACAATTCCCCCCCCCCCCCCGTCCTGTCCCAGTCCCACCTGTGCTCTCCCCCCCCTCCCCCTTGTTACATGCAGCTTCCCCGTAAATCTGCTGTGCTTACTTGATCCAGCTGCTACCTCAGTGTCTGTGGTAAGCCTGTCCCACCGTTGGTCTCCTGCTGAGTCCTCCACCGCGCCGCTCGAGTCAGTCTTCCTTGGGCCCCGTGCAGTGCAGTAACGATTTCCATTGTCAGACAGCTTCCCTCACTGACCCAACCCCTGTGCTATTGGCTGCTGAACCTCCCGCTCCGCTCCCACACAAGCACACTAGCTCCAGCCTCCCTTGACTAATTGCCCGGCCGGAGCTCTGGCTCACGGAAAAAAAAAAATATCCTACCCCGGCCACTTTGGATGCACTAACAGAGTTAGCCATCAAAGTAGATAGGCGGATCCGGGATCGGAGAATGGAGAAAGAGGTTCCCACACATTCATCTCGTTGGACAGTGTCAGAGTTTGCGGGGGATGCTGAGGAACCCATGCAAATCGGGGCTTTCCGTTTGACATCTCAAGAGAAGGCTAGACGTTGCAGTCTGGGATTATACCTTTATTGCGGGATCAAGGGGCATCTGGCGAACACTTTTCCGCAGAAGATGGAAAACAAGTAGTCCCGAGAAATTCAGGGAGCATTTTCTCGGGTCTCTGTTCCATCTCCCCGAATAATTCTTTATTACCTATTAGGATAACTACCCCTTCTGGTTCAATTGAAGTAACTGCTTTTGTAGATTCTGGTGCTGCCGGAAATTTTCTGGACTTGGAATTTGCTCTTGCCCGAGGAATTCCTCAGGAGACTCCTTATCCTCCAATTTCCGTCTGCGGTTTGGATGGAAGTCCTTTTCAAAACGGGCGGGTGAGTGCCCGGACTCCAGCCCTCCAGTTTTTTGTCGAAATGTTACATTGTGAAGAGTTGTCTTTTTACCTTGTACAATGGGCTTTCTTCAGAGTTGATCGCAGCAGCAAATTTGTTAGCAGTTGGGCAAAACTATCTGCACTGCAGGTGTGGCAGATATAACATGCTCAGAGAGAGTTAGATTTGGGTGGGGTGTGTTCACTCTGAAATCTAAATTGCAGTGTAAAAATAAAGCAGCCAGTATTTACCCTGCACAGAAACAATATAACCCAATCAAATCTAACTCTCTCTGTAAATGTTATATCTTCCCCACCTGCAGTGCACATGGTTTTGCCCAACTGCTGCTGCAATCAACCCTGAATTACCCAGAGTGTCCGCTCACTCCAATTGTACTGGGCCTCCCCTGGCTAAACACTCCTAACCCAGTGTTCAACTGGAATACTGGAGATCTTGTTTCTTGGGTCATGGAATGTGCTACCAAATGTTTGACTGTGCTGGCCCATTCGGCCCTCTTAGTCCCTGAAGTGTTGCCCGCCCAATATTTGTCTTTCATGGATGTCTTCTCCAAACAGAAAGCTGAATCTTTGCCTCCTCACCGTCCTTATGATTGTGCAATCAATCTTATTCCTGGAGCTAGACTCCCTAAAGGTTGCCTTTACGCTCTGCCTTTGCCCGAGATGAAAGCTATGGAGGAATACATCCGGGAGAGTTTAGAAAAAGGCTTTATCGGGCCTTCTAAGTCACCGGTTGGAGACAGCTTTTTCTTCATTGGAAAAAAGGATGGCTCATTACGGCCATGCATAGATTACAGGGAATTGAATAAAATAACAATAAAAAAATCATACCCATTGCTCTGATCTCCGTCTTATTTGATCAGCTCAGAAATGCTACATTCTTCTCCAAGATTGATTTGCAAGGAGCATACAATCTAATCCAGATCCGGCAGGGGGACGAGTGGAAAACCGCATTCAAATCCCACTCAGTACACTACGAGTACTTAGTAATGCCTATTGGACTCTCCAACGCCCCTGCCGTCTTCCAGGATCTCATAAATGACATTCCTAGGAAGATTTGTGGTCATCTATTTAGATGATATACTCTGCCTCCCTCAAAGAACACCCATCTCATGTTAAAGCAGTCCTCACCAAGCTCAGGGAAAATCATCTTTATGCAAAACTTAAGAAATGTGAATTTGAGGTAGAGAAGGTGGCCTTCCTAGGACACATTATCACCTTTAAAGGTTTTTCTATAGATCCTAAGAAACTTCAGACAATTATGGAACGGGTACGTCCCTCTAATCTAAAAGCTACTCAACGTTTCCTTGGTTTTGCAAATTATTACAAAATATTTATCAATTCATTTTCTTCAGTTGTAGCCCCAGTTGTGTGTTTAACCAAGAAAGGTGCTGATCCTCCTCATTGGTCACCACGGACAATTAAGACATTTGAGGACCTTAAAAAAGCATTTATCTCTGCTCCTGTTCCCTGGCATCCCGATCCAGATCTGCCCTTCATTGTAGAAGTGGATGCCTCTGAAGTAGGCGTTAGAGCCATTCTTTCACAAGAGGATCCAGTCAGTCATAAACCACCCCTGTGCCTTTTTCTCTCAGAAAAATTTCCCCTACTGAAGTCAACTATGACATAGGAAATCGAGAGCTCTTAGCAGTCAAATGTGCTGTAGAGGAATGGAGGCACTGGCTGGAGGGGGCAAGTCATGAATCTGCTAAAAGATTGAACTCTTGTCAAGCCAGATGGGCGTTCTTTGCTAGGTTCAATTTTGTAATTACTTATAGGCCTGACTCCAAAAGCATCAAAGCTGACACTTTATCCCGGAGTTTTTTGTCTAACCATGAAGTCTCTAAGCTTACGAAGCCAATTCTTTACCCGGGATGCATTCTTGCTGGTCTCACCATTAATCTTGCCTCTCAAATCCAGTCAGCACAAATTCAGGCCCCATCTGAGACTCCTTAAGGTCTCCGGTTTGTTCCAGAGAAACTCAGATCAGCCGTGTTATCTGAGTTCCATTTCAACAAGACCTCAGGACATCTAGAGGTTACTAAGACTTTACACCTTCTCTCTCGCTCAGTATGGTGGACAACTATCAAGACAGACGTTCAGGAGTTTGTTAGGGCCTGTCATGTCTGTGCCAAAAACAAGTCTTCTCGTGTTCTTCCTTCTGGACAATTACTTCCTCTGTCTGTAACATCCAAGCCATGGACCCATTTGTCTATGGATTTTATTGTGGACCTGCCAAGATCTTCCAAATGCTCAGTCATCTGGGTAGTAGTTGACCATTTCAGTAAAATGGCTCATTTCATTCCCCTATCTAAACTGCCTAATGCTAAGGATCTTGTTTCATTGTTCATTCAACACATATTAGGTATTAATGGCTTACCACAAGACATCGTCTCAGATAGAGGCTCTCAATTTGTAGCCCGTTTCTGGAGGTATTTTTGTGCAGAACTGGGGATCAATATCAGTCTCTCGTCAGTGTATCATCCACAGTCCACTGGGCGAAAAGAGCGGGTTACTCAACCGTTGGAGCAATAGTTACAGTGTTACATCTCTAAATACCAGGATGATTGGGTTGACCACCTACCCTTTACAGAATTTGCGTACAATAATTCTGAACTTTCTTCAACTTCCATGTCTACTTTCTTTTGTGTTTCCGGTTTTCATCCTAAATTTAATACTTTAACTCCATCACAACAGTCTAGTTCTTTTTCTCCCGTGTCTCACCTCAGGAGGATTTGGAGGGAAGTTCATCAAGCCTTGGAGGATGCACCAGCCCCGTCTAAGATATCTGCTTACAGTTTTTGGAAATCTTGTTCTTTCAAAGTAGGAGAAGTGGAGTGGTTATCTGCCAGGAACATCAGGCTCCGCCAGACATCTCAGAAATTGGGTCCCCGTTACATTGAACCATTTCAAATCATCCAGAAAATCAATCCTGTTGATTTCCATCTTCAATTACCCAGATCTTTGAGAATCAGTAATACCTTCCATTGTTCTTTGTTTAAACCGGCATTTGTTTCTAAAGAATTTAAAGTAAGAGGTTTCAGGAGACCTCTTCTAGTCATGATTCGGGGACGTCAAGAATTTGTTGTAAAGAAAATCCGGGACTCCCAAGTCTGTGTGGGGTCAAGTACATTATTTAGTTCATTGGAAAGGCTATGGACCTGAGGAGAAAGCCTGGGTGCCTGGGAAGTTCCTCCATGCTCCTGAATTTAAGAAAGGATTCTTCAAGAAATATCCCCAGAAATCCCTCTTCAAGGGGGGGTACTGTTAGCGATGGGAGGCACGCGTCCCAGCCGTTGACTTGGTGCCGGGACGCCGCACCTCCCACTGACCCCCCCAGGCAGACACCCGGCGCAAGGTCTCTTGGTCCCCGCCCAGAGCCTAGCAACAGGTTGACGCCGGGCACAAGGTCTTCTGGTCCCTTCCCAGCACCTAGCAACAGGTTGACGCTGTGCGCTGCCTGACTCCTAGCAACGGGGATGCCGCAGACAGACGGCATTCCCCCGTTGCTTAGGAAATAGGTTACGTGCAGCAGGGCAACTGCACTTGTTTAGCATTTAGGGTTCTGAATGGTTGGAGGGCATTTATAAGTGCTTCCAGTTCACTCCCCAAATCGCTGGTGATAGTTCCTGCTCTAAGAGAGAACCTGTCAGCCTGCAAACACCAGTGATTCTGAGACCCTGTCTGACTACTTTCCTGATTGGATCTAGCTAGCCTTGTATTCAGGTTTTGGTGTGGAACTTCCACACAGGCACTGTCTTTGCCTATTTTCCTTTATTGTTTCCACCTTGTGCATCGTTGCATTTATATTTAAGTTGCTTATTGCATCATGTGCATTGTTGCATTTACAAATAATTTGTTACATTCATTCCAGCCTGTGTATTGTTGCATTTACAAATAATTTGTTATATTTATTCCATCTTGTGCATTGTTGCATTTGTAAGATTATCTGCTTTAATTTTATCTGTGCATTGTTGCACTCACGTGCACTCCCTATATACCCCCCTGGAGCAGTAATTTTTGCATATTACTCCTTTACTGCACAGATGGTGGGAGATGGGGTGAGAGGGAGAACACTAAACTGTAGAAGGGGGCATTGGGCTGAATGAAGGGGCTGCGGTACATGACTTGATTTCTTAGCTTCAATAGGATAAAAGAAACTAGTGTCCCACCTTTCAGGATGTACTTTGGACTCTGGGATCAGAGTTCAGGGGCCAGAGCAATCCACCAGTGAAAATATAAAACTGCATACCAGGTGTGTGGAGCTGGTGCAGGGACTAGCTGCTGGAAGGCTGTTATCTCTGGTTCTGGGCATAATAGAGACAAGCTACCAGTGTCGACCGAAAGAGGAGAGTCCCAACTTTAGAAGTGTGCCCTCAGAAAACATCTAAGTCAGACAGAACCCGAGATATCTTGCTGGGGAGAGCAATTATCAGGCTCAGATGGGGACCACTGTTTTGAAGTCGAATATCTCTGGTTCCCCAGGGCCGATTTAAAAAAAATCTGGTACCCCTGGAAAAAGCTATCTGCCTATGGCCCTTATACTCCTGGGGCCCTTGGGCAAGTGCCCATTGAGCCCAGATGAAATGACGGCCCTTCGGACACCCCCCTAATGACTAATTTGGCATTCAGAAGTTTCAGTTAACCTAATTGGGCCAATAATTACATGTCTTTATTGTGTTTAAAAACAAATATTGACATCAAATTACCTCAAAATTAAGTTTTTTTTGTTAATTTAGGTAAACTAATTTAATGAAAGTATTTATTTCAATGAAAAATAGTTGCTTTTTCATATATATATATATATATATATATATATATATCAGTTCGATTAGAAGGTGTGCAGGTGCGCTGGCAGTCCTTTTTCTCTCAACGGTAGAGAAAATTACAAGCACCAGAAACCTCTGAGTTGTAGCACAGGTATAGGATAAATACCGCAGCACTTTCCCAATGAAGGCTCCGGACTCCTGGAGCAGGATTGATTTCTAGGAATAAAACATAATGGAAAAGGCGCTCATAGTGCAGACTGTTTATTCAATTTAAAAACAGTAACAGGTCCACGGACAAATTGTATAGGACTCGTACCATGTAGCACACGCTGTGGGCTGGTTACCACGCGGTTCAAAGAAAATCCACTGGCACAAACTGCATACCCGCTGGCCGCCACTCGGGACCACACACCGCGCCGCCGGCTATGGTATAGCCGTGACTCGTCGGGAAACCTCTCTGGATCAGACAGTGGGAGCAGCTGCACAGGTGGACACAGTGCGTCAGACAGGCCACGACCCAACGCGTTTCGTATCACACTTCGTCAAGAGGCTGGCCTGTCTGACGCTGAGCTCATGTTTTATGTCCCTGGGCTGTGTGTGCGCATCAGCCCACACTGCTCAATTAGTGGCAAGCACAGCTGAGCACTATTATGGCTCCAGGTAAAAGTGTTTAAAACATGCCAATAAAGCACGTTTTTTCTAAAAACATAACAACAGAACATTTTTAACACTTTTTAACCTAATAGCAGCAACTTTTAGCTTAAAAGACCATACATAGATCACAGGCAATGAATAGCAAATACGAATGAACATTTCATGACATGTACACAAAACACATACATATAATGCAATATAAAATATATCTATAAAAAATCTTTACTTATAGGAGGGAGATCACAGTAGTTAGATTCAGGGAGTGCACACAGAGAGAGGGTACCAGAAGATACTTCAGAACACTAAACTCTACACAACTGACAGGAGAACTTTCTCATAAGCATTTCTCTCAGTTAATCACAGCTAGATCCCTTGTTACATGTTGCTTAAAGCAACAGTAACCATTATTTGTTGTATCACTTAAGATCGTTTCCAGCTATTTTGTTACCTACTGCACATATTTGTAACAGTATTGCTAATATTGGGGGTAATTCCAAGTTGATCGCAGCAGGAATTTTGTTAGCAGTTGAGCAAAACCATGTGCACTGCAGGTGGAGCAGATGTAACATGTGCAGAGAGAGTTAGATTTGGGTGGGGTGTATTCAAACTGAAATCTAAATTGCAGTGTAAAAATAAAGCAGCCAGTATTTACCCTGCACAGAAACAATATAACCCACTCAAATCTAACTCTCTCTGCAAATGTTATATCTGCCCCCCCTGCAGTGCACATGTTTTTGCCCAATTGCTAACAAACGTGCTGCTGCGATCAACTCAGAATTACCTCCATTGTTCAAAACTGCTAGCAGACACAGAAAGACTGATATTTATCATTCTGGCCTCAAGGGTGTCAGTAATATAAACTACCGGTATATGTCCCTAATAGCAGCTGTCACAATCAAGGGGAATAGAGAAAATATCAGGTAGCTAGATTACACGTAAAGGTACTAGAAATAATAAAAAGTAAAATGATGGAGACAGAAAAAACAGCAGAGCGAACAGAGGAATTTATCAGTGACTACCAAATCATGTCTTGATAATTCTGCAGTACAGAGATAGGAATTTTCTTCATATTTTCTCTCTACCCCTATATTCTCATATTGGAGTACTAAAAGCAGGGAGAAAGTAACTATCCAATTATTTAACCCTACCACGCTTATCTCTGTCTGATGAATGGGGTGATCTCATATGTTTAATTTAACCCCTTAGGAATCAGAGTGTCTAGAGACAGGATCCAGAAAGTTTCTCGTCTCAGCAGTTGTTCCTCTCTGTTTCCTCCGTCCTTATTTTGAGCAACATGTTCAATCCTCATAAACTTCAATAACCTAGTGTCAGCATTGTGGCATTCTGTAAAGCATACTTGCCTACCTGACCCTCTCCATGAGGGAGAAAATGCTCTGTTCCTGGACTTTCCTGTTAATGTATGATTGCCATCACCTGTGGTGAGGCACCTTTCTTATCAATTAACTAGCTCACCACAGGTGATGGCAATCATACATTACCAGGAAAGTCCAGGAACAGAGCATTTTCTCCCTCATGGAGAGGGTCAGGTAGGCAAGTATGCTGTAAAGTGTCGGGGGACACTATGATTTAGAACCCGGTTTTTTATGTTCCGGGTATGCTCTAAAATTCTAATCTTCAAGACTCTTTTGGTTTTTCCCACGTATCTTAGTCCACATGGGCAACTCAATACATATATGCAAAAAGGTGTATTGCAGTTAATAAAAGACCTGATGTTATTGGGAGAACTCTGGAAGGGCACCGAGCCAGAGTGGAATGACTTTCTAAAAGAGATGAATATTAATTCATACAATTTTAAATTTACGGGTACTTTTAGTAGAAACCGTCTTGAGTTCCTTGACCTGGTATTATCAACAGAAAATTTTCAAAGCTCTGGTGTTATTGAAACCTCCACACATTTCAAACAGGTAGACAGTAACAGCTACTTAGACTACACTAGGGGGTAAATTTACTAAGATGGGAGTTCTATTTAAGATGGGATGTTGCCCATAGCAACCAATCAGATTCCAGGTATCATCTTCTAGAAGGTGCTAGATAAATGGGAAGTAGATGCTGATTGGTTGCTATGGGCAACATCCCATCTTAAATAGAACTCCCATCGTAGTAAATATACCCCTAGCTGTCACCTTCCGCAATGGAAGGGAAACATTCCCCTGTCCCAATACACTAGACTTCGTAGGAATTGCACCCATGTATCTAAGTTTGATGAACAAGCTCAGATGTATACTGATAGATTTACTGAAAGGGGCTACCCAGAAAAACTTGTGTCAACAGCTAGAGAAAAAGCTAGGCTAAAAGAAAGGACTGGCCACCTTCAGTATAAGAAAAGGGAGAATCAAAAGAAATTATTTTGCCCCTTAGTCACACAATTCAGTGCAGGATTCCGAGAGCTAGAAAAGATAGTCCGAAAAAATTGGCATATCCTCCAGCTAGACCCAGTCCTGGGACCTGAACTTAACAGCAAACCAGAGATCATTTACAAAAAGGCTAAAACCATCAAATCCATGATATCTAAGAGTAAACTAAAAAAGGTTCATGGAAATATGGAAAAAAAATTCCTGGATGGTCTGAAAGGCTTCTTTAGTTGTGGGAAATGTAAGGTATGTAATAATGCAGAAAATGGAAAAAAGACGTTTTCTGGAAATAATAAGCAGAGTTCTTCCAATAACATCAGGTCTTTTATTAACTGCAATACACCTTTTTGCATATATGTATTGAGTTGCTCATGTGGACTAAGATACGTGGGAAAAACCAAGAGTCTTGAAGATTAGAATTTTAGAGCATACCCGGAACATAAAAAAACGGGTTCTAAATCATAGTATCCCCCGACACTTTACAGAATGCCACAATGCTGACACTAGTTTATTGAAGTTTATGGGGATTGAACATGTTGCTCAAAATAAGGACGGAGGAAACAGAGAGGAACAACTGCTGAGACGAGAAACTTTCTGGATCCTGTCTCTAGACACTCTGATTCCTAAGGGGTTAAATTAAACATATGAGATCACCCCATTCATCAGACAGAGATAAGCGTGGTAGGGTTAAATAATTGGATAGTTACTTTCTCCCTGCTTTTAGTACTCCAATATGAGAATATAGGGGTAGAGAGAAAAATATGAAGAAAATTCCTATCTCTGTACTGCAGAATTATCAAGACATGATTTGGTAGTCACTGATAAATTCCTCTGTTCGCTCTGTTGTTTTTTCTGTCTCCATTATTTTACTTTTTATTATTACTAGTACCTTTATGTGTAATCTAGCTACCTGATATTTTCTCTATTCCCCTTGATTGTGACAGCTGCTATTCCGGACATATAGTTTATATTACTGATACCCTTGAGGCCAGAATGATAAAGATCAGTCTTTCTGTGTCTGCTAGCAGTTTTGAACAATATTAGCAATACTGTTACAAATATGTGCAGTAGGTAACAAAATAGCTGGAAACGATCTTAAGTGATAAAACGAATAATGGTTACTGTTGCTTTAAGCAACATGTAACAAGGGATCTAGCTGTGATTAACTGAGAGAAATGCTTAAGAGAAAGTTCTCCTGTCAGTTGTGTAGAGTTTAGTGTTCTGAAGTATCTTCTGGTACCTTCTCTCTGTGTGCACTCCCTGAATCTAACTACTGTGATCTCCCTCCTATAAGTAAAGATTTTTTATAGATATTATTTATATTGCATTATATGTATGTGTTTTGTGTACATGTCATGAAATGTTCATTAGTATTTGCTATTCATTGCCTGTGATCTATGTATGGTCTTTTAAGCTAAAAGTTGCTGCTATTAGGCTAAAAAGTGTTAAAAATGTTCTGTTGTTATGTTTTTAGAAAAAAAGTGCTTTATTGGCATGTCTTAAACACTTTTACCTGGAGCCATAATAGTGCTCAGCTGTGCTTGCCACTAATTGAGCAGTGTGGGCTGATGCGCACACACAGCCCAGGGACATAAAACATGAGCTCAGCGTCAGACAGGCCAGCCTCCTGACGAAGTGTGATACGAAATGCGTTGGGGCGTGGCCTGACTGACGCACTGTGTCCACCTGTGCAGCTGCTCCCACTGTCTGATCCAGAGAGGTTTCCCGACGAGTCACGGCTATACCATAGCCGGCGGCGCGGTGTGTGGTCCCGAGTGGCGGCCAGCGGGTATGCAGTTTGTGCCAGTGGATTTTCTTTGAACCGCGTGGTAACCAGCCCACAGCGTGTGCTATATGGTACGAGTCCTATACAATTTGTCCGTGGACCTGTTACTGTTTTTAAATTGAATAAACAGTCTGCACTATGAGCGCCTTTTCCATTATGTTTTATTCCTATATATATATATATATATATATATTGTGCAAAAAAGATAGTATAGCGCCACTTGTGGGGTTAAAATCTCAGTAAAACTATATGAATGAATTATAAACTTTTGTTAAAAAAGCTACAAGCCCACGTAACCTTTTAAAATGGTGTCAGCCCACCCCTAAAAATACAACACTGGTATGGTATTGTTAGAGAGTATAAAAAATGGGGGGATAGGGGTACTGGCGACGAGTGTGGCTAAAAACAATGTTTATGTATGCTTATAATTAGAAGACAAAAGATATTGTAAAATTATAAAAATAGATTTTAATATATACGAGAGTAAAACAGTTTCAAAGAATGGTTTTAAAAACAAGAATAAAAAACTTTTGTCAATAAACGAGAAATATAAAAGGATAGGAATTCAGAACTTAGCTTGAAAACAGTGGGTGGTCAGTACAGGACCAACGCGTTTCGTCTCAGCAGACTTCTTCAAGACTTCTTGAAGAAGTCTGCTGAGACGAAACGCGTTGGTCCTGTACTGACCACCCACTATTTTCAAGCTAAGTTCTGAATTCCTATCCTTTTATATTTCTCGTTTATTGACAAAAGTTTTTTATTCTTGTTTTTAAAACCATTCTTTGAAACTGTTATACTCTCGTATATATATTAAAATCTGTTTTTATAATTTTATAATATCTTTTGGCTTCTAATTATAAGCATACAAAAACATTGTTTTTAGCCACACTCGTCGCCAGTACCCCTGTCCCCCCATTTTATATATATACATATATATATATATATATATATATATAGTAAAAAAATTTTTATGAAAAGTGGTCTCAAATTACCCCCAAATTATGTTTTCTCTCCTTTTTTTTTTGCGCAATTTTTATTTAATTCATTTGTAATTAAATTAAAAAAGTTAGGTTTTTATTAAAAAAAAAGTGTAAGTGCACAAAGTCAGCCAGTTAACACCTTTTAAGAGCGTCCAGTACTTTCCTAATGCCCATTAATAGCCTTCTACATGGTCCTGCTAAAAATTTCCCATTTTGGGGTCAAGGAATGTCTTCCCACTTTTGATTCTCTTTTCTGAGTTTGCTGTATAGTCAAAATCCGCACAGCTCGCTGAGATTAATGCGAATTGGCATTTCTAATTGAACTGTACGATTCTCGGGTAAGCGCATGAAGGCGAAGTGTAGTGTTACGATGCAAGTTTACCTCTTGCAAACTCGCACCTAATTGAATTCCCCCCACTGGTTTGTAGGATAGATAAGAAAAACTACTATAGCACTTCAGAGGCCACATTACTTTTAAGGAGCAACCCAGGAACAAAACTAGTCTGTTCTCTGACAGACCATCTAGTCCATTTTTATTTATTCTCATTAGGGAAAAAATTTTTTAGATACTGAGATGACCTCTGAGTCCCTGTGATCCACAGTGTGTGCTGTTTTCTGTAGGTAAGCGCTAGTGATAAGTCTGCACCGAGATAGACTGAGGGGAGAAGCTTAGCCAAGTCTTGTTTATATCCTGCAGTTGCTCTTGTGAACGGCCTTAATACAAGTCTACATCTGGTGCGAATCATCCATTGCAAGTTACAGTATAGATCAAAAGAGTTGCTCCATCATTACAGGGTATATTTAAACTCCCATTTCTTGCTAGAGGCATTGGTGACAGGATCCCTTTAACTTACTTTCAAAGCTGGCAGTTAGTTCTCCCACAGTTTTAGGGCACACACCCTGCTCTTTAAGTTGATTCTTATAGGTAAAGTGGCCTCATCAGCCAAAGCTCTCCTGCTCCTTACTCAGAGCTGCTACCTTTCAGTATATATAGGATTCTAATGAGCCCTACACACTGGGCGATAATACTGAAAGATATGAACGAGATACCGTTCATATCTTTAAGTGTGGAGACACCAGCGATGAACGATACGCGGCCCCGTGCTCGTTCATCGCTGGTGCCCCGTCGCTTGGGCATGCAGTCCAATATGGACGATCTCGTCCATATTGGCCTGCACTGCTATGGAGCCAGGTGACGGGAGTGAAGAAACTTCACTCCCCCCGTCACTGCCCCCTGCCGCCGGGTCCCCCATCGGCCGTATCCGCCGTCAGGCAGCTCGGTGGCGGATCGCAAAGTGTGTAGGGCCCATATGAAGATATCACCAGATCTGTACATTGGGCCTTATTCACAGTTGATCGCAGCAGCACATTTGTTAGCAGATATAACGTGCAGAGAGAGTTAGATTTGGGTGGGTTATTTTGTTTCTGTGCAGGGTATATACTGCCTGCTTTATTTTTACACTGCAATTTAAATTTCAGTTTGAACACACCCCACCCAAATCTAACTCTCTCTGCAAATGTTATATCTGCCCCCCCCCCCCCCTGCAGTGCACATAGTTTTGCCCAACTGCTAACAAATTTGCTACTTCGATCAACTCTGAATTACCCCCATTGACTGTTCATGATGTCATCACATTGCATGCAGCCAAATATTTTTAGTTTCTAAATACATTAATGAATCAGACAAATTGAATATACTTTGATAATATTAAATAAATATACAATATAACAGCCACAGGAGAGGATAGGTCTAATTATTTCTGTATGTGGTAAAACATGAGGACATTGCTTACTGCCTGTAGTTATGTTATAGTAATGTTATTTTCTCTTGCACCAAATAACTTTAAATGAGAGAAAGTTCAGTGAAAGTGCACTGTTAATGTTTCTGTCATACATGGGTCCCTCTATGCTCTGCAACATCTGTTTTATAAACATACCTCATTTCTGCAGTCTGACCCACTAAACATATTGTATAATGATATTTCATGTAAATTGTATGTCCTGTGTTGTGCTTTGTGAATCTGGATAATGGAGTCACTTTGGGTCTCTGGAATTCAGCCTGTTTCAATTAATTTATTGTAGAGGGTAAAGTTAAATGGGATAATTTATCAAAGGTTAAAAGAGCTATTACATGTGTAGTCTCCAGTGATAATATAAATGTTAGCTCCATCATAATTCTGTGATTGCTAGCATATACTGTTGTGAATGTATTTATTCAGTGCTACTTACAGTACATTTAGATGTATGGACAAATAATTGAGTTATGTATAACTAATTGTGTTGTTGCTTAGCAATGAGCAGGGACATGGTTCTTAAAGATACATCACCTCTATATGCTTCATAGGTGCCTACCATGCTGCACCATCTTCCGGGAGGCTGCAGCGTGGTAGGCTAATGGGGGCGTATCCAACGGCAATGTGGGCGGTCGGGGGGCGTGGCCACCGGGGAAAGTAAGCGGTCCGGGCAGAACCATGCTGCACTGTAGGGGGGGCAGATATAAAATGTGCAGAGAGAGTTAGATTTGGGTGGGTTATATTGTTTCTGTACAGGGTAAATACTGGCTGCTTTATTTTTACACTGCAATTTAGATTTCAGTTTAAACACACCCCACCCAAATCTAACTCTCTCGGCCCATAATACATTGGTTAATGGAGGAATATGGGGGCAGTTTTTAACTTTTTTAGCCATCATTACTATTTAACATTTCAATAGAAGCTCTGCCATGGCACTGCCATTTCTGACACTACAGAGACACATGCACTGACTGTTCTTGACAGTGCTATATACTTAATATATCAATATGTATCTTTGGACAAAAAAGCTTCTATAACAGAAATTCCTTGCTGTGATGTTTTCTTCTTAAGTGTGACATGTAAAAGGAGAATTCTGCCCAATATGTTGCTTTTGACAAAGCAGTTAGCTCTTCCAAGTCATATATGTCTCCAGTGATAAGCATCTGAATAGTTTTCATAGTAAAAAATGTATTGGCTGTCCAAGGAATGGCCGGGGACACTCCATCCCCCAATATAAAGTATGACATGTTTTATTTCAAGTTTCACTGACTCACAGTGCTTGATTCTGATTATTCCAAGAAAACACAAGACTTTCACCTTTCATGTTTTACTTTAGAGAGATACAGGATCCAGAGTGAGCAGTTTGAGGACCTCTGGCTTATTACGAAAGAGCTCATCCTGCGTTTTGAGGAGTATTTCCGGAAGCAAGGAATTAAGGACTTTGCATGCTTGTTTTCTGGACCAATTCCACTGCAACCATATTTTGAACTAATAGACCAACATTTTGAGGTATGCTGTTTCCATTTTGTTGTAATACTCAAACCGTGCCTGCCAAGATTATTCAGGAATACTGTATACTCACTTTCTGCAGCAGGTTACATTGGTTTCCACAGGGAAACATCGGAGTAGAGTGGATCTTGATCCAGAGGCACCAACAGGCTACAGCTTTAGGCTGTCCCAGGATGCATTGGGGCCTCCTCTATAACCCCGCCTTCAGGCACTGTGAGCTCAGTTTCAGTTGGTGTCTGCAGCAGCAGGTCACTTAACAGGTGCGCTGCACTTGGCAGCCCTGAAAAAGATTTTTCTGACAGAAAATTTCTTCAAAACCGTGCTGTGAGCACTGTATGTCATAGTGACACTGCAGCTCCATCACGGTGGTGTCGCGGGTGGGGTAGGTGTGGGGATACCGTGGATGGGGTCCGGAGGTGCTGCAGGTGATGGAGGGGTGGGTGTGTCGTGGGTGGGGGAGGGGTTCGTGCAGGGGTGCCGAAGGTGGGGGAAGGGCTGTGCGCGGGTCCGCCGCGGGTGGGGGAGGTGCGGGTGCGCCGTGGGTGGGGGAGGGGGTCCGGAGGCGCATCGGGTGGGGGAGGGGTAGGATCGGGGTGCCCCAAATGGGGGATGGGGTCTAGAGGCGCTGCGGGTGGTGGAGGGGGGTTTGCAGGGGCGCCGAGGATAGGGGAGGGGGTCCGGGTGCACTGCGGGTGGGGGAAGGGCCAGGGGCGGGCGTGCCGTGGGTGGGGGAGAGACTATATTAAGGTGTATATAATGGAGTGGGGTACACTTTGGGGGGGTATATATAATGGGGATTGGTACACTGTGGGGGGGTATATATAATGGGGATGGGTACACTGTGGGGGGTATATATAATGGGGATGGGGTATGTATAATAGGGTTGGGGTTATTGGAGGAGACTCCCCGCCGCAGGTCCCTCACCTTTCCTGGCCAGCTCGCCTCTCTCCATCCCGCTGGCCAGAGCTTCTCCTCCTCGGCCCTGCAGGCAGGTGGCACCAGAGGATGCGGCTGGTGGGGGGGGGGGGGAGTGGGAAACACGGAGCGGAGGGTGCAGCCACCTGGGCTGGGAGAGGAGGGGAGTCAGCGGGGAGAGCGGCATCCAGCAGCCAGGGCACAGGGACTACAGAGCTGCCCCCACATGGGGTATATACAGGGGGCGTCCAGTCCTACACATAGCTCCGTACTCCAGGGGTTACAGTGCTGCTAGTACCGCATGCTGGGGGTTATAGCTGCAGGGGCGTGCGGTGAGGTGTTTGACCAGATATTTGCCCAGATCTGTGACTCATTTCCTAATGCTGTGTGACTCCGCCCAGCGTTATACACATAGTCAGAGAGTCACAGATCTGGGCAAATATATAGGAGATATCTGTACATATACTAGTCCAGTGCAGTTTTATTGTCATAATAATTATCTGTATTGCCTGTGACTGTGTGTGTCTGTATCTGCTGTGTGGTTTCACTTTCAGTATTTCCAAGATATATCTATCACTATATTCTGTACCCTAGGTGCGTCAGGTTCATATATATAGTACGTACTCAGTCACATAATACCGGATTTATTCACTGGTGTTGTGTACTGTGTCTACAGTCACATACTAACAGATTTATTCGCAGGTATTGTACTCTGTCTGGCTTTATCGTACTAAGTCGCTCTGTTGTTGCATTTGTGTTCAATGTCTAACAAGAAGGGCAGTAAGTCTGTGGACGCTTCTGCATCATTCAGAGCATGTGCCAAAGATTTACCAGAGGGGGAAGCTGTGTATGATGGTCTGTGTACTATGTATCATACATCTCCCAGTCGGTCCGCAGCTCCTGTAACCAATCAGGAGCCACCCTGGGCTGTGTTCACAAAACTATTGGGTACTCTGGTGGAACGCCTTATACCCCCTTTGGGACCAACTGTGCCATTACAGCCACAAATTGTCCCTATGGATAATCCGTGGAAAATTTGTCTAACCAGCTACAGCAATTAAATCATTCCTTGGTCAGACAAAAATATTCTCCAGGTCAATCTAGTGTCTCTGAGTCATCTAAGCGGGCTGCTTCCTGCTCACAATCCATGAGTCTTTCAGATGTTTCATCTGAAGAGGAGGGGGAGCATACTGTCCTGTCAGACACTGTATCAGTTATTTCTGACGAGGATTCTCCATTGCAAATTGATGTCCCTGTCCTTGTGGTTGCTATTAAGCAAATGCTAGAAATAACTGATGATGAGGATTCCACTACTGTGGCTAAGAAAACCGATATGTTTAACGACAGATGGTGGTCAAAAACCTATTACCCCATTCTGACCATTTGGTGGACATCAGGCAGGAGCCCTGTTCTAATCCAAGGAAGATATTCCCTCTGGCTAAACGGGCCTTGGCTCGCTATCCTCTGCCTGCAGAGTTAGGTAACAAGTGGGAAAATTCACCGCCGGTGTGTTCTCATGTCACCCACCTAATGGTGTCGTCCACTCTGCCTGTAACCACTGTCCCCTCACTGTAGGAACCGACCAATATGCGTGTGGAGGGATGCCTGAAATCTATTTACTGCCTTAAGGGTGCTGTACTAAGACACACTATTGCGACCTCTTGGGCTGTAAAAGGAATTGAAGCATGGGTTCAGGCATTAGAAGAAGAGCTGCCTGAGGATATATCTGACAATGCCAGACAATACCTGTCTCACATTACCACCGCCGCCTATTACATTCAGGAGGTGTCCTCTGAGGCGGGTGTGTTGGCAGCCAAGGCGTCGAGTACGTCTGTCCTGGCTATCCATATTCTGTGGCTGAGGTCAAGGAAGGTGGACCAAAAAGACCTTGATATTACTCCACTTTAAGGGTGCAGGGGTGTAGCGAGGGTGGCTCTGGTGGAGCGCAAGCTCTGGGTGCTGGAAAAGATAAAGGGCGCGCTACTGCCTGACCAACCCCCTCTCTCCATCTGCTGTACCATGGGCCGCTGTACAGGCAGCCACAGAGCAGGAGGAGGAGAAGCAGAGGGGCGGACTGATTCTGACTCACAGAGTAGGTAGGGTGCAATGCAGACCAGAGGCGATAGCAGGAGATACTGACAGCCAGCACATGCAGGAGCTCTGCCGTCCTCATTATACATCTCACTGTCTGCTTTTAGCTGTGTAGCAGGGTTACTTCTGTCTTGCAATATCTCTTTCTGCCCCACCTGCTGCAGCACCTCTTTCTGCCCCAACTGCTGCAGCACCTCTCCCTGCCTCGGCTGCTGCAGCACCCCACTCTACCCACCTGCTACAGCACCTCTCTCTACATTGATGCTACATCACCTCTCTCTGCCCCAGCTGCTGCTGCAGCACTTCTCTCTCTTGGCATAATGTGTATTAGCGTCTCTACTGTGTTGTAACGTGTATAAGTGGCTCTACTGTGGTGTTACGTGTATAAGCGGCTCTACAGTAGTGTAACATGTATAAGGGACTCTACTTTGTGTCGTAAAGTGTATAAGAGGTATTACTGTGCAGTGTAGTGTAACGGACACTACTAAGTGGTGTAATTTAAATAACGGACTATACTGTGTTGTGTAATAGGTACTATTATGTGGCCAAGCCCCTTCCCCATGAAGCCACGCCCCCATATTTTGGTGCGCGTCTGCGATGCGCATTGTCCCTACATTAAACATAGGGGAACCCAAAGGAAACTTCCACCCTTACCTCCACAAGGTCAATTTAGGATTTTTTCTTTTAAAATGTAACATGCCACCACATGTTGTCCAGGCCCCCAATGCAGTACAGGGGAGGGGGCGCCAAAACATACCCTTGCTCCGGGCACCACAGCACCTAGCTACACCTAGCTACACCTCTGTAAGGGGGACATCTTGTTTGAGGAATACCTAAATAAAATTGTGTCTGAATTGGCAGATGCTAAGACTGCCTTTCTCCCAAATACTAATCCTTCTGCACAGAAGGTTAAAGGATCCACTTTTCGTTCCTTTCGCCCTCAAGGGAAAGCAAAAGGTCAGGCATACCCGAGACAATCTCATGCTCCCAAAACCACTAAACCCAAGGCAAAGCAGTCCTGGGCACCCTGTCAGCCTGCTTCTAAACAAGACAAGCCTGCCGCATGACGAGGCTGGCCCCCCCCTGGGGGACCCCAGGGTAGGAGACCGACTTCTGCAGTTCACCCAGGTCTGGTTAATGACCACTTCAAACGCATGGGTGCGAGAAATTGTCTATAACGGGTAAGCAGTCTCCTTTAAGAGACGTCCCCTTCGCCAGTTTTGCACCACAGTTAGCCCTTTAAACCGGTTAAAGGTGCAAGCTTTTTAAAAGGTTGTCAGTTCTCTCCTGAATACAGAAGTGGTAGTGCCGGTTCCTCTGGCCCAGAGAGGCAGAGGTTACTACTTGACCCTATTTTTAGTTCAGAAGCCCAATGGGTCTTTCCGACCTACAGTATACTCAACTTCAAATCACTGAACAAGTTTGTGAGAGTGTCCAAGTTCCATATGGAAACACTGCACTCAATTATACTGGCTATGGAACCCGGAGACTATATGGTATTCCTGGTTATACAGGATGCATACCTGCATATACCTATTGCCATGTCGCATCAGCAGTATCTGAGGTTTGCTATTTGCAACCTCCACTATCAGTTTTAGGCTCTGCCATTTGGACTGGCTACGGCTCCTCGGATCTTCACCAAGGTCACAGCCTTAATGACGGCCCATCTCCGTCGCCAGGGAGTCAGGGTCCTGCTGTATCTGGACGACTTGCTGGTTCTGACAAACACCCATGATGTCCTCCTCAGTCATCTACAACTGACAGTAAGCTTCCTACAAGCCCACGGGTGGCTCGTCAATTGGAAGAAATCCTCGCTGATCCCAGCTCAGAGCATGGTGCACCTGGGGGCACTCCTGGACACACACACTCAACGACTGTTTCTGTCTCCAGAAAAAGCCCTGAGACTTCAAGACAGGATAAGATGCTTCCTTTGTCACCCCAGAGTGTCGATACACTCGGCGATGCAAGTACTTGGCCTGATGGTGTCAGCATTCGACATGGTAGAGTATGCTTAATTTCATTCTCGCCCTCAGAGGTTAATCCTTTCCAAATGGGATGGCATACCTCATCGGATCAGATCTCACATGATCACTTTGACTTCGGAGGTTCATCTGTCGCTGACCTGGTGGCTACAGGGCCAGCAATTGAGCAGGGGCCGTCCCTTCTGGGTCCCTGACTGGGACCTTCTGACAACAGATGCCAGTCTGAGGGGATGGGGTGCGGTGTTGGAGCAACACTCTTTTCAGGGTCGCTGTACCAAGGAGGAGTTACTCCTCTAAATAGACATACTGGAGTTGCGGGCGGTGTTCAATGCATTGACTCTCTCCCTGTCTCTGGTACAGAACAGTCTGGTTCAAGTACGGTCAGACAATGCCACTACGATGGCATACATAAACCATCAAGGCGGCACTCAAAGCCGCATGGCTATGATGGAAGTGTCAAAAATCCTTAGTTGGGCGGAGCGCCATCTGCCAGCAATATCGGCAGTGTTCATTCCGGGGGTCCTAAACTGGGAATCGGACTTCCTCGGTCGCCAGGACATACACGCCGGAGAGTGGAGTCTTCATCCAGAAGTGTTTCAACTCCTAGTGGACAAGTGGGGCCTATCAGATGTAGACCTGATGGCGTCTCAACACAATCGCAAGGTTCCAGTCTTCGTATCAAGGACCAGGGATCCTCACGCAGCGTTAGTGGATGCACTGGCAATTCCATGTAACTTTCGGCTGCCCTACGTGTTCCCTCCAGTGTCACTCCTGCCCAGGGTCCTGCGGATGTTCAAACAAGAAGGAGGAATGCTACTTTTCTAGTCGCTCCAGCATGGTCCAGATGGCATTGGTTCTCAGACATAGAGGGTCTATCGACAGAGCGTACTCTTCTACTTCCTCAGTGCCAAAAACTCCTCATACAGGACCCTTGTCTTTATCCGGACCTGGCCAGGCTGGCTTTGACGGCATGGCCTTTGAGACTTCACTCATGAGAGCCAAAGGATTCTCTGAGGCGGTCATCCAAACTATGTTAAAAGCCAGCAAACTGGCATCTGCTCGGATTTATTACAGGGTCTGGAATTCTAACTTCAACTGGTGTGCTGATAAGAATTATGATACATACAGATTCAGATCTTTCACAATTCTGGCTTTTCTGCAAAGAGGCCTGGACTTAGGTCTTTGTCTGGCCTCCCTCAAGGTTCACATATCTGCCTTGTCGGTATGGTTTCATAGAAAAATTGCGTCTTTACCTGACGTTCATACATTCACTCAGGGTGTGTTACGGATTCAGCCTCCCTATGTCCCTCCTGTGGCTCCATGGGATCTGTCTGTTGTCCTGAAGGCCCTGCAAGAGTGTCCTTTTGAATCTCGGTGAAGATTAAATGGCTCACTGCCAAGGTCTTGTTTTCACTGGCTATTGCCTCTGCAAGAAGGGTGTCTGACTTAGGCACATGGTCCTGTTGTCCACCCTTTCTAATATTTCATAGTGATCGGGCAGTTCTTAGAACTCGCCCAGGTTATTTACCTAAGGTGGTGTCATCTTTTCACCTTAACCAAGAGATTGTGCTTCCGGCCTTTATCTCTTCAGATTTGTCCTCCAAAGAGCGGTCTTTGGATGTGGTATGGGCTCTCCTTATATATGTGGAGAGGACTGCCTCTATCAGTAGGTCAGGTTCCCTTTTTATTTTGTTTGGGTTTCTCAAACATGGCTGGCCTGCGAATAAGCAAACCTTGGCCAGATGTATTAGAATGGTGATTGCACAAGCTTATGCGCAGGCTGGTCTCCCAGCTCCTGCTGCTATTAATGCCCATTCTACTCTGCCTGTTGGACCGTGCCGCATCCGCAGAACAATTGTGCAAGGCGGCTGCGTGGTTCTCTGTGAACACGTTTATTAGGTTCTATGCCTTTGATACTTCCGCCTCCCAGGATGCTTCCTTTGGACGCCGGGTTCTCACACTCACTACGGCGCTTCCACTCCCTTGAGGAACTGCTTTAAGACATCCCTGAATGGAACCTGCTGCAGAAAAGGAGAGTTATGGTAGGCTTACCATTGTTAACTCTCTTTCTGAGAGGTACATTGGGTTCCATAGGGCGCCCACCCTGATGCATCTAGCTTCTATGGGTTTGTATGGCATTAGCCGCTGGTCCCTTCTTCTGTTGTGAGAATGTGGTTCTATGTGACTAACATCTACCTTCTCTCCATCCTGCTCCTGCATTGGGCTGGTTAACAAAACTGAGCTAACAATGCCTGGAGGCAGGGTTCTAGAGGAGGCCCCAATGCATCCTGGGACAGCCTAAAGCTTTAGCCTGTTGGTGCCTCTGGATCAAGATCCACTCTACTTCGATGTTTCCCTGTGGAACCCAATGTACCTCACAGAAAGAGAGTTAACAATGGTAGGTCTACCATAACACTCCTTATCTTGACTGTAGAATATTAGAGTCCATCTCTGAATAAGGCCCTATAGCTATAAAATAATAGAAGCTTTTATACTTCACTAAGTAGCTGAATCTGTCTTTCTGTGAAATTAAGGCGGAATCTGGGTGGCAACAGTACAATCACACAGGACCTCCCTGACTTGTAGGTGTGTCCTGGGCGTGTATTTAAAGCTCAGTGCAATTCAGAGTTGTGCATGTATAAAGAGGAGTACGCTACTGTGCAGACGCAAGTCTTCTTGTTCTCCAGGTAGTATTCATGCCCTATCCCAAGAAGGCCGCCAAGATCTCTACTGAGCATGTGCAGGGGCCATCTTGTTATTTACTGTGTAAGACTGTGGTGTGACATGGTTGGAGACAGAAGTTTCCTGTTCAGCTCCAGAGAGACCTGCGATTTCCCACAAACTTCAATGTTTTCCAGCATCCCTGCACCGCTATCCATTTGCAGCATACACTCACCAGCTGGTCAGCTGTATGAAACCCAACTCAGTTCAAGCTACACTCCATCACCAGTGTACATGTAACAGCTGTACCTGCTATCTATCAATAAACCAACACCACTGGTTAAGTAACTGTGTGTGCCTACACAACTGCAGAATCAACACCTGTACACACATCAATTTTAAATGGTATAAATCAATGGGCACGACATCCTACTTGCAGACACACAAACCGTATTAGCTGAATGGACTCTTGTGTTAGCATTAAGGAGTAAATACAGCTTTGCAGATGCCCACATATACAACCCTTTCTCTGACGTACTAGTGGATGCTGGGTACTCCGTAACGACCACGGGGTATAGACGGGCTCCGCAGGAGACTGGGCACTCTTAAAAGAAAGATTAGGTACTATATCTGGTGAGCACTGGCTCCTCCCTCTATGCCCCTCCTCCAGACCTCAGTTAGTATCTGTGCCCGGCCAGAGCTGGATGCACCCTAGGGGCTCTCCTGAGCTTCCTAGAAAAGAAAGTATTTGTTAGGTTTTTTATTTTCAGTGAGATCTGCTGGCAACAGACTCACTGCTACGTGGGACTGAGGGGAGAGAAGCGAACCTACCTGCTTGCAGCTAGCTTGGGCTTCTAAGGCTACTGGACACCATTAGCTCCAGAGGGATCGAACACAGGCCCAGTCCTCGGTCGTCCGGTCCCGGAGCCGCGCCGCCGTCCCCCTTGCAGAGCCAGAAGAACGAAGAGAAGTTGAAAATCGGCGGCTGAAGACTCCGGTCTTCATTAAGGTAGCGCACAGCACTGCAGCTGTGCGCCATTGCTCCCTTAGCACACTACACACTCCGGTCACTGATGGGTGCAGGGCGCTGGGGGGGGGGGCGCCCTGGGCAGCAATTAGATTACCTTACTTGGCGAAAAGCACATAATACAGTCTGATAAACTGTATATGTGCATTAACCCCCGCCATTAAAGTACATAAAAGGACAGAAGCCCGCCGCTGAGGGGGCCGGGCCTTCTTCCTCAGCACACCAGCGCCATTTTCTCTTCACAGCTCAGCTGGAAGGAAGCTCCCCAGGCTCTCCCTTGCAGTATCCTGGTACACAAAGGGTAAAAAAGAGAGGGGGGCACATAAATTTAGGCGCAAAACTGTGTATATAAGCTGCTATAGGGGAAAAATCACTCAGTATAGTGTACATCCCTGTATTATATAGCGCTGTGGTGTGTGCTGGCAAACTCTCTCTCTCTGTCTCTCCAAAGGGCCTGGTGGGGGAACTGTCTTCAAATAGAGCATTCCCTGTGTGTGTGGTGTGTCGGTACGCGTGTGTCGACATGTCTGAGGTAAAAGGCTCCTCTAAGGAGGTGATAGAGCGGATAAGTGTGTGAGTGGGTGTCTCCGTCAACAACGCCGACACTTGTTTGGATATGTGTAAGTGCTGAGGTAAAATTATTGCACAAAAGGTTAGGGAACAGAAAGGAAATCTACCCTGGTCTGTCCCTATGTCACAGAGTCCTTCAGAGTCTCTCTATGCTCACTATCCAAAATAACAAAGTATCGACACGGAGTTTAACTCCACTGTCGACTACGATAATGCAAAGTTACAGCCAAGAGGGCTAAAAGATATTCAATATATGATTATTGGAATAAAAGATGATTTGCATATCACTGATGACTCATCTGTCCCTGACACGAGAGTACACATGTTAAGGGGAAGAATGCTGAGGTAAATTTCCCTCCTCTCATGAGGAAAAAGAGCGGGAATCTCCAGACAAGAGACGGCAGCTTCCCACAAGAGAATTCTCAGGCTGTATCCTTTCCCCACTAGGGCCAGGATGTGTTGAGAATCTTCCCCTTGGGTGTCCTGTTTGCACTAGCTATTCTCAGGGATCCTGCAGATAGTGTGCACATTCTAGTATACTACCCAGACCGGCGATTGTGTCGGCATGGGTTTATAGCGCTGTGGCAGCGTGGACAGGTACCTTATCAGCAGAGATTGAGACCCTAGTATGCATATAAATATTTTAAGATGCTGTCTTAAGTGATAGATATATAATTATAAAGCATGCCCAAAGGGACATGAGTATACTGGGTCCTAGAGACAAAAGCTATGTCGATTTCTGCTTGACGTGTCCTGTAGAATATACATTGGACAGATGATGCCGACTTAAGAGGCATATGGAAGGCTGAGGATTGTGTGGAGAAAGGTTCTCGGGCCTGGTCTCCACAGCTATAGCTGGTAATTCTGATATTTTGCCTTATATTCCTGCACAGCCTAGGAAAGCACGACATTATTAAATGCAGCTTTTCGAATAAAGAAACAAGAAAGTCTGAGGTGTGTCCTTTCTTGTCAGAGCCGGGGGCAGAAGAAAGAAGCTGTAAAACACAGCTAGTCCCCAGGAACAGAAGTCCTCCCCGGCCTCTACAAAAATCCACCGCATGTCGCTGGGGCTCCACAGGCGGAGCTAGGCCCGGTGGGGACACGCCTTCGTAAGTTCAGCCACAAGTGGGTTCACTCCCTGTTAGATCCCTGGGCAATAGAAATTGTATCGCAGGGATACAGGCTGGACTGTGAGAAGATGCCCCCTCACCGAGGACCCGGCGGGCTTCCCCCCAAGAGAGGGAGCCAGTGTTAACTGCAATTCGTAAATTGTATCTTCAACAGGTGGTGGTCAAGGGTCCCCTCCTTCAACAAGAGGGTGTTATTATTCGACCATGTTATAATCCCGAAACCAGACTGTTCGGTTAGACCCATATTGAATTAAAATCCCTGAACATATACCTGAAAAGGTTCAGGTTCAAGATGGAATCGCTAAGAGCGGTCATTGCAAGCCTGAAATGAATCGGGACATAAGGGATGCATACCTTCGTGTCCCCATTTATCCACCTCATCAGGCGTACCTCAGAATTGCGGTACGGGATTGTCATTACCAATTTCACCAAGGTAATGGCGGATATGATGGTGCTCCTGCGGAAGCAAGGTGTCACTATTATCACATACTTGGATGATCTCCTCATAAAAGCGAGATCAAGAGAGCAGTTGCTGGACAGCGTATCACCCTCTCTAGAAGTGAAACGGCAACACGACTGGATTCTATATATTCCGAAGTCGCAGTTGGTTCCTACAGCTCATCTGCCTCGCCTAGGCATGATCCTAGACACAGACAGAAGAGGGTTTATCTCCCGATAGAGAGAGCTCAGGAGCTCATGACACTGGTCAGGAATCTATTGAAAACCAAAACAGGTGTCAGTGCATCACTGCACTCGAGTCCTGGGAAGGATGATGGCATCATACGAGGCCATCCCCTTCGGCTGGTTCCATGCAAGGACAATGGAACTTACTGGACAAGTGGTCCGGATCACATCTTCAGATGCATCGGTTAATCACCCTATCCCCCAGGGCCAGGGTGTCTCTCCTGTGGTGGCTGCGGAGTGCTCACCTTCTCGAGGGCCGCAGATTCGGCATTCAGGACTGGGTCCTGGTGACCACGGATGCAAGCCTCCGAGGGTGGGGGGCAGTTACACAGGGAAGAAAATTCCAAGGTTTGTGGTCAAGCCAACAGACTTGCCTTCACATCAATATCCTGAAACTAAGGGCCATATACAACGCCCTAAGTCAAGCGGAGTTCCTGCTTCGCGACCAACCGGTTCTGATCCAGTCAGACCGCAGGGGCTCATGTAAACCGCCAGGGCGGCACAAGGAGCAGGGTGGCGAGGGTAGAAGCCACCAGAATTCTTCGCTGGGCGGAGAATCAAGTAAGCGCACTGTCAGCAGTGTTCATTCCGGGAGTGGACACGACCTCCACCCGGGAAAGTGGTGACTTCATCAGGAAGTCTTCACGCAGTTTTGCAAATTGATGGAAACTGCCTCAGGTGGACTACATGGCGTCCCACCTCAATAAAAAGATAAAAAAGGTTTTACGCTGGGTCAAGGGACTCTCAGGCGATAGCTGTGGTCGCACTAGTAACACCGTGGGTGTTCCAGTCGGTCTATATATTCCCTCCTCTTCCTCTCAGACCCAAGGGCTGAGAATTGTAATAAACGGAGGAGTGTGAACAATATTCTTTGCTCCGGATTGGCCAAGAAGGACTCGGTACCCGGAACTGCAAGAAATGCTCTCAGAGGACCCAGGGCCTCTGCCTCTCAGTCAGGACATGTTGCAACAGGGACCCTGTCTGATCCAAGACTTACCGCGGCTACGTTGGATGGCATGGCGGTTGAACGCCGGATCCTAGCGGAAAAGGACATTCCGGATGCAGTTATTCCTACGCTGATAAAGGGTAGGAAAGACGTTGCAGCAAGACTTTTTCACTGTATATGGCGAAAATAGGTTGCTTGGTGTGTGGCCGGGAAGGCCCTACAGAGGAATTCCAGGGGGTCGATTCCTGCACTTCCTACAGTCAGGAGTGACTATGGGCCTAAAATTAGGATCCATAAAGGCCAAGATTTCGGCCCTATCCCTTTTTCTCTCAAAAAGAACTGGCTTCACTGCCTGAAGTTCGGACGTTGTTACAGGGGTGCTGCATATTCAGCCCCTTTTGTGCCTCCAGTGGCACCTTGGGATCTTAACGTGTGTTGGATTCCTAAAATCCCACTGGTTTGAGCCACTTAAGACCGTGGAGCTAAAATATCTCACGTGGAAAGTGGTCATGCTTTTGGCCTTAGCTTGGACTAGGCGTGTGTCAGAATTGGCGGCTTTGTCATGTAAAAGCCCATATCTGATCTTCCATATGGAAAGGGCAGAATGGAGGACTCGTCCCCAATTTCTCCCTAAGGTGGTATCATCGTTTCATTTGAACCAACCTATTGTGGTGCCTGCGGCTACTATGGACTTGGAGGATTCCAAGTTGCTGGACGTAGTCCGGGCCCTGAAACTTTCTGTTTCCAGGACGGCTAGAGTCAGAAAAACTGACTCGCTATTTATCCTGCATGCACCCAACAAGCTGGGTGCTCCTGCTTCAAAGCAGACTATTGCTCGCTGGATCTGTAGCACGATTCAGCTTGCACATTCTGCGGCTGGACTGCCGCATCCTAAATCAGTAAAAGCCCATTCCACGAGGAAGGTGGGCTCTTCTTGGGCGGCTGCCCGAGGGGTCTCGGCTTTACAACTTTGCCGAGCTGCTACTTGGTCGGGTTCAAACACTTTTGCAAAATTCTACAAGTTTGATACCCTGGCTGAGGAGGACCTTGAGTTTGCTCATTCGGTGCTGCAGAGTCATCCGCACTCTCCCGCCCGTTTGGGAGCTTTGGTATAATCCCCATGGTCCTTACGGAGTACCCAGCATCCACTAGGACGTCAGAGAAAATAAGAATTTACTCACCGGTAATTCTATTTCTCGTAGTCCGTAGTGGATGCTGGGAGCCCGTCCCAAGTGCGGACTCTCTGCAATACATGTATATAGTTATTGCTTAACTAAAGGGTTATTGTATGAGCCATCTGTTGAGATAGGCTCAGTTATTGTTCATACTTTTAACTGGGTATAGTTATCACGAGTTGTACGGTGTGATTGGTGTGGCTGGTATGAGTCTTACCCTGGATTCCAAATCCTTTCCTAGTAATGTCAGCTCTTCCGGGCACAGTTTCCCTAACTGAGGTCTGGAGGAGGGGCATAGAGGGAGGAGCCAGTGCACACCAGATATAGGCCCTCATTCCGAGTTGATCGGTCGCAAGGCGAATTTAGCAGAGTTACACACGCTAAGCCGCCGCCTACTGGGAGTGAATCTTAGCTTCTTAAAATTGCGACCGATGTATTCGCAATATTGCGATTACTAACTACTTAGCAGTTTCAGAGTAGCTCCAGACTTACTCTGCCTGTGCGATCATTTCAGTGCTTGTCGTTCCTGGTTGACGTCACAAACACACCCAGCGTTCGCCCAGGCACTCCCACCGTTTCTCCGGCCACTCCTGCGTTTTTTCCGGAAACGGTAGCGTTTTTTGCCACACGCCCCTGAAACGCCATGTTTCCGCCCAGTAACACCCATTTCCTGTCAATCACATTACGATCGCCGGAGCGAAGAAAAAGCCGTGAGTAAAAATACTTTCTTCATAGTAAAGTTACTTGGCGCAGTCGCAGTGCGAACATTGCGCATGCGTACTAGGCGGATTTTCACTGCGATGCGATGAAAAATACCGAGCGAACAACTCGGAATGAGGGCCATAGTACCTAATCTTTCTTTTAAGAGTGCCCAGTCTCCTGCGGAGCCCGTCTATACCCCATGGTCCTTACGGAGTACCCAGCATCCACTACGGACTACGAGAAATAGAATTACCGGTGAGTAAATTCTTATTTTTGCATGCAGCTCAGAATTTCATTTCCAATATGGGCTTTTCAGGGCTTGTTCATTTCTTCCCACAGTAGTTTACAGAAACGACACCAGTGATGTCATTAGAGCTTAACAGACTGCAGCCTTAGCTCTTTCATGCTTATCTGTCCTAAAGATTGGAAGGCTTGTTAGCTGCATAGCAGAGCAGTGGTGCATGGGTGTTACATGCATTTTCCACTTTGGAGTATAACAAAATAAAGTTGCCTGCAGGGGACAAGAGTGTGATAAGGAGCAGCCTACTGTAGCGCCTTTCAGTGCTAGACACACCTCCAATAGGATTACCACCTTTTCATTTTCAGGATCCCGGATAGGGGGCGTGACAGCCGTGGGGGTGTGATGAAACCCACAGCAGGTCTACAATGCATTTCCCCCTAATACTCACATGTAGTTCACATAGTTAGTAGGATCCCCATCATTCATGGTTTTTCCAGCACTTTCCTATTGTTCTGGCCAAAACTTTTTACTTATACTTAGAGAGGAGAAAAATTTTATATATTGTATCACTATATATTTGCCTAATTCTTCAATTGATTGCAAAAGTATTCCTATTTCCCAGTGCATTCCCCTTATTTTACATTGGCCCTCATTCCGAGTTGTTCGCTCGGAGTTTTTCATCGCATCGCAGTGAGAATTCTCTTAGTGCGCATGCGCAATGTTCGCACTGCGACTGCGCCAAGTAACTTTACTATGAAGAAAGTAAGTTTACTCACGGCATTTTCATCGCTCCGACGTTCGCATTGTGATTGACAGGAAATGGGTGTTACTGGGCGGATGCACGGCGTTTTAGGGGCGTGTGGCTGGAAACGCTACCGTTTCCGGAAAAAACGCAGGAGTGGCCGGAGAAACGGTGGGAGTGCCTGGGCGAACGCTGGGTGTGTTTATGACGTCAGCCAGGAACGAAAAGCACTGAACTGATCGCACAGGCAGAGTAAGTCTGAAGCTACTCAGAAACTGCTAACTCGTTTGTAATCGCAATATTGCGCGTACGTCGGTCGCAATTTTAAGAAGCTAAGATTCACTCCCAGTAGGCGGCGGCTTAGCGTGTGTAACTCTGCTACATTCGCCTTGCGAGCGAACAACTCGGAATGAGGGCCATTGGTAGGTAAGTTATGTTTAATTGTAGTCCCTTGAAATGAGTGCAGTCTCCCCGTGCAAGCTGCTATACAGAGTAAGATGGTGCATCCATGTTCTACAAATTGATGCCACCATCGCTAAATCACAAGCCTCTGCCATATGTTGACTGCACAAGTCTGGGCTGTCCCACCTAAGCTGGGACTTTATGCCACCATATACTCAAAGTAATGACTTCTTCCTCTACATTTGCCACTAAACAAAAAGTGTGCTGTAATTGTGGCTAACTGTTCCCAATTTTTTCAAGCTCTTGAATATTTGTCTGCAGACAGGTTTGTGGAATCATGAGTTCCATGCCACCAAATTGCTGAAGCCTGGTTATAATTTAACCGGCAAGGGACTAAAAACCTAGAAAACAAACCACACCATCCCAAGCCATACAATGCTCCATAGTTTATTGGGCCGGCCAATAACATTAGAGCATTACAGTAACAGTGGCCCAAGATGGTTACAATCCCAGAGGAAGACCCTAACAGGTCGAAACGCGTTGGAGCTACCCATCTATACTACATTGGACTGAGGACGAATATTCACTACAAAGAAGGACAGTACTGCTAATCCTTTCCGCAAACCATCCGGTCACGTGATCCGGAGTTCCGGAAGCAACCGGTTGCCAGGCGACGGAAGAAGCCCGAGACAGAGGAGAGTGGAAGGCGGAGGGGAAGGGAGAAGGTAAGTCCCTGTAGGAGGAGGAGAGGCGCGGCAAGCCGCTCGGAGAGCCCAGGCCGGGTCCACTTCGCCTCTGTGACAGGCGCACACCCCAGGTCAGCGGCCCCACAGAGCGGGCCTGATTCGGGCGCTCTACTGTGGGACGTGCTGCAGGAGGTATAGCGCCAGTCCAGAGTCCTTATTCTCCACTCTAACCAAAGCATACACTACCGCTGTCAACTGTTCATCACTTCACAAGAGAATCCTTCACTTCAGAGCACAGATTAGCGGGACGCCGCTGTCTGTATAGACTTGTAAACCGTTTGGACTTTAGTACATATTATCATTAATATTTTTTTGTGGCATTTTTCTTTTTCTTTTTCTTTTTTTCGACTTTACAAAGATTACAGCATTTGTTCTTTCAATTGAACCTTGCACTTCAGAATTTAAGCTCAAACCAGGAGCGTGCCCCAATCACTGATTGACTTTTAAACCGAATTTATACCTGTTGGGAAAGAAAGTATCTCAGCATCTTAGAATAAACAACCTTAAGTATATTACCTGCTTTTTCATTATTGATTTTAGTTTCACTTTATAACCGTATCATTCACCACTACAAATAGGGTTTGAGCGCTGGTTCCCTGTGGATTTATCCACATCTGTATACTTACCATTTAAGGGGGGGTGGGACACCCCTCATTACCAGCAGCACAGCCCGCCACAGATTAACACCTCAGTGCGCAGAGAACCCATTTCTGTATATCTACAAGATGGTTACAAGCTGGGCTAGGATGTTGAAAGAAACAACAGTAACATCAACCAATTGCATAATGTACCAAGAACTTCAGCCAGCAGGATATGAGAGAGGTTTCACCTTCGCTCTTAAATCAAATAACCAAAAACTGAGTTGATATGCTACCGATGCGCCTCTGTAGGATATCAACTTTATTTAGGGTTAGAATGTTGACTGAAATGGAGAAGCACATTTTATCATAAGTTTAGGAGACAAGCCTAGTAGCTGCAACATAACTGTCATCCAGTCCTATCTGTTCACCATAGCAGAGCGTCCACTCACCATACTGCCTAGAAGTCAACCACACAAAAACATGTTGGATGAACAGTAGCTCTTTCCCAGAGATGAGCAATCTGTCTTACCATGGTGACGTTTCCTTCACCTGGCAGAAGCAACAGATGACAACACCGCATGGCATGGGACTCATGATTCCACAATAATGATTAGAGTTTATTTTGAAGTGCACATAGCTAGGAGCCAGTGAATCCAATGATTGCACCAGCGTGAGCACTAAAGGCAGGGAAGCAGCAGATTGCAGTTCACACCAACATACCTGTTCAAGACGAGCAGTAGTCAGGAGGCAGGACTGAGCAGAGTGGGCAGGCCCATGTGCGAGTCACTCATACGAACTAGGGATAGAGGTTCTACCTATAAGAAAAATAACAATTCCGGTCACTGCCTGTCTGGGATTATCTTTGATCCATACTCCATATAGCTGTCCTCATTTCCAGACTGACCTGAGTAATCCTAGATGCGTGGCATCCCTGACCACCAAAGATATGACCATGTTCATTGTCCTGATCCAGGCTCACACCGCATTGCTTGAAATATGCTTAGAGTTTATTTTAGATTAATTTAAGACAGATCCAATTCGAAGTACACATGTAAGGCCACCATTTTGCGGCCACAGATTTATGCCTACATTCAGGCTTCAAAATTTGTATCGTACTATAAATCAAGCCTATAATTACTATCTTCCAGCTGTATATTTTTGTTGGGTGTTGGTAATTGCCGTTTTATTGTTCACATTTGTATTGGTTTATTTGATTCATTTTACTGCTCAGTAAAATGTACCAAAATGAGTCCTTTTGAAAAATCTCTGTATGAATAAATTATTTTTCATACTCCCTTTTGTTTGTCGCATTGCTTCTCTAAAGAAAAGTCGTAACCAAGCTGTAAAAACCTTATTTGACTCTTACCCCACGTATTGGCCGCATGAATGTTTTATCACTGTCTCCCCAGCAGCAACTTATTTAGTCTTTCTTACAGCCAACAAAATAAATAAAGGTTCCTCGATCCCTTTAGACTGCACTCAGGACTTTGAGACTCAGTAGCTGGTGGAAAATACATTTTAAACGTATTAGAGCGATGCTTGCACTGTGTGTTTGGGGCTGGTGAATATTGTTATCAGCTATCCACAAAACATAAATCTTTGTTTTATGCCTGACCAACGGAATGTCATGTATTTAAAAACATTTACTACTTTCTGGCATGTATTTTCCAGAGGAAATCCAGTTGAAATTCTTTAATCATTAGAAATAGTTTTCTGGACTTCACTGGGAATTCTGTTCTGGGTGACCTGCCAACTCATGTAAAATCCTGTGTAGCATTATATTGTTTACTAATGGGATTATCTTTGTATGTCTATAAGGGAAACTTTTGCATTCCAGTTTTTCACAATTGTTTTCTTTATATGTCTATTTCCATAATTTATATTACATATGACAAGACTGCTGTTTTTCCCTTCTTAATCATACTATAGAAGTACTGATGATAGGAGATTGGTTTGGTTTTAGCTTCATTTTACTGGCAGAAAAGGCTCTGAACTAGAATTCAAATTCTCTGTCCATTAGCAAATGTCGACATTAGGTGTGGGATAAGCAATTCAAGAACTACAGATGTAGCCACCTTTATCTTGACTGTTTCTCCGCCGAGACGGGCGTTTAGTCACGCTAAGGCGATAGCTGAGTTTAATCACAGGTAGGCGCGTTGAGGCGATCTAGATACTCATCATGCATTACACATCTCCACCACTGTGTGGCTAATGCTCCACTAATCCAGTACTTTCGATCGTACAGTATAGCGGCGGATTGATCTACAGCTCTGGCAATACTGTAGGCGTAACGGGAGGCGGTGGAAAAAGTATGGAGTACTGTATGTGTATGGAGACGCAACTAAAGTAATTGTGTAAAAGGAAGAATGTACGTGTCAATGTATAAATACCGTGCTTTTAAAATACATGAGCGTCTGGGAATGGAGGGCTACAGTAGCTAGCAGGAGGCGGTGGAAAATACCGTGCTTTACAAATGCGAGCGTCCGAGTCCTCTAAGGCATAAACCAACACCAATGGGGTGGGGGCCGGGCGCTGTTTGCAGTACTTTCACACATGAAATTGGGAGTCTCTCATGAGGCGTCGTGGGCTAGGGGTGAAGGCTCCCACCTCCCACGCTGGGGGTCCAGGGTTCGAGACGTGATGTGCCTTCTTTTTTTTTTTTATTGTAATAATACACTGTATTATTTTATCTACATTGTAAGACAGTCAATGGAAAGGTGCACACAAGTTACATATAAATCAGAGTACATCTGCAGGAGCGATTCTTTACGCTAAATGCAACTAAACAGCGGGAATGAAATGAGGGTATTCTGACGCTACTAACTGAGCAAAACAGTACTGTAGATCTTCAGCGTTTGTGTATTGCACATGACCTGAATTCCCTCCCTGTGCAGGCTCCCAGGGGGGAAGGGCGATGGGGGTAGGGGGAGACGATGGGAAATACTGTACTGTGCCTTTGAAATGCAATTACATGAGCGTCCGAGTCCACTACGGCATACTGTAAACGCAACACCAATGGGAAGGAAATGCCAACCATTATTTTTATGTGTTCCCGTGACATTCATTTGAAAATTATTTTTTTTCTCTCTAATACATCCAATGGAAGGATGCACACAGGTTTCACATAAATCAAAGTACATCTGCAGGAGCGATTCTTTACGCTAAATGCAACTGCACAACGGCAATGAGTAGAAATGAGTGTATTCTGACGCTACTAAGTGAGCAAAACAGTACTATACAGTAGATATTCGGCGTTTGTGTATTGCACATGACCTGAATTCCCTCCCTGTCTACTGCATGATCTGTGCAGGCTCCCAGGGGGGAAGGGCAATAGGCTAGCAGGAGGCGGTGGAAAATACCGTGCTTTACAAATGCGAGCGTCCGAGTCCTCTAAGGCATAAACCAACACCAATGGGGTGGGGGCCGGGCGCTGTTTGCAGTACTTTCACACATGAAATTGGGAGTCTCTCATGAGGCGTCGTGGGCTAGGGGTGAAGGCTCCCACGCTGGGTGTCCAGGGTTCGAGATGTGATGTGCCTTCTTTTTTTTTTTTTATTGTAATAATACACTGTATTATTTTATCTACATTGTAAGACAGTCAATGGAAAGGTGCACACAAGTTACATATAAATCAGAGTACATCTGCAGGAGCGATTCTTTACGCTAAATGCAACTAAACAGCGGGAATGAGTAGAAATGAGTGTATTCTGACGCTACTGTGAGCAAAACAGTACTATACAGTAGATATTCGGCGTTTGTGTATTGCACATGACCTGAATTCCCTCCCTGTCTACTGCATGATCTGTGCAGGCTCCCAGGGGGGAAGGGCAATAGGCTAGCAGGAGGCTACTGGGGACTCAGACTCATACAGTACTTGCATTTCAAAAGCACAGTATTTTCCACCGCCTCCCGCTTGCCCATCGCCCTTCCCCCCTGGGATCCTGCACAGGTCATGCAGTAGACAGGGAGGGAGTTATTCACGTAAACTAGGGCAAAGCTGCAGGAGCAGTTGTACTGTTTAGGGTCTATGCACCATATGGTATACATACAATTCTATAGCAGGGCAGACTCAATTGAAATGGCTACCGCCTGTGTCTCCTCGCCCAATGGAGGCCCTCGGCTATGGAGCAAGTAACAGCACAGATTTGGTAGGTCACGGGGCAATGCTGAAGGAGCGTCAGAATCCCCTAGCTAAAATACACAGGGGTGATAGGGATAAGTGAGGTCTTTGCGCATAACGATACACCGCAAAGTTCCCCATGGTTTTGATTATGCCTTTTCTTTGAACACGGTATTTTCCACTGCCTCACCCTACCCCCATCCCACTTTCCCCTTCCCCCCCTGGGAGCCTGCAAAGTACATGCAGTAGACAGGGAGGGAGTTCCGATCAGGTTACAAGACATGTGCAACAGTATACTACTGTATGTAGGAAAATCCACCGCCCACTCTGATTTATGTGAAACCTGTGTGCACCCTTCCATTGAATGTATAACAAAGAAAAATAATAATAATAAAGTGAATGTTACAGGAACACATTAAAAAAAGGTTGGCACTTCCTTCCCATTGGTGTTGGTTTATGCCTTAGGGGACTCGGACGTTAATACTTGTATTTCAAAAGCACAGTGTTTTCCACCGCCTCTCCCTACCCCCATCGCCCTTCCCCCCTGGGAGCCTGCACAGGTCATGCAGTGGACAGGGAGGGAGTTCAGGTCAGGTACAATACACAAATGCTGACGATCTACAGTACTGTGTTGCTCAGTTAGTTGCGTTGGAATACACTAATCTATACTCATTACCGCTGTGTATTTGTATATAGCGGAATGAATCGCTGCTGCAGATTTACTTTGATTTATGTGAAACCTGTGTGCACCCTTTCATTGAATGTACAACAAAGAAAAAAAATAATAAAGTGAATGTCACGGGAACATAGAAAAAAAAAGGTTGGCACTTTGTGACTCTCAGCATGGGAGGTGGGAGCCTTCATCGATAGGTTGGTATGGAAGGGGAGACAATTAGCTACCGGAGGGTACCAACCCCAAGTTTCTGTGACCCCCACAAGGCTCATGGCAAGCGTCGGAACCTATGGTGGGTCTGAATTAACGGTCCCATTATAGTCTATGGGAAAATGGGTCCACTTTGCGTACTGATATCTCTGGTTCTGGGTGTCCCAGAGACTCAGGACTGGTACCATACAAAAGAGGAGACTCTTGGCTTTCGGGGCAGACCAACCACTAGTTTATGTGACACTGGAAAAGGAAACGGGAAGCAACCGTGTTTCGGGTCCCCTCCAGTTGTCCGCCTAGCTTGCACAGGATACAGGGTTTCTGGCTAGATAGGAAATACTGTACAGAAATGCTAAGCATGGTAATTTGACATTCAGGAACATAGGGAGGAGTTTTTATCTCACTCCATTATACTTAGAAAAATTACACTTGCCACTGTACGTTACAAGCTGTTTGTGCTAATTAGTACACTAGTAGAACATACTGTACAGAGATACTAAGGACAGTGATTTGGCATCCACGAACTTAGGGAGGAGCTTTTATCTCTCTCCATTGTAATCTTTCTAAGTATAATGGAGAGAGATAAAAGCTCCTCCCTAAATTCCTGGGTGCCAAATAACCGTCTTTAGTATCTCTATATAGTATTTTCAATTAGGGTACTAATTAGCACGGACAGCTTGTAAAGTACAGCGGCAAGTTTAATCTTTCTATGTAAAATGGAGAGAGATAAAAGCTCCTCAGTAAGTTCCTGGATGCCACATCACTATACTTAGTATCTCGGTACAGTATTTTCTATTAGGGTACTAATTAGCTGTTCGAGCTAATTAGTACCCTGATAGAAAATACTATACAGAGATACTAAGGATGGTGATTTGGCAACCAGGAACTTAGGGAGTTGCTTTTATCTCTCTATATTATACATAGAAAGATTAAAATTGCCACTGTACGTTACAAGCTGTTCGTGCTAATTAGTACACTAGTAGAACATACTGTACAGAGATACTAAGTACAGTGATTTGGCATCCACGAACTTAGGGAGGAGCTTTATTCTCTCTCCATTGTAATCTTTCTAAGCATAATGGAGAGAGATAAAAGCTCCTCCCTAAGGTTCCTGGATGCCAAATCACTGTATGTAGTATCTCTGTACAGTATGTTCTACTAGTGTACTAATTAGCACGAACAGCTTGTAACGTACAGTGGCAAGATTAATCTTTCTATGTATAATGGAGAGAGATAAAAGCTCCTCAGTAAGTTCCTGGATGCCACATCACTGTACTTAGTATCTCTGTACAGTATTTTCTATTAGGGTACTAATTAGCTGTTCGTGCTAATTAGTACCCTAATAGAAAATACTATACAGAGAAACTAAGGATGGTGATTTGGCAACCAGGAACTGAGGGAGGAGCTTTTATCTCTCTACATTATACATAGAAAGATCAAAACTGCCACTGTACGTTACAAGCTGCTCGTGCTAATTAGTACACTAGTAGAACATACTGTACAGAGATACTACAGACAGTGATTTGGCATCTGGGTGTCTCTGGGACACCCAGAACCAGAGATATCAGTACGCAAAGTGGACTCATTTTCCCATAGACTATAATGGGCCCGTTAATTCAGACCCACCATGGGTTCCGACGCTTGCCATGAGCCTTGTGGGGGTCACAGAAACTTGGAGTTGGTACCCTCTGGTAGCTAATTGTCTCCTCTTCCATACCAACCTAGCGATGAAGGCTCTTACGTCCCACACTGAGAGTCCCAGCTTTGAGTCCCAAAGTGCCAACCTTTTTTTTTTATATGTTCCCGTGACATTCACTTTATTATTGTTTTTCTTTGTTATACATTCAATGAAAGGGTGCACACAGGTTTCACATAAATCAAAGTAAATCTGCAGCAGCGATTCATTCCGCTATATACAAATACACAGCGGTAATGAGTATAAACTAGTGTATTCCGACGCAACTAACTGAGCAACACAGTACTGTAGATTGTCGGCATTTGTGTATTGTACCTGACCTGAACTCCCTCCCTGTCCACTGCATGACCTGTGCAGGCTCCCAGGGGGGAAGGGCAATGGGGGTAGGGAGAGGCAGTGGAAAATACGTGCTTTTCAAATACAAGTATTTGCGTCCGAGTCCCCTAAGGCATAAACCAACACCAATGGGAAGGAAGTGCCAACCTTTTTTTAATGTGTTCCTGTAACATTCACTTTATTATTATTTTTTTTCTTTGTTATACATTCAATGGAAGGGTGCCCACAGGTTTCACATAAATCAGAGTGGGCGGGGGATTTTCCTACATACAGTAGTATACTGTTGCACGTCTTGTAACCTGATCGGAACTCCCTCCCTGTCTACTGCATGTACATTGCAGGCTCCCAGGGGGGAAGGGGAAAGTGGGATGGGTGTAGGGCGAGGCAGTCGAAAATACTGTGTTCAAAGAAAAGGCATAATTAAAACCATGGGGAACTTTGCAGTGTATCGTTATGTGCATATACCTCGCTTAGTCCTATCGCCCCTGTGTATTTTAGCTAGGGGATTGTGACGCTCCTTCAGCATTGCCCCATAGCCTGCAAAATCTGGACTGTTACTTGCTCCGTAGCCTAGGGCCTCCGTGGAGCAAGGAGTCATAGGTGGTAGCCATTTCAATTGAGTCTGCCCTGCTACAGAATTGTATGTGTACTGTACGGTGCATGGAACCTTAACAGAACCGCTCCTGCAGCTTTGCCCTGGTTTATGTGAATAAAAAAATAATAAAGTGTCTGGAAAAAACTAACATGCATTCGTACTTTAGAAATCGAACTCGGGACTCTGAGTATAGGAAGCGGAACACTTCACCACTTCGCCGCAGACAGATGAATAAATCCATTGGTTTTGATTATGCTGTAATGGCTATGGGATTAGGACGCTAACATACTGTACAAAATTCCTAATCTCAAGAGGCAATAGTGAACTTCTAACACGTCCATTTGCGACAGTGTACACTACTGGTTTTATGTTGTTTTGTCTGCGGGACTTGGACGCTCACATATTCATAAAGTACTGTAGATGGATCATATACTGTATGCTGTACTATTTGCGTCTGTACCGTATATACTGTATTAAATAATGCAGCATAATGAGTATTTACTGTATTAAATAATGCAGCGTAATGAGTATTTACTGTATGCAGCGTAATGAGACGCTTAGTAAATTAGTCCTTATTATATATTTCAGTATTGTATTTTACGGGAGACCACACGCATGCGCAGTGGTGATTGTAAAAGGCGACATCTGGTGGATGATCGCAGGTATTACACGTAAAGGTAACGCCAAACGCTCTGTCTGCCTCCGTGCGATTAGGTACGCCTCTCTGTGACTAGGCGCGCCTCCCTACGCCCTGGTATGCTGCGTATGCTCGATCGGGACAAACGCCTCAGCCAGTAAAGATAAAGGAGGCTACATCTGTAGGCCCATCATCATGACAGCATGATTATGATAAGCCACCAGCTGGCCACACGGTCTGCCATATATCATCAATATTAAAACAATGGGCCCGATTCAGACCTGATCGCTGTTGTGCGAAATTGCGCAGCGGCCGATTATCGAACGACTGCGTATGCACTGCAATGCGCAGGCGCAACACCAAACATCGACAGAATGGTGCGAAAATTTAGATCGCTAGGCGTATCCAAGGGTGATTGACAGGAAGCAGACGTTTGGGGATGGTAACTGGCTGTTTTCTGGAAGTGTCAGGAAAAACGCAGGCATTCCCAAGCGTTTTCTGGGAGTGTGTGTGATGTCAGCTCCGGCCCTGAACAGCCTGATTCTATCGCACTGTAGGAGTAAGTCTTGGACTATGCACAGACTGGAAGAATCATTTGATAGTGAGTGAGTTGCAAACAGATTTGCAGCTGTCCGGTAAAGTTTTTGCACGGCGTACGCATGCATTCGCACACTTGCACGGGGTGGGTTTTCACTCTCTATGGGCGGCGACTATCTGATTGCAGTCCTACGCAAATTTGCAGAGGAGCGATCAGGTCTGAATTGTGCCCAGTGTTTATATCTTACCCACAAAATGTTGCAATTTGTATTCTTTTACATATTTAGGGGAACAGTGGGGTTGAGTTTATGGAGTGTACACACCCACATGTCACAGGCCACATCCATGCAGCAATGGTTACAGCTTCTCAGAATAGGCCCTTGATCATTTTCAGCCTCACTCCCATATGGCCCTTTATTTGGATCTAAATAGCATGAATGAGTGTAACTATAAGATATGAGTGTGTATAGCATCATTAAAGGGTTTGTAGAGGTACATAATCCATGGGTCACAAAATGACAGGTGTGGTAATAGGCTAATGTATACTTTGTGCAAATTAATGCAAGTAAGATTTTTGTTGTTATACTTCTAGTACAAGTTGTAATTAGGATGTCTTTTGATAGGACGTAATTGAGTGTGGAAGGAATTTGATGTGTTCATATGAAAGGCATAGAGTCAATACTTTTTGTGTTTCCATGGTGTAAAGCCAAAAGGAACATTTATCCTTTATGTGTATGGAAACGTTATTAACAATTCATAATAATACCCAGCATGATAAAAATCAAACAGACATATGAAGAAGCACTTCAAGATCCCAAAAAAGTAAGTCAGAGGCAGAGCCCATTTCCTGATCATAATACCAACCAAACATGGTCCAATTCTGCTGCTCTGCAAGGGACATTTTCCAAATTGGCAACACATGATTGATTTTCTATGAAGATTAAACTGTATTTTATTATAAAATCATATTTTTTAATGATATGTCATCATATTTCTAGCTGCGAATGAATACAGAGAAGTATGAAAAATTATTATCTGAACGTGCCGTTCAGTTTCGTGCTATTGAAAGACTCCTCTTAACAAGGTTCAAAGATAAGACACCCTCTCCACTACAAAATCTGGACACCCTTTTGGATGGGACCTACAGACAGGTAAGACGCAAATGATTAATGCAGTATATTAATTTGATGTCCAGAGGTCATCTGTAACATCGAAAAAGTAATTTCCGATTGAAAAGTTTGCAATACTCTGTTGCTATTAAGGATGAGCGGATTTGGTTCCCTGGGAACCGAACCCCCGCAAACTTCACGCTCTGAGTCCGGCTCGGGTTTTCCCGCCAGACTCGGAAACCAGAACGAGGCAAAACATCATCATCCCGCTGTCGGATTTTTGCAGGTTTTGGATTCCATATAAGGAGCCACGCGTCACCGCCATTTACACTCCAGTCCTGGAGAGTGTAGCGAGTCGACGTGTCTCATCAGTGTCTGTTCGGGAAAGTGGCGTGGCGACCTGCTCTTTTGTGTCATTCCAGTGGGTGCTGTCTTGTGCTGCATCAGTCCAGTGGTGGTGTCTTGCGCTGCATCAGTCCAGTCACAGTGGTGGTGTCCTATGCTGCCATAAGTCCAGTGCTGCTGTATAAGTCCAGTCCAGTGGTGCTGTCTTGTGCTGCATCAGTCCAGTTGTGGTGTCCTGTGCTGCCATAAGTCCAGTGGTGGTGTCTTGTGCTGCCATAAGTCCAGTGCTGCTGTTTAAGTCCAGTCCAGTGGTGCTGTCTTGTGCTGCATCAGTCCAGTGGTGCTGTCTTGTGCTGCATCTGTCCAGTCACTCCAGTGGTAGTGTCCTGTGCTGTCATAAGTCCAGTGGTAGTGTCCTGTGCTGCCTTAAGTCCAGTGCTGCTGTATAAGTCCAATCCAGTGGTACTGTCTTGTGCTGCATCAGTCCAGTGGTAATGTATTGTGCTGCATTAGTTCAGTCACTCCAGTGGTGGTGTCCTGTGCTGCCATAATTCCAGTGGTGCTGCTGTATAAATCCAGTCCATTGGTGCTGTTTTGTGCTGCATCAGTCCAGTGGGGGTGTCCTATGCTGCCATAAGTCCAGTGGTGCTGCTGTATAAGTCCAGTCCAGTGGTGCTGCCGTATAAATCCAGCGGTACTGCCGTATAAGCCCAGTCCAGCGGTACTGCCGTATAAGTCCAGCGGTACTGCCGTATAAATCCAGCGGTACTGCCGTATAAGCCCAGTCCAGCGGTACTGCCGTATAAGTCCAGCGGTACTGCCGTATAAGTCCAGCGGTACTGCCGTATAAGTCCAGCGGTACTGCCGTATAACTCCAGCAGTACTGCCGTATTGGTCCAGTGGTGCTGTCCTGTGCTGTATATTATTTACTCCAAATAAATGGGTTATTAATATTTAATCCAAATAATTTTTACAGGCTTTGACATGTGTGTGTGGTTAAGGGGTACGCTCTCCTGTGCTGCATGTTATTATAATAACTCCAAATAAAAGGATTATTATCCAAATAATTTGTACAGGCTTTGCCTTGTGTGGTTTAGAGGTACACTCTCCTGTGCCGCATATTATTATAATAAATCCAAATAAAAGGGTTATTATCCAAAAAATTTTTACAGGCTCTGCCGTGTGTGTGTGGTTTAGGGGTACACTCTCCTATGCCGCGTATTATTATAATAACTCCAAATAAAAGGGTTATTATCCAAATAATTTTTACAGGGTTTGCCCTGTGTGGTGTAGGGGTATGCTCTCCTGTGCCACATATTGTTATATAACTCCAGAAACGTAAACTTGCCAATATGCCATTTACGACACGGAGTGGCAAGGAACGGCAAAGGCCCTGGCGTATGTTCATGACTAGTGATTCATCTTCACATGACGATGGAAACCCTCATCCTCCCGCTAGAAAAATGAAAAGAGTTAAGCTGGCAAAAGCACAGCAAAGAACTGTGCGTTCTAAGATGGTATCACAAATCCCCAAGGAGAGTCCAAGTGTGTCGGCGGTTGCGATGTCTGACCTTCCCAACACTGGACGGGAAGAGGTGGTTCCTTCCACCATTAGCACGCCCTCTGCAAGTGCTGGAAGGAGCACCCACAGTCCAGTTTCTGATATTCAAATTGAAGGTGTCACTGTTGAAGTACACCAGGATGAGGATATGGGTGTTGCTGGCGCTAAGGAGGAAGTTGATGATGAGGATTCTGATGGTGATGTGGTTTGTTTAAATCAGGCACCGGGGGACACAGTTGTTGTCCGTGGGATGAATAAGCCCATTGTCATGCCTGGGCAAAATACGAAAAAAGCCACCTCTTTCGGTGTGGAATTATTTCTCCACAAATCCGGTCAACAGGTGTCAAGCCATCTGTTGCCTTTGTCAATCCATAATAAGTAGGGGTAAGGACGTAAACCACATTGGAACATTCTCCCTTATACGTCACCTGCAGCGCATTCATCATAAGTCATTGTCAAGTTCAGAAACTTTGGGTAATAGCGTAAGTAGTCCACTGACACCTAAATTATGTGGTTTTGTTTGTTTGAATATTATTTCTCTGTGAGGATGTAAACACTGAAGGGGAGGGGGGGGGGGGATCTGAGAATGAGGACGACATCTTGCCACTGTAGAGCTAGTTTGTGCAAGGAGGGACTAATTGCTTATTTTTTGGTGGGGGTCCAGACAAACCAATAATTTCAGCCACAGTCGCTTCGCTGAAATGATTGGTTTGTTAAAGTGTGTATGTCCTGTTTATACAACATAAGGGTGGGTGGGAGGACCCAAGGACAATTCCATCTTGTACCTCTTTTTCTTCTTTGCATTATGTGCTCTTTGGGGCCTAATTTTTAAAAGTGCCATCCTGTCTGCCACTGCAGTGCCACTCCTAGATGGGCCAGGTGTTTGTGCCGCCCACTTGGGTCGCTTAGCTTAGTCATTCAGCGACCTCGGTGCAACCTTTTGGCCGAGCACTGTGAGTTGGGGTACGCTTGAGTGGACCAATATTTCACTCCTTTCTATACTAAAGATACCTTGATGTGTTTAACACCCACCTTGCGAGTGTGACTTCTTGGGTACGCTTCATTTATATATATTTCCATCCTAAAACATCATGCCGGGCGTAGTTCAAGTGGGCGAGGCCACGGCATTGGGCAAAGAAACCTTGATGGGCTTATAGTTTCTTAATCAAAGTGTTAGTTGGGTACGCTCCTAAGCCACCTCTTTATCATATAAAAAATACACTAAGAACTGTGGATACATAAAAGGAATCTACTACACATTGGTCTTTATTTTTATTCCCTTAAATGTTACTATACTCTTGAGAAATTCCATCAGAACATTCGCTTTGAGCACTCCATCACAGGAACCTTCATTAAGGGACGTTATGGTGATTTTTATTTGTCTATAATTTTGTGTTAAAGCGCTGTGGTTATAAACACAGATCTCTGATTTTGTGAAAGTATTGGAGACAGTCTGTGGTGGATGCACTGTTTGCTGACTCCTCCACTTCATCCACTCGGGATCACTCGAATTCCCAAAAAAGGTCTCTGGCGCAGATTATGCAAAGGGACACTGACACAGATTCCGACACTGAGATTGACACTGGGGATTTGAGAGGGGTAAACCCCCAACTGGCAAAGAGCATTCAGTGTATGATAGTCGCTATAAAAGAGGTGTTGGAAATTACTGTCACAACACCTACACCTGAGGAAAAAGATTATTTTAAATAAAATAAAAAACAGGTGGTGACTTTTCTTCCGTCTAAGGACTTAAATGCATTCTTTGAAGAATCCTGGTCTAACCCGGAAAATAAGTTTGCTGTCCCTAGAAGGTTGCGTGTAGCGTACCCTTTCCCTGAAGAGGACAGGCGTAAGTGGGAGTCACCCCCAATGGTAGACACCTCAGTCTCTAGGCTTTCGAAGAAAATCATTTTGCCTGCCCCAGGGTCAGCTTCCTTAAAGGAACCTGCTGGCCGTAAGTTAGAGACGACTTTGAAGTCTATCTATATAGCTACGGGTACGTTACTCAGGCCCACAATTGCTTCTGCGTGGGTAGGTAACGCAGTGGAAAAATGGGCAGACAACTTGATTGTTAAAATTGACACGGTTGATAAGGATGATATGCTTCTAATTTTAGATCATATAAAAGATTCTGCAGGTTACATAGTTGAGGCTATGAAGGACGTTGGCTTAATGGGCTCAAGAGCCTCTGCTATGGCAATTTCAGCTCGCAGGGCACTCTGAAACCGCCAATGGAATGCTGACGCAGAAACCAAAAGAAATATTGAGGTGCTCCCCTACAATGGTGAGGCACTTTTTGGTGAAAAGCTGGATGCCATGATATCAACTACTACATCTGTCAAATCAGCATTTCTGCCGTCGGCAGCTGCACCGCCTAAAAAAGTATATCATTCTCATACTATGCAGTCCTTTCGGCCCAACAAATACAAAAAGGCAAAGGGTATTCCCATCTTCGCAGGAAGAGGGAGAGGTAGAAGTAGGAAATCTACAACAACATCAGGCTCGCAGGAGCAGAAGTCAACAACTACTTCTGCCAAAACCACAGCATGACGCTGGGGCTCCCCTGCGGGAGTGCATTCGGGTGGGGGCGCGTCTTCTGTTCTTCAGCCAGGTCTGGGTTCACTCAGATCTGAATCCTTGGATATTACAAATAGTATCCCAAGGTTACAAGCTAGAATTTCAAGACCTTCCCCCATGCCGATTTTTCAAATCAGCCTTGCCAGTTTCTGCTTAGGACAGAACAAAAGTGCTGAACGCAATACAGAAATTAGTTCAAGACGACGTAATTTCCTTGGTTCCTGCCGAACAATAGAACAGGGGATATTATTCAAGCCTGTTCGTAGTGCCGAAACCGGATGGCTCGGTCAGGCCGATTTTAAACCTAAAAACTCTGAATCTTTATTTAAAAAGATTCAAATTCAAGATGGAGTCCCTGAGAATGGTGATCTTCAGCTTGGAGGGAAAGGAATTCGTGGTGTCGGTGGACATCAAGGATGCTTATTTGCATGTTCCCATTTTTCCTCCGCATCAAGCATACCTGAGGTTTGCGGTTCAAGACTCTCACTACCAGTTCCAGACTTACCTTTCGGGCTCTCCACGGCTCCGAGAATATTCACCAAGGTAATGGCGGAGAGGATGGTTCTCCTTCGCATGAAAGGAGTCAACATAATTCCTTACTTGGACGATCTCCTCATAAAGGCGAGATCGAGGGAGAAGTTGGTCCAGGACATAACACTGTCCCTGATGGTACTGCAAAAGCACGGTTGGATCATCAACTTCCAAATATCACAATTGGAACCGACAATGAGGTTATCATTTCTGGGAATGATACTGGACACCGAAGAACAGAGAGTATTTCTACCGGTGGAAAAAGCTCAGGAGATCCAGAGCATGGTCAGACAAATTTTGAGACCAAATCGTGTATCCATTCATCAGTGCATTCGCCTGCTGGGGAAGATGGTAGCGGCTTACGAGGCACTACAATATGGCCGATTCCATGCCAGGGTTTTCCAGTGGGACCTACTGGACAAGTGGTCCGGATCACATCTGCACATGCATCAACGGATAACTTTATTTGCGAAAGCCAGAATTTCGCTCCTGTGGTGGCTGCAAAGTTCTCACCTCCTAGAGGGACGCAGGTGTCACAACTGAGGGCCTGAGCTGACGGGAGGCAGCCTCAGTTGTAGGGGCTGAGATGTACCGAAACCTGGGAGGTTATATCAGACCCCTGGACATGTAAGTAACATAAATAATAACTGCCCGAAGGCGTGACCACGACAACTTGGATAAAAGTCAATGATGTTTATTATGACAACTCCGCAACACAGCAGCAGTAAAAGAAAACGTAAAAGTCAGCAAAGAATAAATACAGTTCCTGGGTACTACAGGATGTCAGGAGCCACAGGGCACTGGTAGTGTGAGATAGTTCTTATGATCTTCTAGATGGAAAGTCCTTACCAGGCCCGACTGTAGCAATGGAGATAACCCAGGATTGTGCCAGCTGGTGTTCCAGGAAAAGCTGGGTTGCTGAAGATAAAACAGCTGCTGTGGATACTGGCTGGAACCAGACTGTTGTTAGCACGGAGTGGATACTGGCTGGAACCAGTTAAATAATAAATGAACTTGGGAGCGATGAAATATGAACTGAAATGTAGAACTTGAGAGCGGAGAAATAATAATACCGGTGGAGAGTGGTAAAGTGTAGAAAGGACACCGGCCCTTTAAGGGAAACTGTACTCTGCTGGAAGCTGAGCTGGAAGCAGGTAATGTTGTAGCTGGAAACAGATGAATCCACAATGGATTGGAGAGTCAGGCTACACCGCAGGTGGAATGCTGGTGCGGGTCTCTATGGTGGAAGTCTTGAGACAGGAGCTGGAACCTGGAAGACAATCACAGGAGAGAGACAAACAGGAACTAGGTTTGACAACCAAAGCACTGACGCCTTCCTTGCTCAGGCACAGTGTATTTATACCTGCAGCAAGGAAGGGATTGGCTAGGCAATTATGCAGATTATCAATACTGAGAACAGATTGGTGGAAATGATCAGCTGACAGAATCCAAGATGGCTGCGCCCATGCAGACACTTGGAGGGAAGTTTGGTTTGTAATCCATGTGGTAATGAAAACAGTAATGGCGGCGCCGGCCACCGGAGACAGGAGGCGCCAGGCTGACAGATGCACATCCAACCACGCGGACACAGCGGAGGCCGCGGCTGACGTAATCGCCACTCAGACACTCTGCATGCAGAAGTTCAGGGACGGCGGCGGAGGCCGCGGGAGACGCCATGCCAGGTGTAATATGGCGTTTACTGTGACAGCGTCCCAGAGTGACAGGAGAGGATACAGGAATGTACACATCAGGATAACAGATGGGATCCGGTCCTGGAGCGCTGAGCCAGCCTTAGGAGGCATCTGATGGGTAAGAAATGGCGTCCAGATACCCGGATCGTGACAGCACCCCCCCCTTTAGGAGTGGCCCCAGGACACTTCTTTGGCTTTTGAGGAAACTTGGAATGGAATCTCCGGACCAAGGCAGGAGCATGGACATCAGAAGCATTGGTCCATGAACGTTCCTCAGGACCATAACCCTTCCAGTCAATAAGATATTGTAGTTGACCGTAACGGTGACGTGAGTCCAGGATCTTGGCCACTTCATACTCAACGCCTCGTTGAGTTTGGACTTTCGGAGTTGGAGGAAGTGAGGAATGAAACCGATTCAAGATCAGCGGTTTCAACAGGGAAACATGGAATGTCCTGGGTATTTTTAAGAAGGGAGGCAACTGGAGTCTGTAAGCAACAGGATTGATGACTTGTTCAATCTTGAAAGGACCGATATAGCGAGGTGCAAACTTCATACTGGGAACTCTTAACCTCAAATTCTTCGTGGATAACCATACCCGATCACCCACCTTGAGAGCAGGAACTGCTCGACGCTTCTTATCCGCAAACTTCTTGTACCTGAACGATGCCTTGAGCAGAGCTGATCGTACGCTCTTCCAGATATTGGCAAACTGATGCAAGGTGATATCCACTGCGGGAACAGAAGTTGCTGGAAGCGGTTGGAACTCAGGGACTTTAGGGTGGAATCCAAAGTTAGTGAAGAATGGTGTTGAAGCAGATGAAGAATGATACTGGTTGTTATGACAGAACTCGGCCCAGGGAAGTAATTGAACCCAGTCATCTTGAGAGGAGGACACATAGATGCGGAGGAAGGCCTCCAAGTCCTGATTCACCCTCTCGGTTTGACCATTGGTCTGAGGATGGTAAGCCGTGGAAAACTTTAGCTTGACTTGGAGGACTTGACATAAACTTCGCCAGAATTTGGCTGTGAATTGAACTCCTCGATCTGAGATAATTTCTTCAGGAAGACCGTGGAGTCGGAAGATCTCTTGTATGAATACTTGAGCCAACTTGGAAGCTGACGGAAGACCGGTGAGAGGAATGAAGTGTGCCATCTTGGTGAACCGGTCAACTACCACCCAGATGGTATTGCACTTGTTGCACATGGGTAAGTCTGTAATGAAATCCATCTACAAGTGGGTCTATGGTCGACGGGGAACGGATAGTGGAACCAGTTGCCCCGCAGGCGACTGGCGGGTTACTTTATGTTGGGCACACTTTGGGCAAGATGCAATAAACTCTAAGACGTCCTTTTTCAGAGTTGGCCACCAATAGGACCTAGAGATAAACTCCAGGGTTTTTTGGATACCTGTATGTCCGGCAAAACGGGAAGCATGGGCCCAATGCATGAGCTTCTTCCTTAGCATCGGCTTCACAAAACTTTTCCCTGATGGGGGCGTAGAGTCCATCCCTACCGTGGAGAATGCCAACGGATTTATAATAGGATGCTTGTCTGAAGACTCTGACTCATTTTCTTGCTCCCATGAGCGGGAAAGGGCATCGGCCTTGCGATTCTGAGAGCCCGGACAGAACTGGAGTTTAAAGTCGAACCTGGAAAAGAAAAGTGCCCATCTGGCCTGACGAGGGTTGAGACATTGTGCGCCCTTCAGGTATAAAAGGTTCTTGTGGTCTGTAAGTATGGTGATTGAATGAGAAGCTCCCTCCAACAGATACCTCCACTCTTCTAGAGCGAGCTTGATGGCTAGCAACTCCTGGTCGCCAATGGCATAGTTGCGCTCAGCTGGGGAGAACTTCCGGGAGAAGAAACTGCAAGGGTGTAAATGGCCATCTTTAGCCCTCTGAGATAACACCGCTCCTACTCCAACGGAGGAGGCATCCACCTCTAAGATGAAAGGAGAGTCGATGTCAGGCTGTTTCAGAACAGGCGCAGAGATGAACCTTTGTTTTAAAAGATGAAATGCTTGCATGGCTTCTTCAGACCACTTGGACGGGTTAGCACCCTTCTTAGTGAAAGCAGTAATAGGCGCCACAATGGTGGAAAAGTCTCGTATAAACTTTCGGTAATAGTTGGCGAACCCTAAGAACCTCTGGACCCCTTTGAGGGTTAAGGGTACCGGCCAATTTTGGATTGCTTGTAGTTTCTCAGGATCCATCTCTAGTCCGGAACCGGACACAATGTACCCTAGAAACGGAATGGACTTGACTTCAAAGACGCATTTTTCTAATTTGCAATAGAATGATTGACACGGAGACGGGACAGAACCTCTTTAACCCAAAAACGATGTTCCTCTAAATCGTTGGCAAAAATGAGGATATCGTCTAGATAGACCACGACATGACGGTATAGAATGTCTCTGAAGATCTCATTGACAAAATGCTGGAAGACAGCTGGAGCATTGCTCAATCCGAAGGGCATGACGAGGTACTCATAATGTCCGTCACGGGTGTTAAAGGCGGTCTTCCACTCGTCACCCTCACGGATCCGGATGAGATTGTATGCACCTCGCAAGTCCAGCTTTGTAAAGATGGTAGCTCCGCTAACTCTGTCAAAGAGCTCAGTAATCAGGGGTAAAGGATAACGGTTCTTGATGGTAATGTCGTTCAAACCTCTGTAGTCGATGCACGGCCGCAGACCACCATCTTTCTTTTTTACAAAAAAGAAGTCTGCGCCGGATGGAGAAGAAGAAGGTCGAATGAACCCCTTTGCTAGGTTCTCTTTAATATATTCCTCCATAGAATGCGTCTCAGGCAGAGACAACGGATAAGTTCGGCCTCGAGGTGGAACCTTCCCTGGAACGAGATCAATCGGACAGTCCCATTCTCTATGAGGAGGAAGGATATCAGCAGAAGCTTTACTGAACACATCCGTGAAATCTTGATATGGAGGAGGTGGAACATCAGACGACCTGGGGGAGGAAGAACAGACAGGCAATACTTTAAACAAACATGTCTCAGCACAGGAGGAACCCCATGCCAGGATTTGCGTAGTCGTCCAATCAATTGTAGGATTGTGAAGACGGAGCCATGGAAGGCCCAGGACCACAGGATGTGTGGCTCTTGGAATCACTAAAAAAGAAATAAGTTCGGAATGAAGAACTCCCACTCTCAGACGAACTGGTAGAGTCCTTAAAGAAATAACTGCATCAAAAATTTTGCTGCCATCCACGGCAGTTAAAGAAATGGACGAAGGAAGTCTCTCGGTGGGTAGGAACCACCGTTTAACATAGGCTTCGGTAATAAAGTTCCCAGCTGCTCCGGAATCAAGGAGGGCAATGACGTTCCGATAACGTTGAGCAACTTGAAGCGAGACTGGGAGATTACAATCTTGAGGAGATGGAGAGGAGATCATTACTCCTAGCCGGCCCTCTCCTTGGCGAGCTAGGATTTGGAGTTTCCCGGACGTTTGGGACAGGCATTAATGGTGTGAGACGGAGCTGCACAATAGAGACAGAGAAACTCGGAGAGACGTCTTCGGCGCTCAGCAGGAGTTAAACGGGAACGGCCAAGTTGCATGGGCTCATCTTTAGATGGTGACAGTTGACGAGGAGGAGGAGCAGAAGATTTTGGAGCAGATGATCTTCCACGCTCAGTTGCTCTCTCTCTGAAACGTAAATCAACTTTCGTGCAGAGTGAGATTAGCTCATCTAACTTAGAAGGTAAGTCTCTGGTAGCTAACTCATCTTTAATACGCTCAGATAAGCCATGCCAGAATGCAGCATACAGGGCCTCGTCGTTCCATGCCAGTTCGGATGCCAGGATCTGGAACTGTATCAGATATTGTCCTACAGTACGTGACCCCTGGCGTAAACGGAGAATCTCGGATGAAGCTGAGGTTACCCGGCCTGGCTCGTCGAAGATGCGCCTGAATGTTGACACGAAGGCAGTGTAGGAAGATAGCAGGGTGTCGGACCTCTCCCATAACGGTGATGCCCAATCAAGGGCTGAGCCACTGAAAAGAGAAATAATGTAGGCAATTTTTGTACGGTCACTGGGAAAATTGCCAGGTTGTAGCTCAAACTGAATCTCACACTGGTTGAGAAATCCCCAGCAGAATCTTGGAGATCCGTCAAATTTTGCTGGCGTTGGAAGATGAAGACGTGGAGCAGAAATGGGTAAGGTGGGTGGGGTTATAGCTGGAGTCACTGTGGTTGACGCACCAGACGCGCCTGATCCATGGAGAGTTGTCTGAATCCCATCCAGCCGAGTAGAGAGATCCTGGAGACAGCGGATGATGTGGCCCTGTGCAGCCTCCTGATGTTCTAGTCGGGCTGCCAGTTCTTGCATCGGCCTGGCCGCTTGATCCTGGTCTCCGGCTGGATTCATTAGGTCAGTGCTTACTGTCACAACTGAGGGCCTGAGCTGACGGGAGGCAGCCTCATTTGTAGGGGCTGAGATGTACCGAAACCTGGGAGGTTATATCAGACCCCTGGACATGTAAGTAACATAAATAATAACTGCCCGAAGGCGTGACCACAACAACTTGGATAAAAGTCAATGATGTTTATTATGACAACTCCGCAACACAGCAGCAGTAAAAGAAAACGTAAAAGTCAGCAAAGAATAAATACAGTTCCTGGGTACTACAGGATGGCAGGAGCCACAGGGCACTGGTAGTGTGAGATAGTTCTTATGATCTTCTAGATGGAAAGTCCTTACCAGGCCCGACTGTAGCAATGGAGATAACCCAGGATTGTGCCAGCTGGTGTTCCAGGAAAAGCTGGGTTGCTGAAGATAAAACAGCTGCTGTGGATACTGGCTGGAACCAGACTGTTGTTAGCACGGAGTGGATACTGGCTGGAACCAGTTAAATAATAAATGAACTTGGGAGCGATGAAATATGAACTGAAATGTAGAACTTGAGAGCGGAGAAATAATAATACCGGTGGAGAGTGGTAAAGTGTAGAAAGGACACCGGCCCTTTAAGGGAAGCTGTACTCTGCTGGAAGCTGAGCTGGAAGCAGGTAATGTTGTAGCTGGAAACAGATGAATCCACAATGGATTGGAGAGTCAGGCTACACCGCAGGTGGAATGCTGGTGCGGGTCTCTATGGTGGAAGTCTTGAGACAGGAGCTGGAACCTGGAAGACAATCACAGGAGAGAGACAAACAGGAACTAGGTTTGACAACCAAAGCACTGACGCCTTCCTTGCTCAGGCACGGTGTATTTATACCTGCAGCAAGGAAGGGATTGGCTAGGCAATTATGCAGATTATCAATACTGAGAACAGATTGGTGGAAATGATCAGCTGACAGAATCCAAGATGGCTGCGCCCATGCAGACACTTGGAGGGAAGTTTGGTTTGTAATCCATGTGGTAATGAAAACAGTAATGGCGGCGCCGGCCACCGGAGACAGGAGGCGCCAGGCTGACAGATGCACATCCAACCACGCGGACACAGCGGAGGCCGCGGCTGACATAATCGCCACTCAGACACTCTGCATGCAGAAGTTCAGGGACGGCGGCGGAGGCCGCGGGAGACGCCATGCCAGGTGTAATATGGCGTTTACTGTGACAGCGTCCCAGAGTGACAGGAGAGGATACAGGAATGTACACATCAGGATAACAGATGGGATCCGGTCCTGGAGCGCTGAGCCAGCCTTAGGAGGCATCTGATGGGTAAGAAATGGCGTCCAGATACCCGGATCGTGACAGCAGGTTCGGGATTCAGACTTGGATCCTGGTGACCACAGATGCAAGCCTCCGAGGTTGGGAGCAGTCACACAAGGGGAAAGCTTCCAAGGAAGATGGTCAAATCAAGAAGTACTCCTTCACATAAACATTCTGGAACTAAGAGCTGTGTACAACATCCTTCATCAAGCAGCGCACCTTCTACAAGGCCGTCTGTACTGATCCAGTGAGACAATGTAACGGCAATAGCTTACATAAACCGCCAGGGCAGAACAAAAAGCAGAGCGGCAATGGCAGAGGTGACAAAAATTCTCCTCTGGGCAGAGAGACATGCAAAAGCTCTGTCGGCAGTCTTCATTCCGGGAGTGGACAACTGGGAAGCGGACTTCCTCAGCAGACACGATCTCCATCCAGGAGAATGGGGCCTCCACCCAGAGGTCTTTGCGGAGGTAGCAAGTTGTTGTGGCGTTCCCCAAGTAGATATGATGGCATCACGTCTCAACAAGAAGCTTCAGAATTATTTTTCCAGGTCGAGAGACCCACAAGCAATAGCAGTGGATGCTCTGGTTACCCAGAGGGTGTTCCAGTCAGTGTATCTGTTCCCTCCACTTCCGCTAATACCAAAAGTTCTCAAGATCATCAGAAGAACAGGGGTTCGAGCAATTCTCATTGCTCCAGACTGGCCAAGGAGGGCTTGGTATCCAGATCTTCAGGAGTTATTACTGGAAGATCCTCAGCCTCTTCCTCTTCGCGAGGACCTGCTTCAGCAGGGGCCGTTAATTTATCAAGACTTACCGCGGCTGCATTTGATGGCATGGCTGTTGAGCGCCAGATCCTAGCCCGTAAGGGTATTCCTACTGAAGTCATTCCCACACTTATTCTGGCCAGGAAAGGGGTAACGTCCAAACATCACCATTGTATTTGGGGAAAATATGTATCGTGGTGTGAATCCAAGAAGTCTCCTGCGGTGGAGTTTCAAATAGGACGTCTTCTCCTATTTCTACAGGCAGGTGTGGATGCTGGCTTGAGATTAGAGTCTATCAAGGTCCAAATTTCGGCCTTGTCCAATTTCTTTCTGAAACAGTTGGCTTCTCTTCCTAAGGTTCAGACGTTCGTGAAGGGGGTTCTGCGCATCCAACCTCCCTTTGTGCCTCCTGCGGCACCATGGGATCTTAATGTGGTGTTGCAGTTCCTTAAATCAGACTGGTTTGAGCCTCTACAAAAGGTAGAGTTGAAGTTTCTCACTTGGAAAGTGGTCATGCTGTTGGCCTTGGCCTCAGGCAGACGAGTGTCTGAGTTAGGAGCTCTGTCTCACAAGAGTCCTTACTTAATCTTTCATTAAGATAGGGCTGAACTGAGAACGCGTCAGCATTATCTTCCAAAGGTTGTGTCATCTTTCCATATCAACCAACCTGTTGTGGTGCCAGTGGCTTCTGACACCTCAGCCGTTTCAGAGTCCTTGGATGTCGTCAGAGCATTAAGGATTTATGTTGCTAGAACGGCTCGGATTAGGAAAACAGAAGCTTTGTTTGTTCTCTATGACCCCATCAAAATTGGGGGCCCTGCTTCTAAGCAGACTATTGCGCGCTGGATCAGAGGTACCATTCAGCACGCTCATTCCACTGCAGGGTTGCCGTTACCGACTTCGGTAAAGGCCCACTCTACTAGGAAAGTGGGTTCGTCCTGGGCGGCTGCCCGGATGTCTCTGCATTGCAAATCTGCCGAGCAGTTACTTGATCAGGCGCAAACACGTTTGTTAAGTTTTACAAGTTTGATACCTTGGCTGCTGACGACCTTAAATTTGGTCAGTCAGTTCTGTAGGAACATTAGCACTTTCCCGCCCGTACTGGGAGCTTTGGTACATCCCCATGGTACTAAAATGGACCCCAGCATCCTCTAGGACGTAAGAGAAAATAGGATTTTAACAACCTAGCGGTAAATCCTTTTCTCGTAGTCCGTAGAGGATGCTGGGCGCCGGCCCAGTGCTCATTTTTCCTGTGAATTACGTTTGTCTTTTTACACAGGTTCTCATGTGTTAAGATGTTTTACAGCAGTTGCTGTTACGTTAAGCATGCACGTTAGCATGGGATATGTTGAAGGCCATGTTTTTGCGGCATGTTTGTTGTATGGTGTGAGCTGGTGTGAATCTCACCACTAGTTTAATATAAATTATTCTCTCAAAGATGTCCGTTTCCTCGGGCACAGTTCCTATACTGAGGTCTGGAGGAGGGGCATAGAGGGAGGAGCCAGTTCACACTGTTGAAAAGTCTTAAAGTGCCCAGGGCTCCTGCGGAACCGTCTATACCCCACGGCACTAAAATGGACCGCAGCATCCTCTACGGACTACGAGAAAAGGATTTACCGGTAGGTTATTAAAATCCTATTTTTTTGTGTTTTTTTTTTTTAAATAATCCAGATGCAAAACCAAAACCCGAAAGGGTAGTTTTGGCAAAACCAATCCAGATCCAAAACATGAGTGGGGAGCCAAAACCAAAACACGAAAAGTGTCCGCCGCACATCTCTAGTTGCTATATGATTACTGTTTGAACATTGGGATGCGGTCAAGATGCCGCCGGCCGGAACCCCGGCGGTCGAAATACCGACGCCGGAATCCCGACCGCCACAATCCCGACATATTCTCCCTCCGTTCGTGTCCACGACACCCATAGAGGGAGAATATAATAGTGTGCCGAGTGTAGCGAGGCACCGTGCCCGCAGCGTGGCGAGCGAAGCGAGCCCGCAAGGGGCTGCGTTCCGCTCGCCACCCCTGTCGGGATTGTGTGGTCGGGATTCCGGCGTCGAGATTTCGACCGCCGGGATTACGGCCGGCGGCATTTAGTATTGCTCCCTGAACATTAATGTAATGCTTTTGATCTGTGGTAATGTAGTTCACAGTAGCATTAAAGAGCATATTATAGAATGGCATTACTGTGTGTTAAACATTAAATGAAAGCTAAAAGTACAGTAAGTTACCCTTAGCTGAAGTCTTTCACTTTCTGAACAAGAATCTGCATTCCTTCTCTGGAAGGATTTATGAATGTTCCTGGCCTCAATCTTTCATCTTGACTGTAAGCTACCGAATAGAAGAAAAAACTGGAGTGACTTGCTACAAGCCACTATCAGTCCCAGACAGAGAAGTAGTAGCGTTGTCTTTGTAACAATACAAGGAAGTTCTGTCTTTGCATTAGGTTGCAATCTCTGCCGTAGTATACAGCATATGAAAAACCATAGTTTTGGTAATTTGCTCTGAATACCATTTCTATATGTGGAGTTTGAGACTTTATATTAATGTAAAGGCTTAGATGGATTGGTCAAGACCCAGATGCAGTGGGCATGTAATGAGGTGACATTACAAGGATTACTGTGGCGAAAGGTCTTTTTGCATTTAAATAATTAAGCTAATATCAAAATGAAAGTAGGGAAACAATTTAAGTTTTATACATAGGAGAGATGTATGTAAAATGTTTTTAACAATTTGTTAAGTAGTTATTGCTGGAGAAACATGGCTCTCTTTGTCATACCATATAGTTTTTTCCACCGTATGTACTGAACTGTGGGAAGAGATGATAGATGCAATTTATAAAGCAACAATTTAGCCAGTAATTCTCTCTCTAGACTGTCCTCTGTCTCGGGCTGACGTTATGCAGAAATTTTGGCTCAGAGAGAGAGTTCACACAGATCCCTCCTCAACTGGCTCATTGGCCCTGCAGCCAATGCTAATAAATAACTACCGTTACTTACCATTTTTATATATATATATATATATATATATATATATATATATATATATATATATACACTAGCTTTTGCCTGCGGCTTGACTCGCGTGGATGTCTTCCAAACAAAAAAAAACAAATGTCTCCATAGTTCATAAACATAATACATACCTCAGTGAGTTTCTTTCAAGGTCACTAGGCTATCCAATAGTGAAAACGCAATCCAAATTCATCCTGTCTTTTTTTTGACAGACGAACAGATAAAAATTACAAGTGTATTATATATAAAGATCTGGGGTGCATGTGGCATGTGATCACATTCTTTAAATAAAAATCACAGATGCTGTGAAAGAATGAGCTGAGATGCTTAACAATGAGCATGCATGGACCTGCCTTTCGCACACGGAGCCAGAGAGAAACCTCCCGCTGCAGCTAGGGTGGCCAATCCTGGGCCATTTTTCACAATCTCTGGTATCGGGACTGAAAAATGACAAATTCTGGGATTGGCTTCTCTTTAGTGTTGGTGGACAAAGCCCATCACCCCCCCCCCCCCCTTATTCCCCCCCCCCCCCCCCATGGCCTGTCTAGCCAAGCCCACACAACTCACCCTCATGCGAACAGGTTGGTGGGTGAGTCCTCTTTCTGAGGTGAGGTGCGGTGCGGGGCAGTACAGGCGGTGAGGTTCAGACAGCGGACAGCAGGCTGCACAGTGTGACCTCTGACTTCATGTCATGCTGTGCAGTGATCACAGCCGGGGGTAGTGGGAGCTCAGTAGGGGGAGCCAGGCAGCGTCTGAGCCTCCTGAGGATGCTCAACGCTACCCAGCGTTGAAAAAACAAAGGGGCTGGCCAAACCTGAAATCCCTGGGATTGGAGCTTCCAATCCCGGGATTGAATCCCGGACAATTTTTGGCCAAGATTCCGGGATCCCACTAATCCTGATCCTGGGATTGGCCACCATAGCTGCAGCATTTGTCTATCGCTGAGCAGGGGGATTTCGCAAGAGATCGCTGGGCTGCTCACCCATGATAAGCTCCGGAGGAACCTCAAATACTCCACTGGAGAGAAGCAGTGAAATTGGAATTTGGGTAGAGGTACAGTAAGTATTGACAAATAGATCCCTTAGGGTGCTTTATATCAAGATTTATTTTTTTTAAATATAAAATTACATAGGCAATTTTATGAATTGTTGCTATGTACTAATAGCCTAATGCAGGCTATATCACAGAAATCGCCTGCAGAAGGCTAATTAGTGCTGCAGATCGCAGTCCCCATTATTATCAGTGGGCTATGATCTAACCCCTATGTACCAAAACAAGTTTTGCCCCTTTAGTTTACACCATATTCAGGTGGTGGAAAGCGATTTAAGACTATGGAGGATTCCTTGCAAGAGAGAGATTTTCCGATCCCTCTCCTGCAGCCTGCATCTGGCAGTGGTCAAGACGATAGCGCTCCTCTCCCAAACCAGCGTCTGATTCAAGTGCTGCTGCAGTAACACGTGGCTCTGGGTGAGTCCATGGAGCGATTCAAAAGGGTTGTGTGAAGTATTAGTGACCAGCAAGGGGTAACTCTGACATGTTTCGTCCCCTAAATCAGAGGCTTTATCAAAGAGCTAATCTGAAATATATTATACTTACACTTTACATATTATGTACTATTTACGGTGTACATCAAATCCAAGTGTATTACTGGAATGATATGGTGTCAGGGGATGGCTATCTCTAACTACAGTAGTGTAACTACAACTCGCACCATACTTTGGTAGCAGCTAAATACATGCATCCCATGTACACACCTAAAAAGTGTTTAACTTTCCTGAGAAGCTACATGGTTAACATGAAAATGTCTCCTTGGGGAGGCTTGGGTTTCCATGCTAAAGTATACTGTGGAAAGGGGCCATTGATGGAATAAAATTAGAATTTTTGGACACAAAGGAAGATATGGATCCCATGTGATTTCCTTCCCTTCTGTGCAATGAATCACATCACTGTCGCTCTTATGCTAACCACCTGTTTAATAAATGAAGAACGTGCAAGATTTATACGCACCTGCCTGGGCTCTTGTCATCCTAAATCAAAATGAACAATCAAGCAGTGAAAGAAAGCCTCATGTGTATAGATTTATGTGATCCTCTGAAAACAATATCCATAAAAGAATAGGCTTCTATTATTGTGGGACTGGGGTTCAGTAGAGGGAATGGTGTGATCATTGAATCTTTTTTTATTACAAAGTTGATAGCTCTGCGGCAGTGCTCAGGGTTTCTGTTCCTCCTCTTGCGCTTTGCATGTTCTCTCTGCAGACATCAAAACAATATTACCTTTATCATGCTTCCCACGCTATTGTCGAGTAATCCTAATCAAAAAATGATCCCACTGCTTTAAAGGATACATTGTTCTTGATTATTTTTGTTAAACATTTTCTTAGTGTGATATTACTTCTAGGTTATAGATTTTTGTATCTGGCTTTTCAAGGTTATATTTAATATGTGCTGCAAAGTCTCATTTAAAGGACTACAAATCAGTCACTACTTCCTGTGTCTTTTATACTTCTCAAAGAGTTCATTTAAGTAGTAATGCTTTGCGTTTACAACGTGTTTAAGTAGTAATGCTTTGCGTTTACAACGTGTTCACAGTTCACGATACTTTTTGCTGTAGTAGCAATTGCAGCTATTTGCATGACTTTTAATATGCCTTTCCATAGGCATACAATAAAATAATGCGCTAGAACACATCAGCAAGCACGCACTTTAGTTCATGCTGTAACATGAGTCAGTGACGTCCATAGAAAATGTATTAGACATCAGTAACCACAGCTGGCGCAGCAGAGAGGTCAGAAAGAGATAATAAATTGCAGGCACTGAAGTCTTTTCACAACATTTTGATGCTTCATGCATTGTGATACAGGTGCTTTGAGAATCTTAACTATGAAAGGGAGAAAAAAAAACTCTCTGAAGTGGTAGCAATCTCCCTGATTGCACCTTACACCTTACCCCCTTTATGTACTGTAGCTCTTATATGTTTGGGGACAAAAAAAAAATCAGATATACATTCAAATGGGATCATCAGTGCCATTTACCTGCATTGGTTAGGTTATAAGTAGAGAGGTGGGAGATCCACAACAATAAGGGTGTATCTCCCACCCACCCTTATGTTGTATATATTAAACAGGACATGCACAGTTTAATAGACCAATCATTTCAGCGACAGAGACCGTCACTTGTGGCTGAAATGGTTTGTTTGTTTGTTTGTTTGTTTGTTTGGGCCCCCACAAAACAAGCTGCCAAGTGGCAATGGGCATTGCGCAAACTGGCTCTACATAGGCAAGATGTTGTCCTCATCATCCGATTACTCTTCCCCATCAGTGGCCCTCATTCCGAGTTGTTCGCTTGGTAATTTTCTTCGCATCGCAGCGATTTTCCGCTAATTGCGCATGCGCAATGTTCGCACTGTGACTGCGCCAAGTAAATTTGCTATGCAGTTAGGTATTTTACTCACGGCATTACGAGGTTTTTTCTTTGTTCTGGTGATCGTAATGTGATTGACAGGAAGTGGGTGTTTCTGGGCGGAAACTGGCCGTTTTATGGGTGTGTGTGAAAAAACGCTGCCGTTTCTGGGAAAAACGCGGGAGTGGCTGGAGAAACGGGGGAGTGTCTGGGCGAACGCTGGGTGTGTTTGTGACGTCAAAGCAGGAACGAAACTGACTGAACTGATCGCAGTTGCCGAGTAAGTCTGGAGCTACTCAGAAACTGCTAAGAAGTGTCTATTCGCAATTCTGCTAATCTTTCGTTCGCAATTTTACTATGCTAAGATTCACTCCCAGTAGGCGGCGGCTTAGCGTGTGCAAAGCTGCTAAAAGAAGCTTGCGAGCGAACAACTCGGAATGACCACCAGTGTGTACAGCCTCTTCTTCGCACAATATTAATTCATCCCTAATGAAATCCACCGTTACAGGTGCATCTTTATTTGTGGACGTAATTGTCAGTAAAGGTCTTCCTCGTGGAATTGGTAATTCATTTTTATGAACATCATCTTTTCCACATTTTAGGGAAGTAACCTCCTACGCTGATCACTGACAAGGTTCCCGGCTGCGCTGAAAACGCTTTCTTAGTACACACTGGAGGGTGGGCAACTTATGTAAAGCAAAGCCAGTTTGTGCAAGGGCCTCCAAATTGCCTTTTTTTTCCTGCTAGTAGTGAAACAGACTGTCTGACATGCCTATTTGACATGCGTATTTATAATACGTGTATGAGAAGAAAATAAAATGTATTACTGTGATACCACATTCGCCCACAGCGTTGCACAATACGTGTATGAGTCAGAAATAGTAATCGAACACTGTGGTTTAATTTCACCAACAGTGTCGCACAATATGTCCATAAGTATGAAATATATTACTGTGGTACCACCTTCACCCACAGTGTTGCACAATACGTGCATGAGTACGAAATAATAATATACTGTGGTCTGACCAGCAGTGTCACAGTACTTATAAAAATAAAATAAAAATGATATAGCACACTGGGGTACAGCATAAACAAACAAAAAAACATTTTTTTTATAATACTTTTAAGCTTTTTGTTTTTCACTTTTATTATTTTAATTTTAGAATGGGGGGAGCCCCTGGATGGACGGACAGATCACCCCTTTCAAATACAGCAGACAGAGCACTCCTTTCAGATACAGGAGACAGAGCACCCCTTTCAGTTAGAGCAGACATTGCACCCCTAGACCGATACTGATAGGACACACCAGCCCCTGGATGTTACTGGGTTAATTTAATTAACAATGGGGCAGAGCCCCCTGGATGTATGGGCAGAGCACCCCTTTCAGATACAGCAGACAGAGCATCCCTGGACTGATACTGATAGGACACACCAGCCCCTGGATGTTACTGGGTTAATTTAATTAATAATGGGGCAGAGCCCCCTGGATGTATGGACAGAGCACCCCTGGACGGATACAGCAGACAGAGAACCCCTTTCAGATACAGCAGACAGAGCACCCATTTCAGATACACCAGCCCCACGCCAGTCAGACACTACAGTACTGAGATGGACACTTCTGTTCAGTACATTCTCCACAGTCGGAGTGAAAATTGCGCCAATCACTGGGGACTTTTTACAGAACCAAAACCCACGAGAATCCAACAGCGGGATAATGACGTTTTGCCTCAATTTGGGACCGAGTGTGGCGGGAAACCCCGAGCCGGACTCGGATCGTGAAGCTCGGGTGGGTACGGTTCTCGGTCTACTGGCCCACTCAACTCTAGCTATAAGGCACAATGAGCCATATTGCTACATGCATTTTCAAATAAGGTTTTTCTGGCCATTTAGTATGGAGCCACATGTGAGTAGAGCACAATACATGAAAAGTGCTGAACAGTATTAGTGTCTTCTCATCAACAAGTAGGTCTTACTGAGCAACAATACCAGTACGCATCCACTTTCACAAAGGTGCTGCTTTCACAATCTTCCTGAAAAGCTTTTCCAAAAGTAGGAAAGTATGCTACTAATAAACAGAAAAGTGTTTTTCTCGACAAATATGATTATTATTATTATTTTTTAAACATTAGTTTCTATTGAGTTTAGTCACACAACAAAATACTGTAAAAGGGATAAAGAAATTAAGAGACGGGAAGAAGAAGAACAAGGGATAAAGGGTGCCTTGGGTGGTTTTACCTATGGGCTGCAGTTACCCCCCCCCCCCCCTACCTTCAGTAAAATCCACCACCCTCAGGGACTGACTGGCAGTGACAGTTACTTCCCATTGGAAGCACTCCCTGCTAATCACAGCCAGGCAACATCCCCAGGGGGAGGTGTTCTTTTTTTTCCTGGGACTGCCAGTCCGAACTGCGATAGCTGCTATACCATCAGCCCTATCTGACTTCTATGGGCTGCAGCCAATGTAGTCCATTGAAGCCAGTCTGTTCAGCAGCAGTGGGTTTAAGCACCGCCCCTGACCCTAAGAACCACACCCAATCCCGCCGGACCTAAGATCCGCACCCTGGTGACATTATCCATCAATCAGCAGGAGGTCTGTGACTGCAGCCTGGAGGATATCAGCCAGCACCCCCCCCCCCCCCCCCAGCTGCCAACAAGAAGGGTAAGCAGCCATTGCTGCTTTTCTTACTTTTTAATATTGCCAATAACTTAAGTTACAAAAATGTAATAAAAAAAAAAATCTAAATATTTCTTGCATTGCTTATGGACTGTCAATCCTTCTGTTCTAACCAACTATCTCTTACTGTAGGGATGACCATCGATGATTTCAAATCATCAATGATTTATGGACGGTGCCAAATACTTTTGCCATCGATCTGGGGGACCTGGTTTTTCCCCCGCCATTGATGGTATAGATCCAGGGCTTTGCGGGTGTCAGATTCTACTGAGGAGCCTCTGACACCCGCAAAGCCCTGCCCCCAGTTTCTGATTGGCCCAAAGGCCACTCTGTGAAGTACAGAGATTATCATTGGTTTATAAAACCATCGATGGTCATCTGTTGCATAGTACGCAACCATTGATGGACACCTGCCATATCACGATCAATGGTAACTATCAATGGTAGGCATACCGATGGCCTTCCCTATCTTACTGCGTCTCCTTTTGGTGTTACTATTGTACTTACTTGTTCCTTATTGATAATCTGCCCTTTTTTTGCACAATATGATGTCACTCCCTACTATCTTTGGGGCACCTTCCTAGCAGGAAATGTTGCTGTTTATACAGTATGCTAATCAACAAAGTATTTGTTTTGCATCATGTTGGATTGTCATGGCCTTTTCCTATTGTACAATTATTTTTCCTCCCAATAGTACGGATTCATAACTATTTTATTGTTATGATATTGTGAAATAAAAAAAATTTAATACTTATTTTTAAAAGTTTTTAATCAAAAAGGAAAAGAGTGACATTTCAAATAAAATGAAATGTAAAACCCAGAAAATAGCAGTAGCACATGTCCTTACACATAGTTGGAGCCTCATTGGCTGCACCATGCAACGGTTTTACCTTTTGTTCTGATTATACAGAACCTTAAATGTATTTAATTCATCCTTTTAAAATGGCAGACCCTCCCTCTAGTGCAGGCATTCCCAACCACGGTCCTCAAGGCACACCAACAGGGCAGGTTTTAGTGATATCCAGGCTGCAGCACAGATGGTTAAATCAAAATAACTGAGCTACTAATTAAGTCACCTGTGCTGAAGCCTGGATATCACTAAGACCAGAACTGTTGGTGTGCCTTGAGGACCGTGGTTGGGAATGCCTGCTCTAGTGCCTAACCCTAGCCTCCCCTTTCCCAGCCTAACCCTAATGTCAGCATTCTGACATTGTCCACATTTCAGTTGTCACCTTGCCTGTTGACATTTTAACAATGTTGTCATCATAACTGTCAACATTATGGGGTCAACATTATGTGGTTGACATTATGGGGGGTATCCAATTAGCTGCACTAGTTTTTCGGCCAATAAAAACAGGCTACTATTGCGATTTTAGCCCATTTTTTTTTTTTTTCAAATAACTTTTTATTGAGTCATCATGAAAGTCACAAAAAGCATATAAATCATAAGGTTATAATACACAAACATTAAGATCAAGTGGTATACATCAACAGTGTCTACATTAATCATCGGTTAAGACATTATTCATCGAAAAAGAAAGGTTTACAGTAATCGTGCTAGTGATATCGTACATGATATAAGCGACCGAGAGGGAGGCCGCCTCAGCCATCTACACCTAGACCAGGGATACCGGTTGTTCCTGTGTGGCCAGTCTAGTTAGATACTACGTGGTGTTTTTGAGGCTGTTATGAATGTTTAGGCGTGTGGTAAGGGGCAGGGTGGGGATGTAGGATTCCCACAGGTGAAAGAATCGTTCCACTTGTTTACCCCTGTCTACAAAGGCCTCCACCCAGTCCATCCTAAATATATGATGTAACTTGTTTAGGAATAGTGGTATTTGTGGTGGTGTACTATCTATCCAACCCTGTAGTATAGTCTTTTTCCCCGCAGCGCTTAGGGCTATCAGTAGTTTTTTACATTCCGATGGCATGCGGAGGGCAGGATCAATAATGCCCAAGACTGCCCATTCAGGGGTGAAGGGCACGTGGGTAATTAGATTTGCCTCCGCATATCTCCTAACCAGGTGCCAGAAGTATTGCACAATCGGGCATGTCCACAAACAGTGAAAAGTGTCTGCTTCACTCTGATGACATTTTGGACAAGAGTGCGAGTCGGTCGCTCCCATGTGGAAGCGCCGTAGTGGGGATAAGTAGGTGTTATGATATACATTAAGAAACAACTCAGTGTACATGCTTGCCGGGAGGACCTTTCTGGAGTAAAGTAGCGATTTTTCCATAGTTGGTATGGTCAGATCAGGAAAGTTAGCCAACCAAGAGGACATGCCACCCCTCACAGTAGCGTGATCTAATATTTTTCTCAAGAAAGTGTAGTGGATAGAAATGGCCTTATATCTCGGTACCGGATGTGTTAAGAGGCTATCCAGGGAGTTGGTCCAGTCCCCATCCGCAAAATGAGCGAGGACATGTCTGACATAGAATTGTGTCTGTAGATATGGAAGGGAAGATGAGACAATCACCTCATGCCTCGCTGAGACCTCTGAGAGGGTGAGCGGGCGGCGGTCTCCCACTGCCACTAGTGAGCGAATTGATGTTATGCCCTCCTCCCTCCAAGTCTGGAAGGGGTGAGCAGCCATGCCGTCTAAGAAGTCTGGGTTTTTAATTAGGGGTAGATGTAGGAAGTAATACGGATTTATTTTGCATTGTGTCGCAGTAGGTGCCACATCTTCCTGGTAGACCATAGAAGAGGGTTAGACCGAATGTGTTCAGGTATTTCCCAGTCATGCTGATGGAGGAAACATGTCAAGGCTACAGTCGGAAGGAAGCTTTGTTCGAGGGATGTATTTGTGTAAATAGAGCTGTTCTGCAACCAGTCCCTCAAGTGTCTCAGAAGAGCAGCGTGGTTATAAACCACTACATCTGGGAAATTAATACCCCCATTGGATTTAGGCTGAGTAAGCTTACGTAGCGCGATACGAGCTCGGCCCCCCTTCCATATGAAGGTTCTAGTAAGTTTATTAATCTGCTGTGAGTCCTGCTTCGTTAACAGTATGGGAAGTGTTTGCAAGGGGCATAGTAGGCGAGGTATTGCCACCATTTTCAGAAGATTGGCCCTACCAAGATATGACAGTGGAAGGCGTTCCCATCTCTTGACATCTTCGGTCAAGGTGTGTAATACCTTATGTACGTTGATTTTATAGAGTTCTGAAATATAATGTGGGACACAAATATCCAAGTATGTGATATATGTGGATACCCAATGAAAGGGGAAACGTGTGGCCCAAGGTGGACATGTTACAGAGCCGCACAACAGCAGGGCCTTCGATTTGTCCATATTAATGCTAAAACCCGATATGCGGCCAAATGAAGTAATCCTGTCCATGATCTGAGCTAGGGAACATTCGGGGTCTGAAATATAAAGGAGGATGTCGTCAGCGAAGGCTGATAGTTTAATTTCCTGACTACCCGCTTTTATCCCTCTAAAAACAGACCAGTCCTGCAGTGTTCTAAGCAGTGGGTCAAGGGCCAAGTTAAATAGAAGGGGCGATAAAGGGCATCCCTGACGGGTTCCCCTTTCCAAGAAAAACCGTTGACCTCTGATCCCGTTAATTAGGAGCGAGGCGGATGGAGTGCTGTAGATATATCGTATATAGTTAATAAAACTCACATCAAACCCCCTTTTCTCCAACACAGTAAATAAGTGTGGCCATAGTACCATGTCGAAAGCCTTATTGGGGTCGAGGCTAAGAAGCATGTTAGAGTCTGTGCAGGGAGACTGGGATGCCGCCACCGCCGCCAGTGCCGTGCGGATCGCCTTAACCGCATGTCTGCCAGTCACAAAACCCATTTGTGTCGTGGTGAGAATATCAGGAAGGATGGATTGGAGTCTCGTTGCCATAATCTTAGCTAAAAGTTTGTAATCTACATTTAGGAGACTAATTGGTCTGTAAGAGGAGAGGAAATTTGAGTCCCTGTCAGGTTTAGGGATAAGTGTAATAAAAGCTTCATTAAAAAGCGGGGACGGGGAACTCCGTTCGTGTATTGCACGAAACAGTTCCAGTAAAGAGGGGACAATTTGGGCCTGTAACATGCGGTAATAATCACCCGACAAACCATCTGGGCCCGGGGACTTGCCATGGGGCAAATTAGAGATGGAGATGTTAACTTCCTCTGCCGTTATTGGACCCATAAGGGCTTCTCTCTGGTCTCTGGTCAGAGGGGGTAGCACGTCATCCGTGAGCAACTGTGTTTGTGTTTCAGTGTCTATTTGTATCGATTGGAACAAGGACTGAAAGTAGGAATGGAATTGTTCTACTATTTCCTGCGACTTTGTGATAAACCGACCGGTCCTGGGGTGATGTATGGTAGTTATAACATGACGTTTTTGGGGAGGTCTAGAGATGACCGCCAATAATCTACCAGCCTTATTGCCCCATCTGTAGAATTTGTTTTTGGTGTAGTCTAAGGAATGTTTCGCCTGGGTGGCTAAATAGGTTTCAAGTAGGCGCCTGGCCTGTTTGTATTCATCAAGAGTAGCCTCTGTAGGGTTAGCAGTATATGTTTGGAAGGTCCTGGACATAGTAGCTTTTAACGTTGTGTATTAAAATTTAGAGTCTCTTTTCTTCCGAGAGACATAACTAATAATATGACCCCTCATCACTGCCTTTGAGGCATTCCAGAAAATCTCGGGCTTGTCCCAATATTCTATGTTGTCATCAACGTAATTGGTCCAATGATAGGTTAGGTATGATTTAAAATCCTCTGAATTTGCCAAATAATGCGGGAACCGCCAGGTACGATCTGTCGGGTGCATATAGGGATGGGCCAGCGCTAGCGTGACGGGGGCATGATCAGAGATCAATATATCGAGTATGTCTACCCCCGCGATCTGGGATACTAAGTCATCAGCTATTAAAAACCTGTCAATACGAGACAAGGTTCCATGTGCTAGCGCCAAATGGGTATGTGTCCTGTCAGTCGGGTGCAGCAATCTCCATGGGTCAGAGAGGTCTAGTGAGTCTCGAAAGGCCAATAGATGCCTGCTCTGGGAGTCAGTAGTTCTCGGCACACTTGGTGATCTGTCAACTGTGGGGTCGTCCACCATGTTATAGTCCCCCCCCACTATCAAGGAATAGTTAGTTCTGCTTAAGAGAATGTGGGCAATGTCCTGAATAAATGTATGTGTATTGACATTGGGGGCGTATAAATTGACAAGTGTGTATTTGGTATGAAAAAGCTCTATGTCCATAATGATGTACCTGCCTTCTATGATTTCTGACAGGATAGTAACAGGTAGGTTTTTCTGAAAAAGTATCGCTACCCCTCTGGACTTCGTTCAAAAGGGGGCAGCTATACAGGGGCCAAGCCATGGTGCCCTCAGGACATTTTCCTCCCCCACCAGCCAGTGGGTCTCCTGTAAGAAAATAACATCTGGGTGGAAACGTTTAAGGTGTGCGGTCACACGTCGTCGCTTGATTGGGGAGTTAAGTCCCCCTACATTCCAGGAAATGAATTGTATCGGCTTCGGGGGTAGTACCTCATCTGAGGAAGGGACTAAAGACGGCATGGCTACCCAATCCCTCAGGGCAATGTGAGACTTGACTGGTAATCAATAAATTCAGGCGGATAGCTGCGGCCCCCCTCCCACACCAAGGTCGCCAGGACATCAGCAATTTCAACCATACAAACACCAGCATGACATAAAATCTATAAAACAGTCTTAATGCGTGAAACAACAATAATGAACCATGATGACTCGTAACTCCTTTTTCCAACATTTTCTCAACTTCCAAAACCGTAGTGGGCACCAACTGGGTCCAGTGGTGCGCACACAAAAATTCAACAAAATAAGTATTAAATTATTAAGGTGAACACTTATAGTATAGTACTATATTATCTATAAACTGGATACTACACCAATCAATGGCTAGCACCTATCCGCCCGAGGCGGGAGTTCCCGATACAATCAACCCGTTGTTCCCTCCCGACCAACATCCTATCCATTAGGTGATTTTGATGGGGATTTATGAGTCAGAAAACGAGATCTTGCCACTTCCGGGTCCGTGTAATCAATGGCGAGCACATATCCGCCCGAGGCGGAAGTACCCGATACAATCAACCCCTTGTTCCTTCCCGACAAACACCCTAACCAACAGGTGACTTTGATGGGGATTTATGAGTCAGAAAACGAGATCTCTCCACTTCCGGATCCGTGTAGAACACCTGATTACCATTCTCTGTGACCCGTAGTTTTGCTGGGTACAACAGAGCAAATCTGATGTTTTTGCTATGCAAATGGGAGCAAACCTCAGAGAATTCCTTTCGTTTCTGAGCCACTGCAACTGAGAAGTCTTGGAATATCAAGATCTTGTGACCCTTGACCAACAACTCTCTAGTTTTACGATAAGCTGTGAGAACCTGTTCTTTGGCCCTATAGTCAAGGTAGCGAGCAATGACCGGGCGCGAGCGCTTTCGCGCTCCGTCCTGCATCGCCCCCAACCTATGGACTCTTTCAAGATGTGGGATTTCCATATCATCTATAATTCCCAACGAGTTTGGGAGGTCTACAGAAAGATATGAGGAGAGGGCCTGGCCCGTCAAGGACTCCGGAACACCTATAAATCGAAGGTTATTTCTACGCGATCTATTATCCAGGTCTTCGACTTTATCCTGCAGTTGCTGTATATATGTATGCTGAGATGATATCCCCGCCTGACAGGATTGGACTAGGTCCTCAGTGTCTCCCAGTCTCGTCTCCAACGCAGTAAGACGCGTTGCATGAGAGTCTATGCGAGCCAGGCCCGATTCTAAGCGGGCCTGTAGGTCGTCAAATCGCTTATCAAGTAAGGGCATGAGAAAATCCGAAATCTCTTTGGCCGTAAGAGGAGGGTTTTTTTCACTGGGAAAACTAGGTGGTTCCGACCTGTGTCCAACTGGGGAGGGTGGGCCTGATTTAGGGAGGGGCTCTTTCCCCTTTCCCGCCTTATGTGAGGTGTTGGACTGTTTCGGGGGCATGGTCTTGTCGAGGTATTTGTCCATACCCCAGAGGATGAAATATGGGGCAGTCAGCGGCACCTCTAAATAGTGCTTCCCCCGGTACGGACAGTGGCAAAGATACAGAGGCGGTTACATACAGAGCTCGGGCGGAGGTGCTAGGCCAAGCCCATTATCTAGAGCATACCGTAACCTGCAAGGGGGCTCGCGGAGCAGCCCCAGCAACAAACTACAGCAGTTTTTAACTAGGATAAAAGTATATATATCTAGAAACAATATACTATGCTTCCAGGAACATTATGTTATGTCAAGCAATACAGAATAGAGTACTGTGATGAAAATAACAAACGTCACATGTGAACCATATATGAAAAATAACAAACATTACAGGAAGGTTCCGATAGGAACAACAGAAAGTGAGATGGTATAGCAGTATCAAAACAATATAAATATGTGGTGTAGCAGAAAGAACAGTGCATTAAATTTGTGAAAACAATACACAGTGTATACCTACTAAATGGCTCATAACAGTTCAGAGAACTCGACAATATTAAGTATATAAAAACAGTGACAGTAAAGGCCAGTTAGCAAATTGGCACAATGGTATAGTTTCTGATGTTCGCCCCAGATCCGTAAGAGTTCAGGGCGTTATATACAACCCTGGATGGTGAGTAGTGTAGGAAATTTCAGCCGTAAGATAGGTCTGCTACCACCACAATAATGGAATCCAGCAGAAGGGCTTCGTGTAACCTCCCTTCACAGGGGGTCAGAACTTTGTGGTCTGAGGGTCAGGGGGAGCTAGTGTATGTCTCCCAGCTCCACTGTGTCATAGCAGCAGAGGCGTCCCAGGTATCACCTGTGGTGCACAGAAAAATATGTGCGGAGGAGGTAGAGAGAGAGGGGGGAGCAAGAAAGGGTAGGTCTGATAAGGAAGGAGAGGAATGGACTGCAAGGGGGGAAAAGGCTCACACACGAGGGTGGATGGTATCAAGTATGGAGTAATGTAAATGAGGAAAGGGGGGATCGTTAGTAAAAGGCAGTAGGGGGAGACAAACAGTGTTAGTACCTGGGGTAGTTGCAGGACCTTGCAAGTGAACGAGAGCAACAGGTGTCGGGACAACTCCAGGAGCACCAGTCAATTGAAAGCCTGGGGAGTTGCAATCACGCGGTCCCACGGATGTCAGCAAGAGTTGACTGGCAGTCTCAGCGTCAGTCCTCAACGGCACAAGTAGGGATGGGGCACCGTGATAACATTAGGTCCGTGCAGGGATGTATAAACGGCCGCACAGCAGGTCCACACTCCCACCGGCTCCCGCGGCCATCCACAAGGGCAGGAGTGAGGGGGTTAATAGCAGCCCTAAGCGTCAGATGGCCCCTGTCAGGATAGCGTCCGCAGCAGGGGATAGTGCATAGCCGCGGCAATCCCCGCAGGTATTTCCGGCGGCGCAGAGCCGGTTGAGTCACAGAGGCACCAGGGGAATCAGCCGTGCCCGTGAAGCGGGCGGTCCAGTGAGCGATGGGGGGATAGCCCGTGCTGCACCCCGGCCCACGATGTAGAGAGTATTCCTACGTCCGGCGGGCAGCGGCTCCGTGTGAAGCAGGAAACCCAGCTGTGGCGTCACGACGGGGGGACCCCCCGCCCGGCGGCCCAGGCCTCCCGAGCACAGCCCCAGGAACCCACGGCCGGAGATTCGAACAGTCGTGGTGGGGGCGCTGCCGCACGAGGCAGGCGAACGAGTGCCCCGTAGTGTGATCTCCCCGAGAGAGCTGATCAGGGATGCGGGGGATAAGGGTTGGTGGAGGGGGCAGGGCGGCCGATGCTTCAGTGGCTGCAGACGCGTTCCTCCCAAAGGCAAGCAACCCTCCACGCCGTCTGCATTAACGGCTCGACTTCGGTGGATAATAGGTCCACAGGGGGGAGTAAGATATCAAAACGTTCCTATATACTCGGGGGAACACACTCCTATGAAATATGTAACCCCATGAGGGCTAGAAAGGGAGGATTGGAGTGGATTACTTTAGCCCCTGTGTAGAGAGAGATTAAAAAGCGGCCATGCTAGATGCCCCGCCCACCGGAAGTCAATTTTAGCCCATTTTTATTGCCCAAAAGATGTTTCATGCTCGCTCGATGACACATGGGTTCCAGTCTAAGTTCCCGGACCCATATGTTATTGCGGCTCTGAGAGCTGGTTATCGGGCCTCATGCATGCAAAGTATAGTCCCCAATAAGTACCGGCTATGGTTAGCCCCCCACGAATAATGGACATTGTCGAGCTGTCTAATTATACCTTCTTTTTTTTTTTGAGGGGGGGGGGGGTTGAAAAATGTCCTGTTTTTGGCCGATAGCACATGGTTTCCTGGTTCCAGGACCCATGTGTTATTGCAGCTCTGAGGGCTGGTTAATAATAATAATAATAATAATTTTATTTATATAGCGCCCTTTCTCCAATAGTACTCAAGGTGCTTAACAGATACATAGCATAATATAGTACAGAAAATAATGAAATACAGAATAGCATTTCATAAAATACAGAAGCATGGAGATACTAAAGGGGCATTATGGAAATGCTTGAGTAAACAGGAAAGTCTTGAGTCTACTTTTGAAGGATTCTATAGTTGGGGCCTCTCGCACTGTACGGGGGAAGTGAGTTCCATAGAGTCTGAGCCGCATGATTAAAAGCTCGACTCCCAGATGAATTACGGGAGATTCTAGGTACTGCTAAAAGTCCTTCATGCACAGATCGCAGTAATCGAGTGGGGTAGTATGGGTTATTAGGCCTCAGGCATTCAAGGCATAGTCCCCAATAAGTGACGGCTATCGAGGCTAATTGGATAGTCCCCTGCAAATCCATTGGCCGCGCCAATTTACCACGGGTAATTGGATACCGCCCGATGAATGTCAATATTGTTATTGTCGACCTTTTGACAACATACCTGTAAATATATTTCCCTTTTTAGGCGTGCATAAACATAGTACACAAGACTTAGAAATAAACTGTCCAGGGTTTGTATATTCTTCCCCATACTTGCGTGAGTTTCCTCCGGGTACTCCGGTTTCCTCCCACAATCCAAAAATATACTGGCAGGTTAATTTGCTCCCAACAAAATTAACCCTAGTGTGAATGTGTGTGTGTGTGTGTGTGTGTGTGTGTGTGTGTGTGTGTGTGTGTGTGTGTGTGTACATCTGATAGGGAATAAAGATTGTAAGCTCCACTGGGGCAGGGACTGATGTGAGTAGGCAAACATTCTCTGTAAAGCACTGCGGAATATGTGTGCGCTATATAAGTTACTGGTAATAAATAAATAAATAAATAAATAAATAATAAATAAATAAAGTATAATGGCTTACTGCAGGCATAGTAAATCTGTTTTGAATTGTATTGATTTGTTGTAGGCCTCCTGCAGGAACTGTAGTATGTCAATGTGCATATTGTTTTAGCAGAGACCTCTAAAAAAATAACTTCAGTGTCTGTCTGTCAGTGTCATGAAAGAATGGTTTGTTTTAGAAAACAGAACCCACATGTATTTTAGGTTAATCTTGTCCAGTGTAATTATTTCTTTTGTATCAGTTATTATACCCACACTTGTGAAGAAGATAGATCCAGCAGTGTCCATTGTATAATCTACATCTGACACCGACCCATTTTTCTCATGAAAGAAATAGGAGACAGCCTGTTGTACAATCGTCCTTTACAAGAACAGAGAAAACCCAAGAAAATAAATTGTTGCTCGCTAAGGGACTTTACAATAAAAAATGTGGGGTAATTATTTCAGTTGAAATGACTGGAATGAAATGTCTGCTGTTTCCACATCTTCAGGATGTCAGAATATAAGAGTCTACAATTTTGTGTATCAATTTCAAAGAATCGTTCTAGAGTGCACCTTGAAGACACAAGTAAATTGGTTCAAACAAGCCCTCTTCGGTATTATCACTTGGGCTGTGTTCACAATATCATTATAGTATATGTGTGTGTGTGTGTGTATATATATATATATATATATATATGTATGTATATGTATATATATATATATATATATATAGATATATATATATATACACATGTATACCGCAAAAGTTCCAAAGATTTGGAGGTGCACTCTCACAGAGAAAAACTCTCATATCAGCTTCTCATTTAAATCACCATTATTTTATTGTCGACGTTTCGGTCTGGTCACAGGCCTTTATCAAGACAGGTGATGTACTATGTCACATATTCAACGTTTTTGACAAACGAGATAAATCTGCAAATAAACAGTTATGACAATTACAAACAGCAAGCCTCACCGGCCCCTAAGGTGGCCAATTCACAGAAACAGATCCACCACCAATTTTCACCATACAGGTGATAAAAAACATTCAATAGTGGAGTGCAAATGTAGTATGTTCACAAATACCTTGGGGAACTACTGTAATCCACAAGCTCTTGCAAAAGGTCACGAAATCACATGATTTTAAAATCGTACTTGGAAAAATCCTTACTGTCAAAAAAGAACCAATGCATATTGTCATAAATGCGTGTATGGTTTACAGACCATTCTACCATATTCAACAGAATTGGTGGTGATACCAAACTAATTAAATACCTGGCTCAAGGGGCCTAGATGCATGGATGCAACAGCTTCAGTAATGCGGCTAGCGACTATGGCCGTCCAGCTATAGGTAGCAATCTGTCCAAACAACAACAACTTAAGTATCTAATATCGCATTCACAATCAGGAAAACCTCACTCAGGGATAAAAGACACAGATCAGTACTTACATCTGACAGGAGCCGCTGGCACGCACTGCTGCATGCAGCCTCACTGTCAGTGAACTCAATTTAAGCTCCCCTGACCGGAAGTGCCATCAGTTACCGGAAGTAACTGTTACCGGTGAAGCAAACTCCAAATGACTACTTTTAACAACCCTTAGTACAAGAGGCTAAGTCGTGGGTCCCCTGTAGAGACTGCTATTATTACCATAAATAAACTGCAAACGACGAGTTCGTCAGAAAGGCGCTGTACACCATGCACCTTTCGGTTCGTCACACTTCCGGGCGTTTCAACTCCCGGAAGTGCGTCACTGTGCGTTCCACCGCTCGTGGGCGGGGACGCACGAGCCCTACATCATCACGCATTTCATTGCCAGCCGGCGGGACACGCTCGGCGGCGCACTGTAAGAGACTTTCTCTTATTTGCAGATTTATCTCGTTTGTCAAAAACGTTGAATATGTGACATAGTACATCACCTGTCTTGATAAAGGCCTGTGACCAGACCGAAACGTCGACAATAAAATAATGGTGATTTAAATGAGAAGCTGATATGAGAGTTTTTCTCTGTGAGAGTGCACCTCCAAATCTTTGGAACTTTTGCGGTACATTTGTGGACCCACCCGGCCCATTGGGAGCACCCACTATTTAATGGACTATCCATATTGTGGATGAGAGAGCAGGATTTCCAGCAGATATATACATTATATATATACACACACATACATAGAGAGAGGGGTTGCATTATATAACAAACAGTGAGGTGTATAGTATAAAATAACAGAAAATCACATGAATAATTTGTAAATCTCTATTATATGTTTTACTTGAGCCTTAGTAACAACTATCTATTTTAACCTACACAATCTCAACTTTTTAATTTACAGCACTATTTAACAGAGCTACTGTATGGGTTGTACCATAATCGTTTGTTTTGCTATAACAATCTTAACTAACTTCACTAACAGGTCACTCAGTGTTCCCCACAGTATGCTATCTCTTACGGCAGTTTCCCTTAGAATTCTGTAGGCTTTGATGGTAAAATGCTAGTAACTATGTAAGATTGGGACTGCACTAGGGAATCAAAGATGTTCTGGGTACCACAGACACTCCAAAAACATACTGGTAGGTTATTAGGTTTTTGACAAAACATAAACCCTAGTAATGTGCATGTTATATGGAATGCAGATTGTAATATCCACTGGGGCAAGTACTTTTGCAAATCTCTAAATAAAGATGTGTCCTCATACATTATTACTGCAGTCACACCAAATAGCCCCTCTTGGCACGCCAGGTCCTGTGCAAGTCTTCTAGAGCCAGGTATCTACTTTGCCCAAAAATGCATCTTAAAAATTGCAATGTACAACACCAAGAGACTGTGCTGAATAATTTCATATGTGACCATTGTAAATCTGTGTGTGACTAAAGTCTCAATCTGTACCAATTGCTGGCCATGGCTTTTTTCCAAACCAAGTTCCATTGTGCTTTGTGTAGAGACTCAGTCGCACACAGATATACAAGTGTCGCATATCAAATTAGCACAGTCTTTTATGCTGGATACACACTGGCAGATATATTGGCCAATCATTTGGTTGTCCAATACATCTTTTGCTGATCTGCAGGTGTGCACAAGCAATATGTCTGTGAAAGACGTCTTTCACAGATATATTGCATCTGCTGTGCAACACAGCAGATGACCAATATATCTGCAGATATATTAGTGCATCTTTCAGTGTGTATGAACAATCCCCATCTGCATATATAGCTGCAGATAGATTTAACAGCAGATTTCTCATACGTCCTAGAGGATGCTGGGGACGACATCAAGACCATGGGGTATAGACGGGATCCGCAGGGGACATGGGTGTGAACTGGCTCCTCCCTCTATGCCCCTCCTCCAGACCTCAGTTTTAGAAATGTGCCCAGGTCGATTGGGTGCACTCTGAGGAGTTCTACTGAGTTTCTCTGAAAAGACTTATGTTAGTTTTTTTATTTTCAGGGAGATCTGCTGGCATCAGACTCCCTGCTTCGTGGGACTGAGGGGGCAGAAGTAGGAACCAACTTCCTAAAGAGTTTCATGGCTCTGCTTCTGGCTGACAGGACACCATTAGCTCCTGAAGGGAACTGAACGCTAGCCGTGCCTAGATGCTCACTCCCACAGCACGCCGTCACCCCCTCACAGAGCCAGAAGTCAGAAGACAAGTGAGTGCTAGAAGACAGATCTTCAATCAAGAAAAGTGACGGCTAAAGGTACCGCGCGGCTGGCGGGAGCGCAGCGCGCCATGTTGCCCACACATACACAGGCACTGCAGGGTGCAGGGCGCGGAGGGGCGCTCTGGGCAGCATGAAACCTATGGAAACTGGCATAAATAAGGGGCATAAGTTGCTGAGGCACAGTCCTACCCCCACCAGTATAAAAAATTACCTCATAAAAGCTGAGGAGAAACACACCATTGAAGAGTGGAGCTTCCTCCTCAGTCAGCCAGCACACTGCTCAGCGCCATTTTCTCTCTCTCCTCAGGCTGCAGAGACGAGGCTGGTCCTCCTCCACTACTGAACAAGTATCAGGGTGCATAACAGGAGGGGCCACAGTGAATTTGGTGCTATATAATTGTGTGATTAACATTATAAAAGCGCTGAATGTCAGTGGGTATTTTGTGTTCACAGGCATTGTGTTACTGGCGCTGGGTTGTGAACTGGCAAATCCCATCTATGTCCCTCTGACAGATTTTACTGTGGGTCTGTCCCCCTATAAGTCCCGGAGTGTCTGTGGTGTGGTTCTGCACGTGTGTGACATGTCTGTGGCAAAAAAAGCATTCAAAACATGTTTTAGCTATAAAGGAGGTGTTAGAAGTTACGAAGCCCCCTCTTTTACCACAAGGAGAGGGTTTACTTTATTAAAGAAGTAATGTAATTTTCCCTCCACCTCAGGTCTGATTTAACCTGAAAAGAAATTTCAGATTCCCAAAAGGAATTCAGGCAGGTTACCTTTTTCCAAAAAAGGTGGGAGTCACTGCGCATTTTAGACAGGGCCCTGTCATAAAAGAGAAAAGGTGTTTCTCCCTACGCCTGGAATGGCTTCACTTAAGGAGCCGACAGACCGCAAGTGAGTGAGGTGATTTATTGATGTGGCCAATGGGACACTACTCAGGCCTACCATTGTCTGTGAGTGGGTGAGTAGTGCTATTGAAAAGTGGTCAGAAAACTTGTCATTAGACATTGACACAATAGGTGGAGACGAGATACTCCTAACGTTAGGTCATATCAAAGACGCTGCTGCGTACGTACTAGAATCCATGAAATATATTGGTTTCTTGGGATCAAGAACCGCTACCATGGCAGTATCGGCTCGGAGGGCGTTGTGGATTCGCCAGTGGAATGCTGATGTAGATTCCAAAATAAAATATGGAGGCTCTCCCATATAAAGGTGAGGCCTTGTTTGGTGATGGGCTGGATGCGTTAGTCTCGGCGGCTACCGCAGGTAAGTCGACATTCTTGCCTTATGCTCCTATACCGGTGAAAAAGACACATCACTCTCACATACAGTCCATTCGGCCCAACAAATACAAAAAGGCCAAAGGTCTCCCCTTTTTTTGCAGGTAGGGGAAGGGGAAAAGGAAAGAAATCCGCAGCGTCTCCCGGAACGCAGGAGCAGATGTCCACCCCTGCTTCTGCCAAATCTGCAGAATAACGCTGGGGCTCCCTTGCGGGAGTCCGCTCGGGTGGGAGAACGTCTGAAACTTTTCAGCCAAATCTGGATTCAATCTGGCCTGAACCAATGGGTCTTACAAATAGTGTCCCATGGGTACAAACTAGAGTTTCAAGACGTCCCCCCATGCCGATTTTTCAAATCGACCTTGCCAGCTTTTCTTCCGGGAAGAGAGGCAGTAACAACGGCAATTCAAAGATTATGTCAGGATCAGGTCATTGTCCTGGTACCCTTGGCACAGTAAGGAGAAGGTTTTTTTATTCAAGCCTCTTCGTAGTGCCGAAGCCGGACAGCTCGGTCAGACCGATTTTAAACCTGAAAATCTGACTCTCTACCTGAAAAGGTTCAAGTTCAAGATGGAATCCCTGAGAGTTGTGATTTCCAGTCTGGAAGAGGGGGACTTCATGGTGTCAGTAGACATAAAAGATGCTTACTTGCATGTTCCCATTTATCCTCCTCACCAAGCTTATCTGAGATTCGCAGTACAGGATTGCCAGTTTCAGATGTTGCCGTTCGGACTCTCCACGGCACCGAGGGTATTCACCAAGGTGATGGCGGAGATGATGGTTCTCCTTTGTTAAAAAGGTGTCAATATAATTCCTTATCTGGACGATCTCCTGATAAAAGCGAGATCCAGGGAACAGTTGGTGCAGAACATCACACTCTCCCTGTCAATACTCCAACAACACGGTTGAATCATGAATTTTCCAAAGTCGCAGTTGGAACCGACGACAAGATTGTCCTTTTTAGGGATGATTCTGGACACTGAAGTATGGAGAGTATTTCTTCCAGTGGAAAAGGCTCTGGAAATCCAGAAAATGGTCAAACAAATATTGAAACCAACAAGCGTGTTGATCCATCAATGCATTCGGTTGTTGGGGAAAATGGTAGCGGCCTACGAGGCCATACAGTTTGGCCGATTTCATGCCAGAGTATTCCAGTGGGACCTGTTGAACAAGTGGTCCGGATGCCACCTACACATACACCGGAAAATAATCCTGTCCCCCAAAGCCAGGATTTTGCTCCTGTGGTGGCTACACAGTTCTCACCTACTAGAGGGACGCAGGTTTGGGATTCACGACTGGGTCCTAATAACCACGGATGCAAGTCTCCGAGGCTGGAGAGCTGTCACACAGGGGGAAAGCTTCCAAAGAAAATGGTCAAGTCAGGAAGCCTGCCTTCACATAAACGTTCTGGAATTGAGAGCCATTTACAACGGCCTTCTACAAGCGGTACATCTTCTTCAAGATCCCGTGCAGATCCAGTCGGACAATGTAACAGCAGTCGCGTACATAAACAGGCAAGGCGGAAAGAAAGGCAGAGCGTCAATGGCAGAGGTGACAAGGATTCTCCTCTGGGCAGATATACATGTTAGAGCTCTGTCAGCAATTTTCATTCCGGGAGTGGACAACTGGGAAGAAGACTTCCTCAGCAGACACGATCTCCATCCAGGAGAGTGGGGCCTCCACCAAGAAGTCTTCGCAGAGGTGACGAGTCATTGGGGAGTTCCTCAAGTAGACATGATGGCATCTCGTCTAAACAAGAAGCTTCAGAGATATTGTTCCAGGTCTAGAGACCCTCAAGTCAGTGGATACACTGGTGACCCAGTGGGTGTTTCGGTCGGTATATGTTTTCCCTCACTTCCACTGATTCCAAAAGTTCTCAAAATAATAATAAGAACAAGAGTTTGAGCAATCTTCATTGCTCCAGACTGGCCAAGGAGGGCTTGGTATCCAGATCTTCAGGAGTTGCTCATAGAAGATCCTCGGCCTCTTCCTCCTCGAGAGGACGTACTACAGCAGGGGCCGTGTGTGTATCAAGACTTACCGTGGCTACGTTTGACGGCATGGCTGTTGAGCGTCGGATCCTAGCCCGAAAGGGTATTCCCAAGGAAGTCATCCCCACTCTTTTATACAGGCCAGGAAAGGAGTAACGTCTAAACATTACCACCGTATTTGGAGAAAATATGTGTCTTGGTGTGAATCCAAGAAGGCTCCTACGGAAGAGTTTCAGTTGGGACGTTTTCTCCATTTTCTGCAGGCTGGTGTGGATGCGGGCCTTAGATTGGGGTCAATCAAGGTCCAGATTTCGGCCTTATAAGCTTTCTTTCACAAACAATTGGCCTCCTTTCCAGAAGTTCAGGCATTCGTGAAAGGGGTTTTGCACATCCAGCCTCCATTTGTGCCTCCAGTGGCACCATGGGACCTTAATCTGGTGTTGCAGTTCCTTCAATCGGGTTGGTTTGAGCCTCTATAAGAAATAGAGTTGAAGTTTCTCACTTGGAAAGTGGTGATGCTTTTGGCGTTGGTATCCGCAAAGCGGGTGTCTGAATTGGGGGCCTTGTCCCACAAGAGCCCTTACCTGATCTTCCATGAAGAACTCGTCAATATTTTCTTCCAAAGGTGGTTTCCTCTTTCCACATAAACCAACCTATTGTGGTGCCAGTTGCTACTGACACGTTCGCTGAGTCAAAGTCTCTAGATGTGGTTAGAGCTTTGAAGATTTATGTCGCTAGAACAGCTCGAATACGGAAAACAGAGGTTTTGTTTGTCCTGTATGCTCCCAACGGGATTGGGTGTCCTGCTTCCAAGCAGACTGTTGCGCGCTGGATCAGAGGTATGATTCAGCAGGCTCATTCTACGGCTGGATTGCCGTTACTGATGTCGGTGAAGGCCCATTCTACTAGGAAGGTGGGCTCCTCCTAGGCGGCTGCCTGGGGGGTCTCGGCATTACAACTTTGCCGAGCAGCTACTTGGTCAGGGTCAAACACATTTGCAAAATTCTACAAGTTTGACACCTTGGCCGATGAGGACCTAAAGTTTGGTCAATCGGTGCTGCAAGGTCATCCGCACTCTCCCGCCCGTACTGGAGATTTGGTATAGACCCCATGGTCTTGATGTCGTCCCCAGCATCCTCTAGGACGTATGAGAAAATAGGATTTTGATAACCTACCGGTAAATCCTTTTCTCCTTGTCCATAGAGGATGCTGGGCGCCCGTGCCAGTGCGTACTTTACCTGCAGTTTAGTTATTACAGTTACACAAGTTGTGTTATCTTGGTTTCAGCATGTTGCTGCAATTAGTTCATGCCTGTTGGCGTGTGTTATGTTGAATGCCATGTGTGCGGCATGGTTGAGGGTGTGAGTTGGTAGATATCTCACCACTAGTTAAGTAATTCCTTTCCTCGAAATGTTAGTCTCCCTGGGCACAGTTCCTACAACTGAGGTCTGGAGGAGGGGCATAGAGGGAGGAGCCAGTTCACACCCAATGAAAAGTCTTTAGAGTGCCCATGTCTCCTGCGGATCCTGTCTATACCCCAATGGTCTTGATGTCGTCCCCAGCATCCTCTATGGACTAGGAGAAAAGGATTTACCGGTAGGTTATCAAAATCCTATTATTTCTTTAAGATATATTGGTACATCTTTCTGTGTGTATGAACAACCACTATCTGCAGATATATCTGCAGATCGATTGAACTGCAGCTACATCTGCCAGTGTGTACCCAGCTTTAGTTACACCATATTGCAACTAATGCTGGATACACACTGGCAGATATATTGGCCAATCAATTGATCAACTAGTTTATCTTTTGCTCATCTACAGGTGTGTACAAGCAATATGTCTGTGAAAGACGTCTTTCACAGAAATATTGTATCTGCTGTGCAGCACAACAGATGGCAAGTATATCTGCAGATTCACACCAAGACACATACGTTTTCCAAATGCGATGGTAGTGTTTAGACGTAACTCCTTTCCTAGTCTATATCAGGGTAGGAATAACCTTGTTCGGAATGCCCTTCCGAGCTAATATCTGGCGTTCAACCTCCATGCCGTCAAACGTAGCCGTGTTAAGTCTTGATAAGCGAACGACCCCTGTTGTAGAAGATCCTCCTGAAGAGGAAGAGGCCTTGGCTCTTCCAGTAATAGATCCAGGAGATCTGTTTACCAAGCCCTCCTTGGCCAGTCCGGAGCAATGAGAATCGCCTGAACTTTTTGTTCTTTTTACAAGCTTTAGAATTCTTGGAGTGGGTGGAAGTGGAGGTAACACATACACTGACTTGAACACCCACGGAGTTACCAGGGCATCCACCGCCAGTGCTTATGGGTCTCTCGACCTGGAACAGTACCTCCAAAGTTTCTTGTTGAGACGCGAGGCTATCATGTCTATTTGAGGTACGCCCCAACGACTGGTCACCTCCGTGAACACCTCCGGATGGGGGCCCCATTCTCCTGGATGGAGATCGTGCCTGCTGAGGAAGTTTGCTTCCCAGTTGTCCACTCCCGGAATGAAGATTGCTGACAGTGCCACTGTGTGCCTTTCTGCCCAGAGGAGGATTTTTGTTACCTCTGACATTGTAGCCCTGTCAGTTTATGTAGGCCACCATCATTACATTGTCCGACTGCACTTGAATGGCCTGATTTTGCAGAAGTGGTGCTGCTTGTAGAAGACCATTGTACACGGCTCTTAGCTCCAGGATGTTTATTGGAAGAAGGGATTCTTGACTTGACCATCTTGCTTGGAAGGTTTTCACTTGGGTGACTGTGCCACAACCTCTGAGACTTGCATCCTTGGTTAGAAGGATCCAGTTCTGAACCCCGAACCTGCTGCCCTCCAGAAGGTGCGGCAGTTGCAGCCACCAAAGGAGTGAAATCCTTGCTTTCGGCGACACACGTATCCTCTGGTGCATGTGAAGGTGAGATCCTGACCACTTGTCTAGGAGATCCAGTTGGAATGAATGAGCATGAAATCTTCCGTACTGTATAGTCTAGTAAGAGGAAACCATCTTCCCCAGAAGGCGAATGCACTGATGAACCGATACCCGGGCTGGTTTCAGGACATCCCGGACCATTGTTTGAATCACAAACGCTTTCTCCTCCGGTAGAAACACCCACTGCACCTCTGTGTCGAGGATCATTCCCAGGAACGACAATCTCCTTTTCGGCTCCAAATGTGACTTCGGAAGGTTCAAGATCCAACCGTGCTTCCTGAGTAGATGAGTCGTGAGAGCAATGGACTGTAACAACTTCTCCCTGGACGATGCCTTTATCAGCAGGTCATCCAGATATGGAATTATGTTTACCCCCTGTCTGTGGAGGAGAACCATTATATCTGCCATCACCTTGGTGAACACCCTCAAAGCCGTTGAGAGTCCGAATGGCAGCGCCTGGAACTGATAGTAACAGTCCAACAGTGCAAATCTGAGATAAGCCTGGTGTGGCGGCCAAATCGGAATGTGGAGGTACGCATCCTTGATATCCAGGGATACCAGAAACTCTCCCTCCTCCAGACCGGAGATCACCGCTCTCAGAGACTGCATTTTGAATTTGAACTCCCTCAGATAAGGGTTTAACGATTTCAAGTTCAAAATCGGTCTGACCGAACCATCCTGTTTCGGTACCACGAAAAGGTTTCAATAATACCCCTTGGTTTGCATATGAGGTGGAACAGGGACAATAACCTGTGACTTTTCCAATTTTTGGATGGCTTCCTGTAGGATAGCCCTGTCTGCCAGCAAAACTGGCAAGCCTGATTTGAAGAACCGGTGCGCCGGAAGTTCTTGAAACTCCAGTCTGTACCCCTGGGACACAATATCCTGTACCCAGGGATCCAGGCCGGACGACACCCAGACATGGCTGAAACGTCTGAGCCTCGCACCCACCAGCCCATCTTCCAGGCTTCGCGGACCACCGTCATGCTGAGGATTTTGAGGAACCAGAAGCCAGTGTCTGGTCCTGGGAGCCTGCGGGTGCAGGCTTTTTGGATTTTGCACGACCACCTCTAAAGAAGGTGGTAGGAGGCTTGGACTTTTTTGTCTTAGCGGTCCGAAAGGACTGCGATGCAGATGAAGAAAAGGGTTTCTTCATAGAAGGCGTAGCTGAGGGAAGAAAAGGTGACTTACCCGCGGTTGCCGTGGAAATCGACGCATCCAATGTTTCCCCAAATAGAGCCTGACCTGTGTAGGGTAGGTTCTCCACACTTCTCCTGGATTCCGCGTCTGCAGATCATTGGCGTAGCCAGAGACCCCTGCGAGCTGAGACAGACATGGAAGATACCCTTGCAGTCAGTGTACCCAGGTCCTTCATGGATTCCGTGAATCCCATAGAATCCTGTATGTTACGTAAAAATAATTCAATGTCGCTTCTATCCATTGAATCAAAATCCTCTAGTAACGTGCCTGACCACTTTACTATAGCTTTAGAAATCCATGCACAGGCAATGGTGGGTCTCAACGCCACCCCTGAAGCCGTGTATATGGATTTGAGCGTAGTGTCAATCTTACGATCAGCCAGTTTTTTTAACGCGATAGACCCAGCGACAGGTAAAACCACCTTCTTTGACAGTCTGGAAACAGATGCTTCAACTATGGGTGGATTTTCCCATTTTTTTCTATCCTCCTCAGGGAAAGGAAAGGCAACCAAAACCCTTGGGGATCTGGAATTTTTTCTCCGGGTTCTCCCAGGATTTTTCAAATAAAGCGTTTAATTCTTTAGACGCAGGGAAGGTTAGCGAGGCTTTCTTATTATCTGTGAAGTGAGCCTCCTCAACCTGCTCAGGTATTGTTTCAGAAATGTTTAACACATCTCTAATAGCCTCAATCATGAGCTGCACCCCCTTAGCCAGGAATGCCACCCCCCTCAGCACATCCCTATCACTGTCAGCAGTGTCAGAGTAGGTATCCGTGTCATCTTGCATAATCTGGGCAAGTGCACGTTTTTGTCGGCATATGCTAGGGGATTTTGAAGGAATAGGGACAGAACCCGACCAAACTGCCATAGACTTCTTTAATACCTGAGTTTCAGTCTCAGTATGAGCTACCCTAGTAGATATCTGAGAGATCATTCCCTTAATAGAGGTCAATCACTCAGGCTCAGTAATAGCGATCTGAGACACAACATTACATTCCTGTGTACATGGAATGGATTCCTCCTGAGAAGAAATGTCCTCTGCAGCATAAGACACAGAGTCCCTGGACATGGCTATGTGAGAACAAACACCCACCCACACACACACAGGAAAATGTCAGACACAGTTTCCCCCTAAGTATGCCACAGAGAAACACAGAGTTTGGAGCCAACCCACACACAGCGCTTCCCTAGGTAGATATAATACAACTACCTGGTGCCGACTGTGTACCTTGATAGACTACACAGTATTTACACAGCCCCCCCCCCCCCCCCCCTTCTACAACCCCTTGGTACCACACAGGATAGCTGGAGTTGCGTGGAGGGACAGCTCTCCCTGTCAGCGTCTCTGTACTGGATCTGCAGGCAGGAAAATGGTGCTGAACGCTGCTGGGTCCGCTCTGAGGAGAAGCTCCGCCCCTTGAACATGGCGCTGCTTCCCGCTCTTCACTTCTTTATACTGGCCTGAGGAATGGTGCTGGCAGCGTTATGGAGGTCCCTGACAGCCTTGATGACCAGTGTCGGGTATAGGCGCTGGCTCAGGGCGCCCCTCAAAGCACCGCACTGTGTACCGCTGAGCCTCTGGAGCGTAGTTAGTACTGCGCTCCCACCCTGTTGCCGCCATCTTCACACCGGCTCCCTGCTTGCTGTGGGGGCCGGTGACTCACTCGCCACCGGAATCTTCTGGGTCTGTTAGGGGGTGGCGGCATGCTGCGGGAGTGAGCGGTCACCTGGGGCTGCTAGCTCAGTGTCCTGTCAGCGGAGATAGTGGCTCAAAACCCCTCAGGGAGGACACTACTCCCACCCTAAGTCCCACGAAGCAGGGAGGCTGTTGCCAGCAGTCTCCCTGTGCCTAACTAACTCTTAGAAAAAAAGAAAACTAAAAAAGCTCTAGGAGCTCCCCTAGCTGTGACCGGCTCCTCCGGGCACATTTTCTAAACGGAGTCTGGTAGGAGGGGCATAGAGGGAGGAGCCAGCCCACACTATTAAACTTTTAAAGTGCCAATGGCTCCTAGTGGACCCGTCTATACCCCATGGTACTAATGTGGACCCCAGCATCCTCTAGGACGTAAGAGAAAATATATTGAACCATTGGGAAGCAAGTAGGACTAGGCAGTACTTATGTATGACCCTGTCCTCTTTTTGCTACACTTTAATTCTTACTCTTATCATGTGTTAAACAAGTTGATGCTTCTAAACCTAAAACTGGACAAGATCCTGATCCTAAGCTTAAGTAAAATGAGATTTTTATTAACACGTTTTGTCTGCCTTTATGATGTTTTTATTGATAAACTGTATTGTGGTTCTGTTTAATAGACTGTTTACTTTTTACATTTACCATTTCCATACAGTGAAAGAAGCTTCTTTTTTCACATACACACTTACAAGTTAGTTAGGTATAATAGATTTCTCGTTTGTCAAAACCGTAATACTGTGCATTTTTTGGGCCATTTTGCCCTATGGTGGGGATGGTCTGTAAATTATCCCCTGTGCTGTGATTGGAGTGGTACTCACTGGGATTTTTTTAAGGCCATATTCTGCAGTAAAAATGTGTGAACTTTTGCAGCTAAATGCGGAATGAAACGACTTCAGTGGAACAATTTGTCTCCTCTATGGGGAGTATTCAATTAGTGTCAGAATTTCCGGCAGAGCGGAAAGACGTCACTTTCCGCCGATAATAAGAACTTTTCGACACTTCAGTATTTTGAAAAGTGAAAAAAACACATGGATGAGCGGAATCTCTGCTCATCTATGTGTTTTCGACCCCGCCACAGTCAAAAATGGGTCCGTTTTCGACCATTCAAGTCCGCCCATAAGAGAGGGCCGAAATGCATAGTCAGAATCAGAGGGGGAAATGGCCCGCATTGAATACTTAAGTGTCGGATCCTCACTGTCGGAGAGGATCCGACACTAATTGAATACTCCCCAATATTGTCTATCTGTGCAATTCAGCGATATACAGTATCTCAGACTAGGTTAACTGTGTGTGAATAGCTAAGTATATTGGGTTAATTGGAAATGGCATTGTTTATGCAATACCATGTATTGGCATTAACTGTAATTGATTTGTATTTTTGTTCTGTATTCAAGCTGCAATATATTTATTCTACTGAAAAAACATGGTGTACTTCCTTCCTTTTGCTGTCTGCAGCTTTTCATTTTGTTTTTTAGGTCTAATTTAGCCAAGCGGGTATTATTAGAATTTATTTACTTACTGATGTAGAAAAAGAGAAAGGCAGAATGGTACTAATTCAGCAACTGAGTCTTCCCGATAGGCTAAGTAGAGGCTGGAAGAATGCTTACAATATGTGTGGGCTGTAACATATGCCAACTGGCACAGAGAAAATAAGGGGTATTCTTTATTTTGCTAAGTATTTGCTGACAGCTTTATTTAGATTTTATCTGCTGCCACAAAAACCTAAAATTTCTTTTTGTGTAAATAATTCTAATTTGAGATGCTGACCACCCAATGGTAGTTCCTTCCTGGGCACGTTGCTGGTTTTAACAGGTGCTGTTCTCTAAAAGCTCTTAAATAAAACTGTCATGGTATTTTTTCCTTTTGAATATATTGAGTTTTCTTTCTTTTCTTTTTTTGTCAGTGATTTTAACAGCAACTATTCTTTCTACAGTTGTAATAGCCAGCATACAGTATGTATGAGTGCATGAGGGAGAGAAAAAATAAATTAATTACATTAATTTAATTCTTTTAGAGTTGTGACTTTGCTCATTTTTATAAAGATTTTTTTTTTTACGGAGAGTAGCAATGTACCCATACAGTAACCCATATCTGCGGAGGAAATATACATGTGTCCTGGACAGTGGCGGAACTTGTGAGTGGTGGGCCCAGGTACAAAAATAAAATTTTGGCCCCCCTCCTCCACCCCAACCCAAGTCCACAATATGCCACGCACAAGTGGATGACACGGAGAGGCAGAGGGTGATACCATAAGGCAGGTGGAGGCAGAGTTTGACAACGTAAGGCAAGAGAAGGCAGAGGGTAACAGCAGAATGCAGGGGTGGTAGAGGGTGACAGGGAGAGGCAGTGCGTGACAGTAGTGCAAGCAACATGGAGGAGGGGAGGGGGCATGTACCTTGGTGGGGACAAGAACACAGCGGCCTCTGCTCTGTCTGAGGCAGAGGCCCCGCCCCTTGTGCTTTTCTATGTTTGGCATCAGTCAGGAAGACTCTACAGTACCATTTACACCTGTTGTGACTGCATTTAATTCACAGATAATAGTGAATCAGAAGAAATGTACAGGTGTGGGTTAATTAGAGGCAGTAAGTGGCTGTGATCATCAGCGCTGATAGGAGGCAGACCTACTCTATCAGTCCAGCACCCAAAAGGTCAGCCAGACTATTCCTCTGACATTGGGGGTAATTCCAAGTTGATCGCAGCAGGAAATTTTTTAGCAGTTGGGCAAAACCATGTGCACTGCAGGGGGGGGCAGATATAACATTTGCAGAGAGAGTTAGATTTGGGTGGGTTACTTTGTTTCTGTGCAGGGTAAATACTGGCTGCTTTTTTTTTACACTGCAATTTAGATTGCAGATTGAACTCACCACACCCAAATCTATCTCTCTCTGCACATGTTATTTGCCCAACTGCTAACAAAGTTCCTGCTGCGATCAACTCAGAATTACCCCCATTGCTCAAAATGGTCTGCAGGAAAGGGGGGTCTCAGGGGATAACTCATTGCTGGTCTGAGAAGCGGTGGGCCCATTAGTCCTCAGGGGCCCCGTTGCAATGCACCTGCTGCACCAATGGTAGTCCTAGAAGATTATTCAAATGTAACTGTCAGATCTGTGTGAGTTTGTGTTCCTAGCTTGAGGTCTGGTGTAGGAGTTGGAGCAGTAGCTGTATTGCAGAATGCTAGGTGGCCTGATGAAGTTTCTGCACATGGAAAGAAACATGTGGAATGCTGAAGGATAACTCAGGAATCCTGAATACTGGAGATCTTGGATTAGCACAAGGATAAAATGAGCCTGGCTTGGACCGGCAAGGCTTAGCTCAGGATTCGGGCTAGGACCGGTCTTGCTTAGCTCTGGAACCCGACTGGGACCAGTGAAATGTAAGATTAGAATAGATCCGAGGTGTATATCTTGAAAAGTCTGTGACACTGCAGGCTTGGCTGGATCTAGACTTGGTGAACCGGATTGGAGCTGGTGGACGAGGAAACCGCACTGAAGCCGGTGACACTGGGAACCGGACTTGTACCTGCGATAATGAGAACCAGACTGGAATCAGACTGGAACCGGTGGCATTGAGAACCGAACAGGAACCAATGACCGCTGTTGCAGAAGTAGTGTAAGAACACTGTGGAGCACAGGTCTGAGCCATACGCTGCTGTCTAAGAGTGACGTTGCACTGGCAACCAACCAATCGTCTAAGTCTTCTTTATAGGGACTGTTGGTTCTGGATTGGCTGCTGAAGTCGGGTGTCCTGGAGACTGGTTCATATTGATGGTGAACCAGTCACCTGACTGAAACAAGCATGGCTGCGCCCAGAGTCCGAAGTTGACGGGAGTCACATGCTGGGGGACACTGGAGCTGCCTGCCACGAGAAAGCAGCCGTCAGACCCCCGAGGATCTCCACAACAGCTGAGTCAGCAGTGTCCAGAGAGGAAAGTAACATGGTCTGGGCTGGGAGCAGCGCTGAGCTGTGACAGTAACTTAAGACACTGGTCTTGTCTGACCAAAAAGTTAGGAATATGCATACGGGATCAAGGGGAATATTTACTTAGTGGTGGGTTTAAAGTACCGGCAAGATTGGAGAGTCTCACAGTTGGAGCACATTTTGTAGATTTGTTAAGCTCAAAACCTCTGACAAACCACACTTTAGGACCCGCACTTTTGCACAGATGCCTAGGATCTTTTCTTGTTTTTTAATTATAAATGCAGACATTTTGCTTAATAAAAAAAAAGTGCTTGAAATTTACCTCCAAAATGTGAAAACCCCTTTTCTCGCACGTGACAGATGGAAAAAGGGATTTCACATACTTAGAAATAGAATCCTTTAAATAGACTTCTTAATCCATACTTACCTACACTCATGGAACAGTCGGGAGACTCACGAATTTAAGGTTAAATTCCCTTGGCCCCCATAAGAGTGGGTAGCTCTGTCACATCCCACACATATTCTAGTGAAGTGGGTAGGATGGGAGTGCATAACACCGCGCAATACTGTACTTGCCTACTCTCCTAGAAGGTGTGGGAGACAGTGGCGTAACTACTGCCCCCGCAGCCCTCGCGGTGGCTTGGGGGCGCAGGGCTGCGGGGGCGCCACTGATTTAGCGCAGATTGACATGCGGACGAGCGTCCACATGTCAATCTGTGGTCTCCTCCTTCCCTCCACTGCTGTAAGGAGGGACACGGTGGGCACAGCGCGCGCCTCTCCTGTGTCCCTCCTGGGTCTCCGGCGTGTCTAATAAAGGAAGTGCCGTTCGTGAACTCTGATTGGCTCACGAACCGGCACTTCCTTTAACAGACCCGCCGGAGACCCAGGAGGGACACAGGAGTGGCGCGCGCTGTGCCCTCCGTGTCCCTCCAACACAAAACAGCGGGGGAGCACGGGGGGGGGGGCTTATGTGGCACTGGGGGCATATGTGGCACAGGGGGAGGGGGGCTTATGTGGCAGTGGGGGCATATGTGGCACAGGGGGAGGGGGGCTTATGTGGCACTGGGGGCATATGTGGCACTGGGGGGTATATGTGTACCTGGCACATGGGGGGGAAGGGGGCTGTATTTGGCACTGGGGGCATGTGAGTACCTGGCACTGTGGGGGAATATCTGGCACTGGGGGCATATGTGGCACTGGGAGAGCACAGCCCTAGCAACAAGCACTACCCCTAGCAATGAGCATGACACCCAGTGCATGAAACCCCTGGCAACGAGCATGACACCAAGTGCATGAAACCCCTGGCAACGAGCATGACACCCTGAGCATGAAAACCCTTGGCACAGTGCATGGAACCAAGAGCATGAAGCCACTGGCAACGAGCAGGTAATTTAAAAGTAATTAGAAGCCTTACTGTAGGACTTAATGTGTAATGGGCATTACGGTGTGTGGCATAATGTATCATGGACATTGCGGTGTGTGTCATAATGTGCCACAGGCATTACGGTGTGTGGCATACTATATCACGGGCATTGCGGTATGTGGTATAATGTCTCAGGGGCATTGCAGTGTGGCATAATGTATAACGGGCATTGCGGTGTGTGGCATAGGGTATAACGGGCATTGCAGTATGTGTCACAGACATTACGGTGTATGGTATACTATATCACGGGCATTGTGATATGTGGTATAATGTCTCAGGGTCATTGCAGTGTGTGGCATAATGTATCACAGACATTGCGGTGTGTGTCATAATGTGTCAGGCATTACGGTGTGTTGTATACTATATCACGAGCATTGTGGTATGTGGTATAATGTCTCAGGGTCATTGCGGTGTGTGTCATAATGTGTCACAGACATTGTATGTGCTATAATGTATCAGGGGCATTGCAGTGTGTAGCATAATGTATAACGGGCATTGCGATTCCTGTAATAATGTGTCACAGGCATTACGGTGTGTGGCATAATGTGTCGGGGGCATTACGGTGCGTGCATTATTGTGTGTGGCATAATGTCTAAAGGCCATTGCAGTATGTGGCATAATGTATACTGGACATTACTATAAGGAGGAAAAATGACAAATAATGTAAGGGGCATGAATTAGGATTATTTTTCTTTCCTGTGGTGGCTAACGTCTGGGCGTGCAGGTTGTAAAACTGGGGTATGAGGTAGTATTTTCCTGCAATGCCACGCCCCTTTATGCAAAGACACGCCCATTTCAATGAAGCCACGCCCCTTTTGCATGTTTATCCCTTTACTAGTGCCAATTATGGGGGATGGGGGGGACGGCGAATAATTTTTTGGCTTGGGGGAGAAAAATTTCTAGTTACGCCACTGGTGGGAGACTCCTGATATTTCGGGTAGTCCCCTACACCCCTGGAAGAGTGGGTGGATCTCTAGTATCCCAGCTAATTCCTAGTAAAGTGAACAGAATTGGGAAATAATAGTGGGACTCAGGGGTCCATAGGTAGGATGCAAAGTGATGCAAAGCTGCATTTTGATGTGGGGCCTACTGATGTTAGAGCATGGGCAGAGAAAATTGCAGTTTACAGTGAGTGAAAATACAGGGGAGGAGGGTGGGGGTACCAGCCAACTCCTACCTCCACTTTAAGTGAATATGTTATTAATTTCAGCACCATGCCCCTTTCTGGGACAGTCCTAATCTCAGAGCTCTATCCTCGCCCAATAGCTCCCTTCACAAATGCTGTAAACCTACTTTCTTACAGTGCTGGGCTCACTGATTAACACAACCGTGTCTGTGGGGGTTGGGTATGCAACCCCCATAGCGAATCCAGTATCCTGGCAGCGGAATGGCAGCGTGGTGGGGGGGGGGACGAGCACAACAAGCCCCTTGTGGGCTCGCTGCATTCGCCACGCAGCGGGCTTGGTGTACTGCAACCCGTCTGTGGGGTTGAAACAGGAGTCTGGGAGATGGATTATATCAGTGTGGGGCATTACTGAGAGGCAGAGACTAAAACCTGTATGAGCACTGATGAGTCGCTTTTTTTCAGGCTGGGGAACAGGATGCACTCAGTTGCTTAGCCGCTAATTTCTGTGACCTGGGTCTGTGGCCCCTTGAGCCACTGGAACCCATGGCACTCATTATAGGTACGCCCATTCTTTATTGTATAATTCTAATTTAGTGCATTTTTAAAACACTGAGTATTAAGTATAATGTTAAATGTATTTGGAGAGACAGGCTGAAAACAACGACAGTCATTTGACATCAGTCCATTGGTTTTGTCTGTTTTTCCACCTTCAAGGATGTCACTGCTTCAGCAGAGTTGAGTCACTGGTTCAGTCATTTGTGGATAAGATGGAATATAATTATGTATAATGATGACCTGTCTCTGGTATAGTGGCGAGTTCACTGTGTCACGATCCGGGTATCTGGACGCCATTACTTACCCTTCAGATGCCTCCTAAGGCTGGCTCAGCGTTCCAGGACCGGATCCCGTCTGTTGTACTGATGTCCACATTCCTGCCTCCTCTCCTGTCACTCTGAGACGCGGTCACCGCGACGCCTGTTGCATCCGGAATGGCGTCTCCCGCGGCCTCCGCCGCTGTTCCTGAGTTTCTGCATGCAGAATGTCAGAGTGGTGATTACGTCAGCCGCGGCCTCCGCTGTGCCCGCGTGGTTAAATGTGCACTTATCAGTCTGGCGTCTCCTGTGGCCGGCGCCGCCATTACTGTTTTAATTCCCACATGGATTACAAACCAAACTTCCCTCCAAGTGTCTGCATGGGCGCAGCCATCTTGGATTCTGTCATCTGTTCATTTCCACCAATCTGTTGTTTGCAATGTTAATCTGCATAATTGCCTAGCCAATCCCTTCCTTGCTGCAGGTATAAATAATCTGTGCCTGAGCAAGGAAGGCGTCAGTGCTTTGGTTGTCAAACCTAGTTCCAGTTTGTCTCTCTCCTGTGGTTGTTTTCCAGGTTCCAGTTCCTATCTCCAAACCTCCACTAAAGAGACCCGCACCAGCATTCCACCTGCGGTGTAGCCTGACTCTCCTATCCATTTGGATTCATCTGCTTCTTTTCTACAGATTACCATTTATCACCGGTATTATTATTTCACCGCTCTCAAGCTCCATATATCATTTCATATTTCATCGCTCTCAAGCTACATTTATTATTTAACTGGTTTCAGCCAGTATCCACTCCGTGCCAACATCAGTCTGGTTCCAGCCAGTATCCACAGCAGCCGTTTTATCCACAGCAGCCCAGTTTTTCCTGGAACACCAGCTGGTACGATCCTGGGCTATTTCCATTGCTACAGTCGGGCCTGGTAAGGACTTTCCAACTAGAAGATTATAAGAACTATCTCACACTACCAGGGCCCTGTGGCCTTGCCACCCTGTAGTACCCAGGAACTGTATTTATCCTCTGCTGATTTTATGTTTTCTTTTACTGCTGCTGTGTTACGGAGTATGTCATAATAAACATCATTGACTTTTACTTTGGTTGTCGTGGTCACGCCTTTGGGCAATTCTTCTACATGTAACTTACATGTCTAGGGGTCTGATACAACCTCCCAGGTTCCTTTACACCTCAGCCCCTACAACTGAGGCTGCCTCCCGTCAGCTCAGGCCCTCAGTTGTGACAGTAAGCACTGACCATATGAATCCAGCCGGAGACCAGGATCAAGCGGCCAGGCCGATGCAAGAACTGGCAGCCCGACTTGAACATCAGGAGGCTGCACAGGGCCACATCGTCCGCTATCTCCAGGATCTCTCTACTCGGCTGGATGGGATTCAGACAACCCTCCGTGGATCAGACGCGTCCGGTGCGTCAACCACAGTGACTCCAGCTATAACCCCACCCACCTTACCCATTTCTGCTCCACGTCTTCATCTTCCAACGCCAGCAAAATTTGACGGATCTCCAAGATTCTGCAGGGGATTTCTCAACCAGTGTGAGATTCAGTTTGAGCTACAACCTGGCAATTTTCCCAGTAACCGTACAAAAATTGCCTACATTATCTCTCTTCTCAGTGGCTCAGCCCTTGATTGGGCATCACCGTTATGGGAGAGGTCCGACACCCTGCTATCCTCCTACACTGCATTCGTGTCAACATTCAGGCGTATCTTCGACGAGCCAGGCCGGGTAACTTCAGCTTCATCTGAGATTCTCAGTTTACGCCAGGGATCACGTACTGTAGGACAATATCTTATACAGTTCCAGATCCTGGCATCCGAACTGGCATGGAACGACGAGGCCCTGTATGCTGCATTCTGGCATGGCTTATCTGAGCGTATTAAAGATGAGTTAGCTACCAGAGACTTACCTTCCAAGTTAGATGAGTTAATCTCACTCTGCACGAAAGTTGATTTACGTTTCAGAGAGAGAGCAACTGAGCGTGGAAGATCATCTGCTCCAAAATCTTCTGCTCCTCCTCCTCGCCAACTGTCACCATCTAAAGACGAGCCCATGCAAATTGGCCGTTCCCGTTTAACTCCTGCTGAGCGCCGAAGACGTCTCTCTGAGTCTCTTTGTCTTTACTGTGCAGCTCCGTCTCACTCCATCAATGCCTGTCCCGAACGTCCGGGAAAACTCCAAACCCTAGCTCGCCCAGGAGAGGGCTGGCTAGGAGTAATGATCTCCTCTCCATCTCCTCATGATTGTAATCTCCCAGTGTCGCTCCAAATTGCTCAACGTTATCGGAACGTCATTGCCCTCCTTGATTCCGGAGCAGCTGGGAACTTTATTTCCGAAGCCTATGTTAAACGGTGGTCCCTACCCACCGAGAGACTTCCTTCGTCCATCTCCTTAACTGCCGTGGATGGCAGCAAGATTTTTGATGCAGTTATTTCCCTAAGGACTCGACCAGTTCGTCTGAGAGTGGGAGTTCTTCATTCCGAATTTATTTCTTTTTTAGTGATTCCAAGAGCCACACATCCTGTGGTCCTGGGCCTTCCATGGCTCCGTCTTCACAATCCATCTATTGATTGGACGACTACGCAGATTCTGGCATGGGGTCCCTCCTGTGCTGAGACATGTTTGTTTAAAGTATTGCCTGTCTGTTCTTCCTCCCCCAGGTCGTCTGATGTTCCACCTCCTCCATATCAAGATTTCACGGATGTGTTCAGTAAGGCTTCTGCTGATATCCTTCCTCCTCATAGAGAATGGGACTGCCCGATTGATCTCGTTCCAGGGAAGGTTCCACCTCGAGGCCGAACTTACCCGTTGTCTCTGCCTGAGACGCATTCTATGGAGGAATACATTAAAGAGAACCTAGCAAAAGGGTTCATTCGACCTTCCTCTTCTCCAGCCGGCGAAGGCTTCTTTTTCGTAAAGAAAAAAGATGGTGGTCTGCGGCCGTGCATTGACTACAGAGGTCTGAACGACATTACCATCAAGAACCGCTATCCACTACCCCTGATTACTGAGCTCTTTGATAGAGTTAGCGGAGCTACCATCTTCACAAAGCTGGACTTGAGAGGTGCATACAATCTCATCCGGATCCGTGAGGGTGACGAGTGGAAGACCGCCTTTAACACCCGTGACGGACATTGTGAGTACCTCGTCATGCCCTTCGGATTGAGCAATGCTCCAGCTGTCTTCCAGCATTTTGTCAATGAGCTCTTCAGAGACATTTTATACCGTCATGTCGTGGTCTATCTAGATGATATCCTCATTTTTGCCAACAATTTAGAGGAACATCGTTTTTGGGTAAAAGAGGTTCTGTCCCGTCTCCGTGTCAATCATCTCTATTGCAAATTAGAGAAATGCGTCTTTGAAGTCAAGTCCATTCCGTTTCTAGGTTACATTGTGTCCGGTTCCGGACTAGAGATGGATCCTGAGAAACTACAAGCAATCCAGAATTGGCCGATACCCTTAACCCTCAAAGGGGTCCAGAGGTTCTTAGGGTTCGCCAATTATTACAGAAAGTTTATACGAGACTTTTCCACCATTGTGGCGCCTATTACTGCTTTAACTAAGAAGGGTGCTAACCCGTCCAAGTGGTCTGAAGAAGCTACGCAAGCTTTTCATCTCTTAAAACAACGGTTCATCTCTGCACCAGTTCTGAAACAGCCCGACATCGACTCTCCTTTCATCTTAGAGGTGGATGCCTCCTCCGTTGGAGTAGGAGCGGTGTTATCTCAGAGGGCTAAAGATGGCCATTTACATCCTTGCAGTTTCTTCTCCCGGAAGTTCTCCCCAGCGGAGCGCAACTATGCCATTGGCGACCAGGAGTTGCTAGCCATCAAGCTCGCTCTAGAGGAGTGGAGATATCTGTTGGAGGGAGCTTCTCATTCAATCACCATACTTAGAGACCACAAGAACCTTTTATATCTGAAAGGCGCACAATGTCTCAACCCTCGTCAGGCCAGATGGGCACTTTTCTTTTCCAGGTTCGACTTTAAACTCCAGTTCTGTCCGGGCTCTCAGAATCGCAAGGCCGATGCCCTTTCCCGCTCATGGGAGCAAGAAAATGAGTCAGAGTCTTCAGACAAGCATCCTATTATCAATCCGTTGGCATTCTCCACGGTAGGGATGGACTCTACGCCCCCACTAGGGAAAAGTTTTGTGAAGCCGGTACTGAGGAAGAAGCTCATGCATTGGGCCCATGCTTCCCGTTTTGCCGGACATACAGGTATCCAAAAAACCCTGGAGTTTATCTCTAGGTCCTATTGGTGGCCAACTCTGAGAAAGGACGTCATGGAGTTTATTGCATCTTGCCCAAAGTGTGCCCAACATAAAGTATCCCGCCAGTCGCCTGCGGGGCAACTGGTTCCACTATCCGTTCCCCGTCGACCATGGACCCATTTGTCGATGGATTTCATTACAGACTTACCCATGTGCAACAAGTTCAATACCATCTGGGTGGTAGTTGACCGGTTCACCAAGATGGCACACTTCATTCCTCTCACCGGTCTTCAGTCAGCTTCCAAGTTGGCTCAAGTGTTCATACAAGAGATCTTCCGACTCCACGGTCTGCCTGAAGAAATTATCTCAGATCGAGGAGTTCAATTCACAGCCAAATTCTGGCGAAGTTTATGTCAAGTCCTCCAAGTCAAACTAAAGTTTTCCACGGCTTACCATCCTCAGACCAATGGTCAAACTGAGAGGGTGAATCAGGACTTGGAGGCCTTCCTCCGCATCTATGTGTCTTCCTCTCAAGATGACTGGGTTCAATTACTTCCCTGGGCCGAGTTCTGTCATAACAATCAGTATCATTCCTCATCTTCTTCAACACCATTCTTCACCAACTTTGGATTCCACCCTAAAGTCCCTGAATTCCAACCGCTCCCAGCAACTTCTGTTCCAGCAGTGGATATCACCTTGCATCAGTTTGCAAACAACTGGAAGAGTGTACGAGCAGCTCTGCTCAAGGCATCGTTCAGGTATAAGAAGTTTGCGGACAAGAAGCGTAGAGTGGTTCCTGCTCTCAAGGTGGGTGATCGGGTATGGTTATCCACGAAGAATTTAAGGTTAAGAGTTCCCAGTATGAAGTTTGCACCTCGCTACATTGGTCCTTTCAAAATTGAGCAAGTCATCAATCCTGTTGCTTACAGACTTCAGTTACCTCCCTTCTTAAAAATACCCAGGACATTCCATGTTTCCCTGTTGAAACCGCTGATCCTGAATCGGTTTCATTCCTCACTTCCTCCAACTCCGAAAGTCCAAACTCAACGAGGCGTTGAGTATGAAGTGGCCAAGATCCTGGACTCACGTCACCGTTACGGTCAACTACAGTATCTTATTGACTGGAAGGGTTACGGCCCTGAGGAACACTCATGGACTAATGCTTCTGATGTCCATGCTCCTGCCTTGGTCCAGAGATTCCATTCCAAGTTTCCTCAAAAGCCAAAGAAGTGTCCTGGGGCCACTCCTAAAGGGGGGGGTGCTGTCACGATCCGGGTATCTGGACGCCATTACTTACCCTTCAGATGCCTCCTAAGGCTGGCTCAGCGTTCCAGGACCGGATCCCGTCTGTTGTACTGATGTCCACATTCCTGCCTCCTCTCCTGTCACTCTGAGACGCGGTCACCGCGACGCCTGTTGCATCCGGAATGGCGTCTCCCGCGGCCTCCGCCGCTGTTCCTGAGTTTCTGCATGCAGAATGTCAGAGTGGTGATTACGTCAGCCGCGGCCTCCGCTGTGCCCGCGTGGTTAAATGTGCACTTATCAGTCTGGCGTCTCCTGTCTCCTGTGGCCGGCGCCGCCATTACTGTTTTAATTCCCACATGGATTACAAACCAAACTTCCCTCCAAGTGTCTGCATGGGCGCAGCCATCTTGGATTCTGTCATCTGTTCATTTCCACCAATCTGTTGTTTGCAATGTTAATCTGCATAATTGCCTAGCCAATCCCTTCCTTGCTGCAGGTATAAATAATCTGTGCCTGAGCAAGGAAGGCGTCAGTGCTTTGGTTGTCAAACCTAGTTCCAGTTTGTCTCTCTCCTGTGGTTGTTTTCCAGGTTCCAGTTCCTATCTCCAAACCTCCACTAAAGAGACCCGCACCAGCATTCCACCTGCGGTGTAGCCTGACTCTCCTATCCATTTGGATTCATCTGCTTCCAGCTACAGATCCACCTGCTTACAGCAATCAGCTTCCAGCAGAGATCAGCTCTTCTTAAAGTGCCGGTACCCTTTTCTACAGATTACCATTTATCACTGGTATTATTATTTCACCGCTCTCAAGCTCCATATATAATTTCATATTTCATCGCTCTCAAGCTACATTTATTATTTAACTGGTTTCAGCCAGTATCCACTCCGTGCCAACATCAGTCTGGTTCCAGCCAGTATCCACAGCAGCCGTTTTATCCACAGCAGCCCAGTTTTTCCTGGAACACCAGCTGGTACGATCCTGGGCTATTTCCATTGCTACAGTCGGGCCTGGTAAGGACTTTCCAACTAGAAGATTATAAGAACTATCTCACACTACCAGGGCCCTGTGGCCTTGCCACCCTGTAGTACCCAGGAACTGTATTTATCCTCTGCTGATTTTATGTTTTCTTTTACTGCTGCTGTGTTACGGAGTATGTCATAATAAACATCATTGACTTTTACTTTGGTTGTCATGGTCACGCCTTTGGGCAATTCTTCTACATGTAACTTACATGTCTAGGGGTCTGATACAACCTCCCAGGTTCCTTTACACCTCAGCCCCTACAACTGAGGCTGCCTCCCGTCAGCTCAGGCCCTCAGTTGTGACACACTGTTTTGGAAATAGCAATGGGCAGAATGACTCTAGCTGTGAGGAAACATAACTCTTTCCAATTTACTGAGCTGCCGTGTTTCAGCATAATACACCAGTCTAATCTTTCATTTCAGTAATAAATGAAAGCTATCTGCCAATCATATGAATGGTAAAACAAAGTTGCTTTTTTCCTCTTATACATTTACTCCATAGTGATAATTCTATTGATAACTATTTTCTACATGTGACTCAAGCAAATAACTTTTTTCTCTGTGGACTTTAGTATACATTGTCAGAAGTTCCATCTTTATTTGTAATCTACTCACATACTTCACTGCTACTTAGCACATAACCCTCTGCCAACTGGTTAGAGTGACTGTAAGGAAGTTTGCCATGAGCGACTGTAAAATAGAAAGAAATTGGGTTACAGCTTTATATGTAATATGTGTGTGTGTGTGTGTGTGTGTGTGTGTGTGTGTATATAGATATATATATATATATATATATACCGTATTTGCCGGCGTATAAGACGACTGGGCGTATAAGACGACCCCCAACATTTCCACTCAAAATATAGTTTGTTATATACTCGCCGTATAAGACTACCCCCTTCCACGCACCAAATAAAACGTAAAAGAATATCAGATTTGTGACATACTGTATATTATGACCTGATAAGAGATTTGGATAGGGAGTATTTATCAAGGTATGCATAAGAAGGGGGGAGGGGGCGAGGAGAAAGTTGTAAAATGTATAAAAGTATACCCCTGTATGCATTTATTGTTACCGGTTTCACATGAGTGCCATTAGTATTAGTGCCATTACAGTACCTGTCATTGTCACCATTGTACGGCCACAACGCGACCGCAGCGCCTCCGGCCAGTCCCTGCATCTCCCTGTAATTGGCACTAGTGACCCGCCGCGGCTGCACTGGATACCGCGCTATACTGGATGGTATGTAGAATGAGGTGGGCGGGCATCGGGAGGCCACTATGGGCACCGGGCGAGTATCGGAAGGCCACTATGGCAGCTATGTCTATCCCAACTGAAGTGCACCCGGCGTATAAGACGACCCCCCCACTTGGAGGCATGTTTTTCAGGGCAAAAAAGTAGTCTTATACGCCAGCAAATACTGTATATATATATATCTATATCTATATATATATGTCTGTGTGTGTGAATAATAGAGACAGAACAGGCGCCTAATAGTGTAGTATTGATGACTACAATATGCTTCAAGAATAATAAATAATCTACGTGCCAGATCTCTTAGTACTTCAATGCACATCAAAAAGGTTCTTTTTCTTTCATCCAACAGATCAGGATATTCAATACCCATCAAAGGATCTCTCAACCTTCTATGTGTCCATTTGTAACTCCTCAAAGATACTAGAGAGATTGCTCCATGGCGTAGTATATAAGTATACCAAATGGGACCATTTATTTATAAATACATACAATGAATGTGCAAAACAACATAAAAATAAGAAATATAAGATATTAAAAAGAGCTTATCTTAGAGCCCCCAAAACATAGGGGATGGCGTGGAGTTGTCAGTGCTTCCCCTCAGGGGAAGCAAAATCCAGTACAGTTTCAATAGTTCCTTGATGTGAAAAGAGGTAGGTAGGTAGAAGCAAGTCAATTTTCCAATGCGTTTCACCTTTTAAGGTTACCTCAGGGGTGTTTAGTAGGGTACAGTAGGGGGAGATACATCTACCCCTCTCAATTAACCCTTATTTTGGGGTTTCCCACTGACTTCCAGTCTGCGACCGAAAGTGGTCTTGTGGAATGCACCAGAAGTGCGTCATACCCGGTCCTCCGGTGACACGTTCCCTTTTCCTCAACCATTGGAGTCAGTAGTATTTATACATAGAGACCCGGGGAATGAGATGTATCACTCCATTACTCTTTTTCACATGCCTGTGTGAATAAGTCTCAGCACCCCTGTGGTTCTCTCCTGCTTCTGACTACCTGCTGTCTCTGGGTGAGCCGGAAAACCTGGACAGCTGTGCAATACTGAAAGCCTAGAGTTATAAATCTCCACTGCAGGTCCTGAATGTGCAGGTCTTCTTTTCTTTTCCCCTGGAGGGTGATGATGCCACCAGAATGTGGCCAATTGTGGTGTGACACAAGCCCTCTCACCGCTAATATATATATATATATATATATATATATATATATATGTGTGTATGTATTATATATGTGTGTATGTATTATATATGTGTATATATATATATATATATATATATATATATATATATTTATTTATTTATTTATTTATTTTTACAATTTTTTGTCTCTCCTTCTTATTACATTTTCCACAAAAGTAAAACTGGAAGCCCAAGTCCAGGGGTCAGTACCACTACACATATACAGTGGGGCAAAAATGTATTTGGACAGCCACCGATTAGGTCTGTAATTTCCATCATAGGTACACTTCAACTGCAAGAGACAGAATCTGAAAGAAAAGAGAAAAAAAACAGGAAATCACATTCTATGATTTTTAAACAATTTACTTGTATATTCTTCAGGAAAATAAATATTTGGACACCTAATAAGCAGCAAGATTTCTGGCTCTCACAGACCTGTTACTTCTTCTTTAGGATGCTCTTCTATCCTCCACTCGTTACCTGTATTAATGGCACCTGTTTGAACTGGTTATCCTTATAAAAGACACCTGTCCACACCCTCAAACAGTCAAACTGCTACCTCTCCACCATGGCCAAGACCAGAGAGCTGTCTAAGGACACCAGGGACAAAATTGTAGAGCTGCACAAGGCTGGGATGAGCTACTCAACAATAGGCAAGCAGCTTGGTGAGAAGAGATCAACTGTTGGCGCAATTATTAAAAAATGGAAGAAATACAAGATCACTGACAATCTCCCTCGACCTGGGGTTCCATGCAAGATCTCACCTCGTGAGGTATCAATGATCTTGAGAACGGTGAGGAATCAGCCCATAACTACACAGGGAGACCTGGTCAATGACCTCAAGGGAGCTGGGACCACAGTCACAATGGTTACCATTAGTAACACACTACGTCGTCATGGATTGAAATCCTGCAGCGCCCGAATGGTCCCCCTGCTTAAGCTAGCACATGTCCAGGCCCGTATGAAGTTTGCCAGTGACCATCTGGATGATCCAGAGGAGAATTGGGAGAATGTAATGTGGTCAGATGAGAGCAAAATCGAACTTTTTGGTATAAACTCCACTCGCCATGTTTGGAGGGAGAAGAATGATGAATGGCATCCCAATAACACCATACCCACTGTGAAGCATGGGGGTGGAAACATAATGCTTTCTGCAAAGGGGACAGCACCGTATTAAGGAGAGGATGAATGGGGCAATGTATTGTGAGATTTTGGCCAAAAACCTCCTTCCCTCAGTAAGAGCATTGAAGATGGAACATGGCTGGGTCTTCCAGCATGACAATGACCCCAAACACACCGCGCGGGCAACTAAGGAGTGGCTCCGTAAGAAGCATTTCAAGGTCCTGGAGTGGCCTAGCCAGTTTCCAGACCTCAACCCAATAGAAAATCTGTGGAGGGAGTTGAAAGTCCGTGTTGCCCGGCGACAGCCCTAAAACATGACAGATCTAGAGAAGATCTGCATGGAAGAGTGGGCCAAAATACCTGCTACAGTGTGTGCAAACCTGGTCAAGAACTACAGGAAACATTTGACCTCTGTAATTGCCAACCGAGGTTATATTACAGAGTATTGAGTTAAACTTTTTGATTGTCCAAATATTTATTTTCCGCAATAATATACAAATAAACTGTTTAAAAATCATACAATGTGATTTCCTAGTTTTTTTTTCAGATTCTGTCTCTCACAGTTGAAGTGTACCTAAAACTTGCCAGCTAAAGTTATAGTTGCCTCAAGATTTATAGCCTCCTCACTGGACAAATGAGGAAATACTTATTTTATTAATTTGATAAATGATTCCACTGATTTTGTGCTGTTTCCATAACTAGTAATAATTACAAAAATAGAACAAAAAAGGGAGTTTGTACTGCATAACCCGGAGTACCGCCACAGTTGTTAGAGAATTGAGACTGTATTATTCCAAATCGACAGTGGTCAGGGCAGAGGCGTAGCTAGGGTTTTCGGAGCCCAGGGCAAGATGGAAAGTGGCACCACCCCAAAAAAAAAAAAAAAGAAGCATGTGCGCGCGTCGTCAAAAAAAAATGGGCGTGGCCACACGCCAGAAGGGGTGTGGCCACTGAAAATGGCCCACAGTGCCAGTTACATTGCCCCGCAGTGCCAGATACAATGCCCCACAGTGGCGGATACATGCCCCACAGTGGCAGATACATGCCCCACAGTGGCAGATACATGCCCCACAGTGCCAGATACATTGCCCCACAGTGCCAGATACATTGCCCCACAGTGCCAGATACATTGCCCCACTGTGCCAGATACATTGCCTCACTGTGCCAGATACATGCCCCACAGTGCTAGATACATGCCCTACAGTGCCAGTTACATTGCCCCACAGTGCCAGATACATTGCCCCACAGTGCCAGATACATTGCCAGATACATGCCCCACAGTGCCAGATACATTGCCCCACAGTGCCAGATACATTGCCCCACAGTGCCAGATACATGCCCCACAGTGCCAGTTACATTGCCCCACTGTGCCAGATACATGCCCCACTGTGCCAGATACATGCCCCACTGTGCCAGATACATGCCCCACTGTACCAGTTACATGCCCCACTGTGCCAGATACATGCCCCACTGTGCCAGATACATGCCCCACTGTGCCAGTTACATGCCCCACTGTGCCAGATACATGCCCCACTGTGCCAGTTACATGCCCCACTGTGCCATATACATGCCCCACTGTGTCAGATACATTGCCCCACAGTGCCAGATACGTGCCCCACAGTGCCAGTTACATGTCCCACAGTGCCAGATACATGCCACACAGTGCCAGTTACATTGCCCCACAGTGCCAGATACATTGCCCCACAGTGCCAGATACATTGCCCCACAGTGCCAGTTACATGCCCCACAGTGCCAGTTACATGCCCCACAGTGCCAGATACATTGCCCCGCAGTGCCAGATACATTGCCCCACAGTGCCAGATACATGCCTCACTGTGCCAGATACATGCCCCACTGTGCCAGTTACATACCCCACTGTGCCAGTTACATCCCCCACTGTGCTCCCCCCCCCGGTCACTCACCGCTTGTGTTGATATGTGAGGGGAGGAGAGCGCAGCGCCTCTCCTTCCCCTCACCGCTCCAGGTCTCCGGCGGCTGTGTGGCGCCGGTTCGCTAGCCAATCAGAGCTCGCGGACCGATAGCCAATCAGGAGCCGGTCCGCAAGCTCTGATTGGCTAACACCGCCGGAGACCGGACACACGCAGCGCTGCTGGCGGCGGTGAGGGGAGGGAGAGACTCTGCGCTCTCGTCCCCTCACATTTCGGCGTGACGGGGGCGAGTGGGGCATGATGCCCTGGCCGCCGGCGGCGCCCCCTGTCCTGGACCTGCCAAGGCGCCCAGGGCACGTGCCCCACTCGCCCTCCCCTAGTTACGCCTCTGGGTCAGGGGGACTCAACCAATGGTATAGCAGAAATAGAGAAATTATGTTGACTACTATGTGTGGTAAGTAGAGAAGCCCTAAATCTAACAAAAATACCAGGCTTTTCCCTATTCAAGAAGCCCCTAGACCAGTAATTTCAACCTTTTTTTACTCGCAGCACACCGAACAATATTTTAAAATTGCCCCACAGAAAAAACCCAAAAAACACACATTGGCCCTCACAGTAAAAAAAAATCCACACATACATTAGCCTACACAGAAAAAACAATCACATTTCTCCCCACATAAATCCTATTGCTCCCCACATTAATTATTCACATTTTTACCCCCATAAATCCATAAATCCTATTGCTCCCCACAGGAGAAATAACATAACAAATATTAGCCCCTACCGGTCAGCTGTCCTCCTCCCTATCCCTCAGTGGCGGGGGTTGTTCATAGTGGAGTGCTGCGAATACTGAGATGTGGGTGGGCAGGGAAAGCAGTGGATGCAGGCGGGAACTGGAGGATGTATATGCAGGTGGGTGGGCTTGCTGAGTGGTGAGACGCGGCGGCCGTGACCTATGATATCACACCGCCACATCATCAAGGCATAGGTCACGGCCAGAGCATGACTGATCCTCTAAGAAGAGCACAGACCAACAGTTCACTCTGAAGGTGCAGGAAGCTGCTCTGACACCTTGCTACTGGTCGCTGCAAGAAAAGGGGTTGTATCTGCACACACACTCTTTATTAATTCGTGATTGGAACAAAAAGCTCCAAAAATGGCCCCTATTAATTGTAGGTATGTACCATTAATATTGGGGGTGCTACCAACTACAGCTGAGGTAAGTAGACAAGGCAAAGAGGAAGAAAAAGGCTGTATTGTTGATGCACAGGAATAAGGGTGACCTAATTGTCACCACATTCTCAAGAATTCATAAAATGTAACTTTTATTGTTGTCAAATTAAAATGGTGTGACAATAACAAACACACAAACTACGAGTATAGACGAAACATAGAGGTTAAAATCAAGACACATACAACATATACCACAGGTGCAATTGAAATAATAAATGTGATTAAAGATTAAAAAATGTGTCCGCGTATTGATTCTTATGTCCTATTATAAGATATTGCTCTTAATCTTACACCAGTCTGATAGTCGTTGTCAGCAGTTGGTCACTATATCTTTACATGGCCATCTATTGATATATAAATATATAATATCAGAACTGCTTCACTCGTATTTATTATGTTGACAGCTGACAGTATCCTTCAGACAGCAAGTATAATATATTATGTAGATATCAAAGCTGTCTGTTTATTGTTCTGTACGCAGAAGAGCCTTATTAGAAAAAAAGGTACAATTTACTATGTATGTATCAGTGGTTCAGTATTAAGCCTTCCAAAGGACGTTCATAAAAAGGGGCAAATTAAATTATTCTGCCTAAAAATTGGCACATAAACTACACCAATTGGTGCCTATGTGCTGATTATGGTTGTAAATAGTGCTAGTGGAATACAGTGTATTAATATGTCTCAAAAATTATTATATTGAATATACTTGTAACTTTAGTGAGACTCTCTGTAATCACATGGGGCGACTATAACAAAGATCATGCTGTTTTAGGTAATGAGAGAGAATACCTTCCTCATTCCTCAGTGTCAATATTATAAATATATAGCTATTTATTATATTCATTTAGCTATACCAGATGCTGATATCCCACTTGGGGAGAGCACCTTATTGTAACAATGAATTCAATATATCTCGATTTAAGCGAAGATAGCTATATCCCCTGTTAATTATGAATAACCAGACGGTTATAGATTATAGTTTGTAGTTTACTGGCTTTATTATTGCCTCTAAAGCAGGTTCAAATTGACACTGATACATTTAGTCTGTTAGCAATTGTTAAATTTGTATCAGATATCTCCTCATGACTAACAGGTGGCCTCAAGGATTACATATGAAACATTGTAACATTTCCATACACTTGTTTAATCCACAACACTATTTGTCATTGCTTGTTCACTAGCATAGATATATAGCATGAATCTGCTTAAATAAAGACAGTAGGTGTCCGTGCATTCAATTATATCAGCACATCTACTAATTACTTAGGCACAAATTATATTATCCATAGGCATTGGAAGGAATACAGGTCTCTATCATTTAGTGTTCCAACTGCCTGTTATATAATAATAAATATACAGCACATATATGCTGTGTTCAGGCAGTTGCAGTCTTTTCATTAAATTGTATCAGAACGTCTATTACTTAATCTTGCACTAATTGCATTGTCCATAGGCAACGAAAGGAATACAGATCTCTGTCACTAGCTATTTCATCTCTCTGCTGTACATTACATATCGATGCTATCAGATTTTAACTCATCAACTAGGTCAGAACTGGTTATACATTTGAATTAATATATGAGCAAGGGCATAGAGCACAAACGCGGACACACGCTGCCCACACGCGTGTTCCGCCGTTACTCTGACAGCTTCGTCAGCCAATTTTTAGGCAGAATAATTTAATTTGCCCCTTTTTATGAACGTCCTTTGGAAGGCGTAATACTGAACCACTGATACATACATAGTAAATTGTACCTTTTTTTCTAATAAGGCTCTTCTGCGTACAGAACAATAAACAGACAGCTTTGATATCTACATAATATATTATACTTGCTGTCTGAAGGATACTGTCAGCTGTCAACATAATAAATACGAGTGAAGCAGTTCTGATATTATATATTTATATATCAATAGATGGCCATGTAAAGATATAGTGACCAACTGCTGACAACGACTATCAGACTGGTGTAAGATTAAGAGCAATATCTTATAATAGGACATAAGAATCAATACGCGGACACATTTTTTAATCTTTAATCACATTTATTATTTCAATTGCACCTGTGGTATATGTTGTATGTGTCTTGATTTTAACCCCTATGTTTCGTCTATACTCGTAGTTTGTGTGTTTGTTATTGTCACACCATTTTAAGTTGACAACAATAAAAGTTAAATTTTATGAATTCTTGAGAATGTGGTGACAATTAGGTCACCCTTATTCCTGTGCATCAACAATACTGGTCGCGGCACACTGGTTGAAAATGCCTGCCCTAGACCAACTATAGCCTTAGATTATTACCTCTGGCGATCGCTTACCCCAGAAAACTAATGAAGAACGACGGTGATAGCCATTTTTTTTATCTGCGGGATATGGCTTGCTCCGGTGCCCTCCCCAGCAGAGGGCTCACTCTACCGTAATGTACAAACAAACAACGAGGCGTCACTCGGAGACTGTAAATCAAACGTGTATTCGTGCAAATATCACCATTGATGGTGATATTTGCACGAATACACGTTTGATTTACAGTCTCCGAGTGACGCCTCGTTGTTTTTATATATATATATATATATATATATATATATATTACTGGTAAATTGGAATGAAGGATAAAGCGACCAATGGTGTAAAACAATAAGGTGCTATGCCCAATTGGTAAAAAATAAATATACTATTTATTAAACAATTATGCACAGTTAAAAAATGGGACAATAAATACAAACACAAATGATCTAAAGTACTTAAAATGGAAATTAAAATGCTATTAAAAGATAATTCCTTATCTGGGTATGTGGTCAGTATAGGTCTTCCAAAGCGTTTCGTCACTTAGACTTCATCATGGACCCCATGATGAAGTCTAAGTGACGAAACGCATTGGGAGACCTATACTGACCACATACCCAGATAAGGAATTATCTTTTAATAGCATTTTAATTTCCATTTTAAGTACTTTAGATCATTTGTGTTTGTATTTATTGTCCCATTTTTTAACTGTGCATAATTGTTTAATAAATAGTATATTTATTTTTTACCAATTGGGCATAGTAGCTTATTGTTTTACACCATTGGTCGCTTTATCCTTCATTCCAATTTACCAGTAATTTTATTTCAGAGAAAGTACCATCTCTGTTTTTATTTTGAGGGAGTCCGCTGACGCCCCTTATCTTGGGGAGTGTTGTCATATGTATTTTATATTATAACCTATACAGCATTTCTGTTACGTTGTCCCTTTTACTCGTGGCGCAATATTATTCCCTGTTTTGCTATATATATATATATATATATATATAAATTGTTATAATAGTATTGCATTCAAAAAAAGGTTGATCTAGAACAGTGCAATTCCATTCGATAAGGAGTGATGCCTAGACTGTAACATATTAACTAGGATATTATATTATTAAACACCAGTAGGTTGATCCTCAATGCCGATAAGGACTAGCAACATAACTAGTATATAGAAACCCATTTTATACTGCATCACAGGCTAACGATTTTAATGTAATATAAGGGCACCTCAAAAGAAATGTCTTTCTATTTCCTTGTGTGTGCACATAATGTTTACTTTTTATATATTTTTTTAAGTATCTAGGAGAGTGAGCCAGCTGAAGGCATAATAGGGTGTAATTAAGATTTTGCAGAGCAGTAACAGTAATCACTGGTGCTTGACTGGAGAATCTGAAGACAAAATGAGTGATCCTTCCTGTTCTTACATACAATAGGGCTGAGTGTGCACTGTGCAGCATCAGGAAAAAGCGTGACATCACTCATGAAGCATCTTATGCCAGTAACTGGCATGAGAGGAACACCCTCTGATGACTCTTTCGACCCACGTGTCACCAGCGCCCAAGTTGGGGCTACTGTTTAACCCATCCCACCATGGAATAATCACAGCAGCAGTCAGGGACATTTTAATTTTGAGAATACTGCTAAGCAGGACTGCACATGTTAGTCCCATATAAATGATGCAAGGCCAGATGGATGGCGCCCCGCATTTCTGTCAGCACTGAAGTATCTGTTCCAGGTGCTATACCCTGATTACCAGCTGGGACAGGTTTATGGCCATCAGATAGTAACTAACAAGTGTTGGTTTTATAGACATTTGTGATTCCAATAATATCGAAGTCTTTCTTATGTTAGCAATGCATCCATAGCAAATATTAATGCTTTGTTCTTTAACCACTGAACTGACAATTATTATTTTCCAAAAAGACATGAGAAATTGGCAATAGCTACCCCTAAAGCATTACCAATTACAGTGGTCATAAATTGCACAGTGGCATTAGCCCAAGCCCCACCCAACCCTTGTCCATAGTTCCCAGTGAAGATGATAATCTCCCTCTCCTTTGGCAATTTACTTACTCGGAACACAGAGATCAGTATGATAGTGCACATGGAATGCCTGAAATTTTCCTCTCCGCACTAATGTTACGGGCACATGCATGCCAGATTGCCGTTCATACGGCTGTAGTGGTCATGAACTGCACAGTGGCATTACCCCCAGTCCCAACCAACCCTTGTCCATAGTTCTCAGTGAAGATAATAATCTTCCTCTCCCTTTGGCAGTTTACTTACTCAGAATACAGAGATCATCATGATAGTGCTAAAAATTTTCCTCTTCACATTAATGTTACTGGCACATGCATGCTAGATTGCCGTTCATACAGCTACAGCACTACTGGCGGCCTGGACAAGCAGGAGGAAATACAGATGTGTCCTCTCATAGCCTTGCTGCAGCCTCAAGACACGCCATGCCGTGGCGGGACTTGGTAGCTACGAGCTTATTTTTTGCGTTTTTCTACTGCGGAAAAATTTCTTAGTTGCAAAGTACTGCAATAGGACGCACGAGCAGATCCTGCTGATTAAAGTAATATTCAGCATGCCTATATTCTGTGTATAATTGCGGCTGTATCTGCATCCGAAATGCCACGTTACAATGTTTTCCAGGAAAACACTGTAGCATAGCCTTTTGTATGCAACCCCTAAATATTACTATAATGATTATGATACACTCATATATTATTATTGCTAGTGCTGTACCTTACTGCTAGAGCTGTGCTTGTGTTGTTCCAGTATTTGTGGTGCCACTAACCATGTCTGTAGCATTTTTCAGTCACTACTGATTGTTTAAAAAGTCATCTGTTTGTGTGTGTCTGTCTGTGTGTGTATAATTGTTACTTTAAATATTTTCTTCCGGAATCTGCAAATATTGTGTCTATTTATTATTTTAATTCGATGTCACAGAGGGTCATGCGTAAAACACTTATATACAATTAAAAGAATTGCAGTTGATTTAGTCTATACAAGTATACTTCCTAAGAAGATACATTACATTGAATTTAATTTGAAATGTCATGCATCTTGTGATATCATTGCTTGTTTCCAATTAAAATTGTAAATTGGTCCAGAAAGTACCTTTAACAAGCAAGATACAAATCTTAACCAGACTGTATGTTCTGAATGTTTGTATGCTTAGGTAATAATTATATTAGAAGATAACATTCTACAAATCATCTAATCAAACAGTCTTTATTGGTATTTTAGGGCTTAATAGCTCTTGGTAAAGTAAAAACTATTTTCCTACAAAATAAATAAATAAAACAAATAATCTTTCTCCCATGTGGTCTATAAATATGGTCTTGGAGAGAATGAAAAAGTCTCATTTGAAATGGCGTTCTAGAAAAGTGCAGTCTGTCATGTTTGTTATTCTCGCCGTATGTTTATGGTCAGAGGGTTGAGTGATTGTTTTATGTTATAGTGTAATATAAACATATCTGGAATGCAGTGGCCAGTTATGGTTCATCGGCCAGCTAGTCTTTAGTATGAGCTGAGATACCATGAGAGATACTCAGCGTTCACTACCATCAAGTATTTGAAGTGATTTAAAAGGTGGTTACATTTGAAATCGGCATATTCCCTCTCATTAGGCTTACTGAGGGGATTGCAACTTTATGGCCATAAAAATCTCATTGCCTACAGTACCTTACTACCCAAGAGTTAAAACCCCTGTTACCTGATCAACAATAGCATAAGGTCTGATTCAGAGATGTACACAGCGACTGTGCAAAAATATGCTAATGTTGGTGCTGTCTGGATTTGTATAGAGACGCCCACCTTCCTGTGGCTGTATACAAAGATTTAGCATCCCCAGCAGAACAGGTGATTATCGAAGCTTTGAGTCACACTATGATTGCGCATCATGGCAGCTGTATATAAACCACCAAACACATTGCAGCTGCACACAGGATCGCAGTCACAGACTCAAACTCCCCCCCCCCCCCCCCCAAAAAAAAGAAAATGGTTGTGACACATCTGCCACTCCCCCATTACCTCCAACCAAATGATCACCGACTGTCAATCACTTTGCTAATAAATACTCTCTGTGACCGCTGTTACAAGACTATCGCAGCCCATGCACACTTACCGGTCCTGAGCCTGATGTGTTGTGACTGATGTCACAACAATGCAGGCACTTACATGGGCCCGTCCGGTTATGATGTCGCAGCAAGGACCGCCCGTACACACAGCATGATGCTCTCATATGTCTGCAGATACAGTATATCACCCATTGGTTGTACTGAAGGACCGATAGACATATCGGGGGTAGACACTTGCCAATGCGCCCACAATGTATCTGCCAGCATGTAACCAGCTTAAGACACATGATCAGATTGCTGATAATGACTCCGCAGCAAAAAAAATCAGGTTTCCGTACATCTCTGAATCGGGCCCTATGTGACTAAAGCATCTCTGCTCAATTTTAAATTAAACAGAACTTTTAGTTGTGGCATTTCATTTTTGCCTGTGGAGCTGGGCCCACAGTGATAGTGGGACCTGCTCCTGATAAATTGTACAAATCATCTCCTGGCAGAATGCCATGGGGTCCGTGCTGTTCCTTTTTTCTTTGGAAATTCAAAAATGTATTTAATTCGATAGTTAAAGTCCAAAAGGGTATTAAAGGTGTTAAAGTGATACATTGCTGCTGGCCACTTAGATGACGCAATAGTGTGTACACAGTAATGATAGGAGGAAATGTATCTAACCTCCTAAAGAGTGAAGAAGTTGCCGATACCCATCATTTTATACAATGCACTTGGTAAATTCTAGTCGGAAGCTGTTTGAATGGGGAACCTCTCCGTGTGTCCACTCCACTCTTTAGAAGCTTCGATACCTCTCCCCCAACATCTGTTATCACTGCAATAGGGTGCCATTACTGTATGTGCGCCAAGTATTCCACCACACTTTATACTTGCACTATTATTGTTCTGTATTAGTTATTGTGTTTAATACATCTTTTTTTTTTTAAGTAATAGATTGTTCATTTCTTAACTTATTCTAAAGATTTAAGTAGCATAAACAATTAATTCTTTACTATTCACTCATAACGATCCACAACCCTCAACCAACCGTAGGTTAGCCGTCTATCATATTATATATTAAGCTTGCGAGCAGGGCCTTCCTACCTCTATGACTGTTTGTTATCACCCAGTTTGTTATTGTTATTTGAAATTGTAAAGCACAACGGAATTTGCTGCGCTATATAAGAAACTGTTAATAAATAAATATATTCTATCAATGATTTGTATTGTCTGGCGTAATTAACTTATTGGGATCATTTGTGACAAATCGGGCACCACATGCTTTTTGTTTTATTATCTTTATTACTATTTTTTTGTATTGCTACATTTATGCTGTACACAGGCTCACATTCTGACTCCCACACAACAAATACAGTAGTATTATATGTCCATTTTAGTGTTTTTCTCTGCTTTCTCCTTGCATTGGATGCTGATGGGGAAAAAAGAAAAGTCAGATTACTACTTCGGCTGCATTGCTAATGTGACACTCATTTATATTAGACTCTAGAATATTAGTGGACATATAGCTCCATTTATTTGAAGTGTCATATTTCTAGATTTTGAGAAACAAAATATTATTTGGCTCGTGTTTAATTGCACGTCCAGTTTTTCTTTTGAGACTAGGATGAGTAAGTAATACCCATTTAAAGTATTTGTTTGGAAATTGTTGGTTTTAAACCCTTAACCTTGACATCTTCCCTCCCCAGTTCAGGTAAAACATTCACGCCTCCACAAAAGACATCCTCTTGATGTGTAAAACAGTACACTTCGGCATATTACCAGAACCATGTATCAGGTCGTTGGAGCAGAAGACAAACTGCTTTAGCGCTTGTATCCAGAACTCAGATAAAGTATTACATTTCTAGTCACGTAAAGCTTGTTGTAAACATGCAGAGCATGCCATCCAATATGGTGCAACATTAGTCTGGGTGTGACCTTCAAAACTATTGTTCTAAGTAGTGTTCACTCTAGGAGTGAAAAGGGGCAGGGCACCGGACTCCGGGGGCACATGTGCGCGCGCGCGTCCGAAACGGGGGTGCGACCACGCAAATTAGGCGGCGTGGCCACGCCTACGTCATTTTAGGGGACGGTGCGGCCCACAGACGCTACTATAGAGAGCGTCTGTGGCCGGCGACGTCACTGTTGGGGGCGTGCCCAGCACCTCCGTCGGTGCTGGGCTTCCCCCAGCCCTCTCCCAATGCGTGAATGGATGCCGCGCGCATGCGCACGGCATCTATACACGCCGGGAGGGCAGGAAGCGGGCGGCTGTTCTAGCAGGGCGCCGCAAAAGGGGCAGGGCGGGTTTTGCCTGCTAAAAAACGGGCAGGGCGCAGCGCCCTGCTAAAACAGCCTAGAGTGAACACTAGTTCTAAGTACTCAATAGCTATTCAATAGCTGATATCTAGAGATGGGTAACTGTGGTCTAACATTATCCTGATAGCTGCAGATGGGTAACTCGTGGTCTCACTTTGTCTGGATAGATGCAGATGAGTATTTTGTGCTCTCACACTGTCCTGCTAGCTTTAGATGGGTAATCTGTGGTCTCACATTGTCCTGATAGTTGTAGATGGATAACTTGTGATCTCTCATGCTCCTGATAGTTGTAGATGGGTAACTTGTGGTATAACATTATCCTGGTAGTTGCAGATGGGTAACTGTGGTCGAACATTATCCTGATAACTGCAGATGGGTAATTTGTGATCTCACTTTGCCCTGATAGCAGCGGATTGGTAACTTGTGTTCTCTCGTGATCCTGATAGCTGCAGATGGGTAACTTGTGGGCTCTCATGGTCCTGATATCTGGAGATGGGTAACTTGTGGTATCTCACTGTCCTGATACCTGGAGATGGGTAACTTGTGGTCTGTCACTGTCCTGATATTTGGAGATGGGTAACTTGTGGTCTCACATTATCCTGATAGATGCACATGGGTAACTTGTGTTTTCACATCTAATTGGAGACTGGCAACTTATGGTCTCACATTGTCCTGATAGCTGCAGATGGGTAACTTGTGGTCTCACATTATCCTGATAGATGCAGATGGGTAACTTGTGGTTTCACATCTAATTGGAGACTGGTAACTTATAGTCTCACATTGTCCTGAAATCTGTAGATGGGTAACTTGTGGTCTCACATTATCCTGATAGATGCAGATGGGTAACTTGTGGTTTCACATCTAATTGGAGACTGGTAACTTATGGTCTCGCATCGTCCTGATATCTGGAGATGGGTTTCTTGACTTCTCTTATGATCCTGATAGTTGCAGATGGGTAACTTGTGGTCTCACATTGTCCTGATAGATGCAGATGGGTAACTTGTGGTCTCACATTGTCCTGATAGATGCAGATGGGTAACTTGTGGTCTCACATTTAGCTGGAGACTGGTAACTTCTGGTCTCACATTATCCTGATAGATGCAGATGGGTAACTTGTGGTCTCACATTTAGCTGGAGACTGGTAACTTCTGGTCTCACATTGTCCTGATAGCTGAAGACAGGCATTAATAGCAAAAATAAAAAAGCAAATACATGTCTTTAGTATTTGATCCTTCCATTGTTATTTTCCAATACTGTATGGTACCAACCTGTTCAATTTATTGTTTATCTAAAAATGTGTCCTATTTTCAGGAAAGACAGTTAAGTAAGTTTTAGATTTTGGCTCATTATTTGTGTTAATGAGTATGCATTAATGTAAAGCCAGTAATGGAAAGCAGTGTGTTTGGTATGCACAGCTGTTCTGTGTTGCTTCATAATCTTGTGTAACGTATGCCAGGTAGTTTAATCAGTCTAGCCCCAGCTGATGGGACAGACAGTGAAACAAATCTACAGTTCTCTCTGTATGATTGCTCTCTGAGGACTGTGAGCCAAGTCTAATCAATTACAGGACTAAGTTTTTGAATGGACATTGACGCTAATAAAAACAAATGTGATGTCACATGGAATCTGATAGAGAAGGCAGAGTATTTACAGTATAGGTATAAATGGATAATTAGCCACTGCTAAAAATAAAACCAGCTAAAGGCCCGTACACACTGGTCGATGTATCGGCCGTTCTCTTGAACGGCCGATACATCGCGGGACCGTCGGCCAGTGTGTACGGGCGATACGTCTGTGAACTCCGTCGTTCACAGACGTATCGCGTCGGCCGCGCAGCACAGCCGACAGCCAATATATCTAACGATATATTGGCCCGTCGCTGTGTGTGTACGGGGCGGTCGTCCGACCGCCCGTACACATGCTGCGGCGGCCGGCGGTGATTGACAGGTGAACTGGGCGGGCGCGAGCGCCCGCCTGCCCAGTTCATGACATCAGTCCCCGACGGATCGGGCTGTGTGTATGCACAGCACACTGCCCGATCCGTACATAGATATATCTGCAGATCAATTGATCTGCAGATATATCTAATAGTGTGTACCCACCTTAACCCTTTTAAGCATTCCATGTATGTTCATAAGTGGGTTTTTTATTTTTATAATAATAACATTTTATTTAGATTTTTTTTACATGATACCAGTGACATTATTAACCACAACCCCCAGATTGCAGTGAACGACATTGCTGCTGGTTTAGCTATGTACACTCTTATTTTGAGCTGTAAAGACAATTGTAAAGCACTTTGAGTCCTATTAGGAGAAAAGTGCTATATAAATATTATTATTATTATTATTATTATTATTATTATTATTATTATTATTGTTATACTAAGATATAACACTTAAACACGTTACTTTGTATGTGATGTGACCATGCTCCCAATTGTATACAAAGCTCCAATTAAGATGTTTTCAAAGTTGGAAGATTTAAAAATACAGTACTAAAGTGATTCCAAAGGCATCATTTAAGTCTTTTGGTTAGCCCAGCTCTGTGGAAAGGTCACGTATTGTAGGTTAGTGCCTTGGGTGGTGCTGATGGTATGTTGTAGACCTTAAGGCCAGTACACACGGGGAGATGGACCCAGAGATATGTGCTGAGCGATCTAGCATGAACGCTCAGCACACATCTCTCCCCCGCTCAGCACACAGCGCGATGTGTGCTGAGCAATGTGTGGGGGGAGGGGGGGCGCTCATTTCACCCAGCGGTGCATGCAGGCCAATCTAGCACCGGCAATAGCGATGTGCGGGGCCGCGCATCGCTGTCGCTGTAGGGGATACACACGTAGAGATCTGTGCTTAAGTTCTAAGCAATGTAGTCAGATTGCTTAGAGTTTAAGCACGGAACTCTCCGTGTGTACCCCCCTTTAAGAACATAGCACAAAAGGTACAGGCATCATCATATGTGTTTAATTCTGTTTTAGACTTTATTTTCTTTAGTCTTTAGTTGTTATCTTTAAAGTATTTTGTAATGCAGGGAGATTTGTCCAGGATATGCTGGAAGTTTAGTAGAAGGTCAAGTTTCTTGTAAGAAGATTACAATAAGAAACTTTGGGGTGGGTGCTAGAATTTATAGAAAGCATTGCTGGAATGTAATAAGTACAGTATGTTGAGTTTTAGAACTGGATACCTGTAGTAAAGTATTAGTATGTAATACAGATGTGTCCTCATACACCAAACCTCAATGCACTATGTGGCGCGAGTGAGTTGCACCGAACAGTGCAGTTTAGTGACTTCTTCATCCTATTTACACAGCAGACGCAGCGAAAAACCACTAAATCTGGGCTGCCACTTTAACCTCACAGGAATTAGTTTAAATATGTCACAGTCACAGTGAAGCACAACAGATCTTGGCATCAAAAAAAGCTGCAGCCGCATCATCGTAGCATTTTAAATATAGATTCATTCACACTTAGATGTACAGTACAAGTGACACATATCCAATTAATTAGTGCAGTCTTGTTAACTAACAGGTTTTGTCGCTTAGTTGTTTCATTTGTGCAACTAAGATGCACTTTAGAGCACTTTAGAGCAAAAAATACACTTGGCACAAGTCATGTTGCACGGGACCTGGTGCACCAAGGAGGACTGTTTGGCATGACTGCGGCAATAGTGTATGAGGACTCATCTGTAGAAATACATTATTCCATGTCGTTCACTATGCGTATATTAGGAAGTACAGTACATGCATGTAGCTCTCATTTTTTCATTTGTAAGTTCAGGAGAATCTTTACATCATAATGTGTAAGGCAATTCTCCTAGGTATAGCCTAAACCTAATATGGAAACAAGTTAAATATATGTGAGATTTATATACATGTCTTGAACCATTACTTACCAGCTTGATTACTTATTGCTTCATGCCTATTTCATTATATGCTGTTTAATGATTTGCTGAATATTTAGTGATGATAGGTAGGAACATTAGTTAATGTGCATGCTAATATTTTCCTGGAAATCAGGAATTGCTACGCATCAGGATTTTATATACAGTTAATGGTTGTGGTTTTGGAAACATCACTTAATATTACTTTAGCCTGTAATTCTCTATTCTGTAAGTTTGGTGCCAAAAAAATTGTAAAGCTAAAATCCCTTAAGATTTTCTTGTTTCAAGTTTATATCACAAGTGCAATTTTTTTTTATTTTAATTTTAATATACTTAACCTTTAATGAGGTATTTATTAAAGCTTGGTGAGGGATAAAATTGTGAGAGATAAAGTACCAACATCTTCCATCATTTTTCAAACACAGCCTGTAACATGTAAGTCAAAAGCTGATTGGCTAGTACTATATATCTGCTATAATACTGGTCGCACAGGTAAATTAATATTTAGTAAATGACCCCCATTTTTCAAATTATCAAAGGTATTCTTTATATTCTTCCAGAATTTGGGGGGTGCTGCCACAGGCAAGGTAAGTCTACAAGAAAAAAGAAGAAAGAATTCGAAATGCCCTAAGGTGGTGCACACAATCTTGTATTAAGATATAACTTTTATTGAAATATATGTTAAAACCAGCGAATATTAAAAGGAAAGTAGAGTCGTGTAAATAGAAAAGAAATAGTGTCTTAAAATGAAAATGCTGCGCACTAGATGTCACCGGATTCACTCATATATTGCTAGCAAAATCTATAAATGGTCAAGAGTGTATCAGAAATATTCCATATGTGTTATATTACACTTTTTAGACAGCTGAAAAGGCTCCAAGGATAGGTGTCCCACAGATTAAATATATTCCTTCCCAGGATTCCAAATGTAGGATCGTTGGAGCCAAATTCCAGATGTCACCTTGTATAATGCTAATGGTTTACTCTATGTTTTGCTGAATTGTCTCTCAATAAAACTGATCAGAATGCTAAATGTGTACTGTGTCTCTCTATATCTCAAAGTTAATATACAAGCTCTATTATAAGGTCTCAATAATATCTGTGTGTTCTGGTTTCATGAGCAGTGTTGTATCCACTGATAAAGGAGCATGTGAAACATTCGGTTACAAATGTATCCACTAAAGGGAAACAGTTGTTAAGCTCTGGCAGTATCCAATCTTTTAGTTGTCACAAGATTTTATCATAGCATCGCTATGGCTCATAGAGAGCTGTGACAATTAATGGTAATAAATGGTCAGAATTATTTTAACAAGATATGACTGTACATCATATTCATTCCCTCAAGAGCCTTATGCTCAAATAGATGTTAGTGATCTATTTAAGATCATAAGAGTAGTTTATTCCTCTGTGTTATAATAGGAATATTAAGGGCTCAGCACATTCTTATATGAATGTAGGCTCAAAATATCAATATGAACATGGTTCGTTAGTGTATCATGTTGAGCCTGCGGGGTGTGTGTGTAATAATAAATCTTACACCAGGTACCTAAATATATTAGGCGCCCTCTGCTGCCCTTATTACTTGGGAGGATTATATATACAGTGAATATATAGCACTTGCTGTAAATGGGTCTGTGATCACTATAGAGTTAATGTAAGTGTGAAATGTGTCATTAGTGTCCTGACACACATCCAGCCTTTTATTAAATAATTTCTGATATAGATGTTATATACACATTAAGCATCTTTTGGTGTGCATATCAGGGCTTTATTATTTAGCCTTGTGAACACCATTTAATACCATTCATAATACACAGTGTTATATCGGCACAGTGAATTATTTTATCAGCATCTGATTGTGCAATTTCCTCCCTGTAACTACCACACTTTGCCTGAATTGAGACACTTACAAAATCAATAGTTACTGATATAGATACATATACACATTGAACGTCTATTGACCATATAGATTAGAACCTAGATGTACTGCCTTAATATAGGGTTCAGTATGGTTCATTACATATAGTATTTGCTTGCACAGTAAAGCATTCTGTTGGCTGCTAATAGTGTTGTTTGCTTCCAATAAGCCTCACAGCTAACACAAGTTAAACACTCTCGTATAACAAATCTTTCCTAATCTATCTAGCTGAGCATTGTCCGGTGACTACCTAAAGTGCGCAGCTAGCCTGACGCACGCTTCGCAGTTTGCTTCATCAGAGGTCTGATGAAGCAAACAGCGAAGCATGCGTCAGGCTAGCTGCGCACTTTAGGTAGTCACCGGACAATGCTCAGCTAGATAGATTAGGAAAGATTTGTTATACGAGAGTGTTTAACTTGTGTTAGCTGTGAGGCTTATTGGAAGCAAACAACACTATTAGCAGCCAACAGAATGCTTTACTGTGCAAGCAAATGCTATATGTAATGAACCATCTATTTGAGCATAAGGATCTTGATGGAATGAATATGATGTACAGTCATATCTTGTTAAAATAATTCTGACCATTTATTACCATTAATTGTCACAGCTCTCTATGAGCCATAGCGATGCTATGATAAAATCTTGTGACAACTAAAAGATTGGATACTGCCAGAGCTTAACAACTGTTTCCCTTTAGTGGATACATTTGTATCCGAATGTTTCACATGCTCCTTTATCAGTGGATACAACACTGCTCATGAAACCAGAACACACAGATATTATTGAGACCTTATAATAGAGCAGGGGTGGCCAACCAGTCAGAAACAAAGAGCCAAAAAATCTTGAAAGGCACGTCAAAGAGCCGACATCAAGCCACAGGCACACATGCAAAAATTGGGTGTGGCCTTGTGCCTGCTAGGCCACGCCTCTGGTATAAAATACATTTAAAAAGCCAGATCCACATAAAATAAATTTTTAAAGCCAGATCCAACATAAAATACATTGAAAAGGCCACTTCCACATACCCTACTGTGTCACTTTAGCCAGCTACCTCATGTGTCACTCCTGCTAGCACACTCCTTCAGTATGTCACTACAGCCAGCTCCCCCATGAGTCACTCCTGCCAGCACTCTCCTGTTTCACTCCTGCTAGGACCCTCATGTGTCATTACAGCCCCCACGAAAATACAACTCGTGTCATTGCAGCAGCCCCTTATGTGTCCATTGTTTGCCAGTGGGTGTCTCACCTCTAGTATCTGGCTCTCTCAGTTCTCAGCCCCCGTAGTGCTGCTGCCTGTCTGGCTGGATTGCAGCAGTTTCTGTTGTGGTCACGTGACTTCGAGTGTCGGGAGCCACATTTGAATAAAGAAAGAGCCGCATGAGGCTCAAGAGCCACAGGTTGGCCACCGCTGTAATAGAGCTTGTATATTAACTTTGAGATATAGAGAGACACAGTACACATTTAGCATTCTGATCAGTTTTATTGAGAGACAATTCAGCAAAACATAGAGTAAACCATTAGCATTATACAAGGTGACATCTGGAATTTGGCTCCAACGATCCTACATTTGGAATCCTGGGAAGGAATATATTTAATCTGTGGGACACCTATCCTTGGAGCCTTTTCAGCTGTCTAAAAAGTGTAATATAACACATATGGAATATTTCTGATACACTCTTGACCATTTATAGATTTTGCTAGCAATATATGAGCGAATCCGGTGACATCTAGTGCGCAGCATTTTCATTTTAAGACACTATTTCTTTTCTATTTACACGACTCTACTTTCCTTTTAATATTCGCTGGTTTTAACATATATTTCAATAAAAGTTATATCTTAATACAAGATTGTGTGCACCACCTTAGGGCATTTCGAATTCTTTCTTCTTTTTTCTTGTAGTACTATATATCTCACAACTGTATCACTCTCTGAGCTTTAATAAGTGCCCCGTCGCCCCTAATCATATGACAATATCCACAGCAATTTTAATTTGTAGTGATGTTCAGCATTGAAATCATCGATACTGATCTTTGATGATAAAAGTTAGAAGAGTAATCGCCACAAAAATCAGAAAGTCATACAGTATATTCAAAAGTTAAATAATAATCACAGCACTCATAGAAAGCAGTAAAAGTGAACACGGTTAATCACAGATTCCACCAGTAAATCATTCTCATGCAGTGTGTATGCATACCTCCCAACTGTCCCGATTTTCGCAGGACAGTCCCGTTTTTTTTATAGTGTCCCACAGTGGTGTTTGGGGCAGTTGGGAGGCTCCTGTCACTCGCTGCCCTGCTTAGCAGAGCAGCAATGAATGGACGCTGGGCGTACAGTATGCACACAGCATCTATTCGCAGGAGACTGAGGGACTGGGGGCATGCCAGCAGCTCACAGAGCGATGGCCATGGCCACATAGTGATGGAAAACATGGGGCATGGCTCGCGATCACGGTGCTCCCACGAAGCCACGCCCCCTTTTTGGCCTGGTGCGGCTAGGGTGTCCCGGGTTTCCTTCTATAGATGTTGGGAGTATGTGGATTTAAACTTACTAAACCAAAGTGTCGACAAAACAAGGGTTGTGTATCTGCACACTTTTATAGTTTTCTAATGAGAGGGGTTCCCCCGTATTTTGATAGATTTTATGATACATAGTTTTTAATAGGGGGTGCCACCAACTACAGTAAAATTACAAATGTTGAAAATCTTGTGCCTTTTTTTCACAGTTTTTCGATAAAACAGTGAAAAATAGAGGTTAAATTCACACAGACAAGGACATACAAATATGTGATTATGAAAATAAAGAGTGTAATAGAGATTTAAAAAAGGAGAAAGCAAGGTCCACCTGTTGTTGTTGTTGTCCTGTTTCTGTCATTGGCCGCACAACCAAATTATTAAATTCACATTTATTTTTGTATGGTATTGGTGATTTTTTTTTGTGTAAATTCTGTTTATTGGAATTTTATCAATAAAGAAACAATACTTACACATCATAGACTTGAGATCGATATTATACAGTGTAAGAAAAGTAAATTCTCAGAAGGGTCCCACACTACACAAAATGGATCCGCTCGAATAGCAGTATGTAGACATAGTGGAACCAGTAGCCAAACAAGTCTGGAACAAATAATATCCAAAAATTGCAGCGAGAGAAATAAAATAGGGGGAAAAAGATAACTAAAACACAAACACGGGGAAAACAGGGAGGGGAAGGAGCATGGATGAGCAAAGAGCTGGGAGAGAAAGAGTGTCATGAACCTTCAATTAAATTAACTTAGAGGCTAATATTAGGAGGAGAGTTTACGTGGGAGAGAAAGCAATTCTCCTGTGGAGAGGTTGTTCTGCATGGTCCAACAAGGTAAAAACAGAGTCTTGGGTCGATTGGTCAAGGGAGAGTGTGTATAAGACCCATTTTTTTATGAAATGTCACAGCACCAGTGTTAATATTGTTTAAAGCAGTTTTCCTATCAAAATACATAAGTTGTAACAGTTTCTGGTGTATCTCTGAGAGCGAAGGAGAAGTGCGTGACAACCAATGAGTTAATATAATTTTTTTTGCAACCGTGACTATAACTGTAAGTGTAGGCGTGAAAGCACGTTTATTCAGACCTAGATTCCAGTTCGTAAAATCAGCCAAGAGTCATGCTGAGGGATCTAGGGTAACAGAGATTGTGAATATGCGTTTGATATAATTAAGAATTTTAAACCAGAAGCGACGTATATAAATGGGCAATCCCACATGCAATGAAGGAAGGAAGCAGTGATACAATGACACGTAATACACTCTGCAGAATTTGCCGGGTTAAAATGGGCATATTGTGCAGGGGAGATGTATGCCCTGTGGAGTGTTCTAATATGAACCTCTTGTAAATACGAGGATTGAAGAACTTTCATAGTCTGAGCAAATTGAGCATTCATGCAGTCAGGTTGGGGGGTGTAATTTAGGTCTGTATTCCATTTGAGTCTAATTCCTGTCCATCGCTTCTCAGAGGTACATTCAGTGAGGAGAGAGTATAATGAGCTAATGCGGTACATTTTTTCAATACTGAGGGTTAATAACGGTTGTAGGGGGTCAGAAGGTGGAGTTGTAGTTGAGGAACGTGAAGGGGGTGACCAGGCAAGAGAAGAAAGGTAATGTCGGACCTGGAGGTACATATTGAAATGCTTATGTGAGATATCAAATTTGGTGACAAGGTCAATGAATTGGATAAAATTGCCACCAGGATCAAAGACTTTGGAGGAGATATGGAGTCCCTTATCCCTCCATAGGCAAAACATGTTATTAGAGGGGCTTAAAACTGATATAATGAGGGAAGATCAAGGGCACTACTGAACAAATGGTGAACACTTGGACACTATTGTTCAAGTATAATAAAGAGTGTGGATATACATCACATGAAATCTCTGCAGTCCTGTGTCGATTATCATTTTTCCTTTTGTCAATTCAGTGACTCCCAGATGTTACATATACAAAAAAAAAAAAGCACAAAATGTGTAGTATAGCTTTTTTCTAATTGATATAAGTCCCGTGAATTCTCCAGAGAAAAGAACCCTGTATGGTGGATGTTTCTTGATAGTAGAAAAGGACAGTTCCTCTCCACCACTTCACAACATGAAAAGACGTACCAATACTCACTTAAGTATGTTTATCACCATACACATGGTTGCCATTGTTATTCCCCATCTCCCATGTACTCACAGTATGAATATTTGGAGAAGATTCTGTTTATCCATTTAAAGAAACCGCTATATGTGGAAATCCACCTTCCAAGAAGTGAGTGTGGTATGTTCAATTGAACGTTTTATATCCTATCTTGTTGGTTTTAAGAAGTATGAAAGATACCTTTATGTGTATGGTGATATATTTTTCCATGACCATAAGAAGGAGGTCATTACTCTCCGCAAAATTCCCAGGTCATGAGTGGTTATGCAGATCAGGAGTATTTGCATAATATAGAAATTTTTTGGAAAGATGATACTTTGTATAACAGCAATTTGGCCCAATAATGATATTGGAAGGAGTTTCCAACCTGCAAGTACTGTAAGCTAGAAATTTTGATGATAATGGGAGTGAAATTCAGTGAATAGAGCTGTGTTAGAGTAGAGGGTATCTGGATTCCTAGGTATTTTAAGGAGGTATGGGTGGCGCGAAAGGGCAGAGAAGAAAGAAAGAGGCTAAGGTGGTGTGAAAAGTGCCCAGACATAAAAGTTCAGATTTAGAAATATTAGTGCGATATCCTGCTACGGAGCCAAAGGAGGTGGTATTGGTGATTATTAACTTCCAAATTTTCTGGCTGTTACTCACAAGTGCTATTACCGTTCAGTGTCAGTAAATCTTTAGCTGTATTGTTCCATAAGGACATATGAACAGTACTCCACAAAATTTCTCATTGGTCTGCCACAAATAAGGTAATAATAGTACCATAAAATCAATACATTGAATGGTTATATATTTAACTGATTTTAGACTACTTGAGCTGACATCCCCTATTGAAGATATAGGCCCTCATTCCGAGTTGTTCGCTCGGTATTTTTCATCGCATCGCAGTGAAAATCCGCTTAGTACGCATGCGCAATGTTCGCACTGCGACTGCGCCAAGTAACTTTACTATGATGAAAGTATTTTTACTCACGGCTTTTTCTTCGCTCCGGCGATCGTAATGTGATTGACAGGAAATGGGTGTTACTGGGCGGAAACACGGCGTTTCAGGGGCGTGTGGCTGAAAACGCTACCGTTTCCGGAAAAAACGCAGGAGTGGCCGGAGAAACGGTGGGAGTGCCTGGGCGAACGCTGGGTGTGTTTGTGACGTCAACCAGGAACGACAAGCACTGAAATGATCGCACAGGCAGAGTAAGTCTGAAGCTACTCAGAAACTGCTAACTCGTTTGTAATCGCAATATTGCGCGTACGTCGGTCGCAATTTTAAGAAGCTAAGATTCACTCCCAGTAGGCGGCGGCTTAGCGTGTGTAACTCTGCTACATTCGCCTTGCGAGCGAACAACTCGGAATGAGGGCCATAGTGTATTACAGGCGCATTCACCATTCAATGTATTGATTTTATGGTACTATTAATATCTTTTTTGTGGTAGATCAATGAAAAATGAGATAACATTGGAATACTGTTTATGTGTCCTTATGGAGCAATACAGCTATAGATTTACTGACACTGAATGGTAATACCACTTGTGAGTAACAGACAGACAATTTGGAAGTTTATAATCACCAATACCTACCACATACATAACTGACTAAATAAATAAGAAATAAATGTGAATTTAATAATTTGGTTGTGCGGCCAATGACAGAAACAGGACAATAACAACAGGGGGACATTACTTTCTCCTTTTTTTACTCTCTATTACACTATATTTTCATAATCCCATATTTGTATGTCCTTGTCAGTGTGATTATAACCTCTATTTTTCACTGTTATATCGAAACAAACTGTGAAAAAAGGCACAAGATTTTACCTAATAAGTTTATTAAAAGTTACGTTTTATTAAATTACTTTTTTTTGTGCGCCCATTATACAGTACTCTCTCCTCAGTATTGCCAAACCCCCAAAAGAATCCCTTCAGTAGCTGATATTGCCAGAATATATTTCCATTATATAGTGATTTCCAATGATTTAGGAGAAGAGACCCAGGAACTATACAATCTTCAGTCAGCATGCAAATCATTTAGTAAAGTGTCTCAACTGCTTGTGGTTGCCGTAAGCAACCAGTGTGATGGCCTTGTCTGCCTTAAATTTTCAAGTGTGAGGCTCTTACTAACGTTGCTTCCCCTTTTAATTCCATTGCATTAATTCTTCAGTTCTTTTTTTGTAATGTGCTGTGATTTTAGTACTTATTTTAAATATATCATATTAATGCAAATTATTATTGCAGTCAAACAGTAGTTTTATTAATAAGTCAGATAGATATACCTACTACTTATACTTGTATTTATGTTTCGAGTGCTTTAGGATTTTGTAAGGTACTTTTATGTCATGTTTGTTATGTTTATGCTTAGGCATCATTTTGATACCTACTGTATACATGATTACATATCATTATAACATTGTAAGCCAAGCTTGTATTATTTTCATATTATGTTTGTTTTCTCAGTTATTGCTTACATAATACCATATGGTGACCAATATTTTACATTATGCGACTCATAAACATCATGTCATTGCACAGCTTGCTGGTGAGACAATGTTAGGATCTTAAATTGTTCTGCATTCCAAAATATTTTTTTTTTGTTTCATGTTAAATGGCATGGGAAATTATATATAAAACCTATCATTTATGTTGCACATCAAATTAACATTCATAAAAGTAAGTAACAGTCTACACATTACTGACTGGATTGCTGATGTACTAAACCTACTGAAAATGATTACATACTATATATCCAGATATATCCGCTGTTCTTCTGTGCTTCATACACTGTCAAAGCACTTCTCCATGTGTCCAGTACATACTGCATTTCTATTACCTTTGTTTGGAAAGGTAACAATATATCCACCATACATTGTTTCACATTAATAGGACTGGATCAGTTAGATTTACCGACGGTCGGGATGCCGGCTGGCAGTATACCGACAACGGCATCCCGGCCGTCAGTATGCCGGGAGCGGGACGAGTGCAAAGAGTCCCCTTGCGGGCTCACTGCGCTCACCACAGGTACTATTCTCACTCTAAGGGTGTTGTGGACACCCACGAGTCAGAATAGTCCCTGTGGGCTGGGATTCTGGCTGTCTGTATTGTCAGATGTCGGGATTCTGGTGTCAATATCATTTTGCAGCAAAAAGCTGTAAAAAAACAAAAAACCATTTTCTATTGTTTTGTGATGGATGGTTTATCAAATTATTATGGTTCATATCTTTCAGAAAGTACCATTGTTATATAATGACTTTGTAGGTCTGCCATCAGGGATATCTGGGAAGGGGAAGTCTTGAGAAGCTGCAGGGAGCATGACATTTTGCAGCAGGAGCCAGGGCTAAAGTGATGCAATTCACTGCAGAAGTGGACAGGATGCCAGAGAGTTTTCTGATCTCCAAGGAGTCCAGGAGAGCTCTGCTGAATTCCGTTGTCTCTCCTGAACATTCCGGGAAAATAGCCAAGCATTAATTGATAGAAGTTTTGTACCTATTCTTCAGTGACGTGCAGTGGGGTGAGGCAGAGCCTTTCCTGTCATATTAACATTTGCGGCAAAGTTTTGACTATATAAAGTATATGAAAAATACAAAGAATATGTTAGAAACATCTTCTTTGTATTATTCTAAACATTTTTATAGTCAAAACTCTGGAGTAAAAAGTCTATGGCAGGTGAGGCAGTGCCTCCCTGCCTACCTTTTCCACAGAGCCGCAACTAGGGGGGAGGCTAAGGGGTCACGTGCCCCGGGCGCGGGAGTCGAGGGGTGCAGGGAACTCTCCCTGGCTCCCTGACAGCTGCTCCCTCCCCCCCGCGATTGTCACCCGCAGCCGCGAATGGCGCCGTCATGGACCCACCGCGGCTGCGTCTCCAGTCTCCCTCTGCCCGCCCACCGAGTGCGCCTCCTGCAAGCCCCCCCCCCCCCCACCTGCATCTTTACCGCCTGGCGGCCGCTGTTTCCGGTGCACGGAGACGCGGCCGTGCGCGCACCGTCACCTGCCGCCCCTCTGACCTCCGGCACCTGCTGCAAGCCCCAGACACTGGCCTCACTCACTGCACCGAGGTTTAGGATTGATCTACAGCGGTGAGTGGAGAGAGATTTTATATATATATATATATATATATACTGCTCACAAAAATAAAGGGAACACTAAAATAACACATCCTAGATCTGAATGAATGAAATATTCTTATTAAATACTTAGTTCTTTATATAGTTGAATGTGCTGACAACAAAATCACACAAAAATTATCAATGGAAATCAAATTTATTAACCCATGGAGGTCTGGATTTGGAGTCACCCTCAAAACTAAAGTGGAAAAACACACTACATGCTGATCCAACTTTGATGTAATGTCCTTAAAACAAGTCAAAATGAGGCTCAGTAGTGTGTGTGGCCTCCACGTGCCTGTATGACCTCCCTACAACCCACACAAGTGGCTCAGGTAGTGCAGCTCATCCAGGATGGCACATCAATGCGAGCTGTGGCAAGAAGGTTTGCTGTGTCTGTCAGCGTAGTGTCCAGAGCATGGAGGCGCTACCAGGAGACAGGCCAGTACATCAGGAGACGTTGAGGAGGCCGTAGGAGGGCAACAACCCAGCAGCAGGACCGCTACCTCCGCCTTTGTGCAAGGAGGAACAGGAGGAGCACTGCCAGAGCCCTGCAAAATTACCTCCAGCAAGCCACAAATGTGCATGTGTCTACTCAAACGATCAGAAACAGACTCCATGAGGGTGGTATGAGAGCCCGACGTCCACAGGTGGGGGTTGTGCTTACAGCCAAACACCGTGCAGGACGTTTGGCATTTGCCAGAGAACACCAAGATTGGCAAATTCACAATTGGCGCCCTGTGCTCTTCACAGATGAAAGCAGGTTCTCACTAAGCACATGTGACAGATGTGACAGAGTCTGGAGACGCCAAGGAGAACCTTCTGCTGCCTGCAACATCCTCCAGCATGACCATTTGGCAGTGGGTCAGTAATGGTGTGGGGTGGCATTTCTTTGGCTACCTCTGGCGAGCACAGCCCTCCATGTGCTCGCCAGAGGTAGCCTGACTGCCATTAGGTACCGAGATGAGATCCTCAGACCCCTTGTGAGACCATATGCTGGTGCGGTTGGCCCTGGGTTCCTCCTAATGCAAGACAATGCTACACCTCATGTGGCTGGAGTGTGTCAGCAGTTCCTGCAAGGTGAAGGCATTGATGCTATGGACTGGCCCGCCCATTCCCCAGACCTGAATCCAATTGAGCACATCTGGGACATCATGTCTCACTCCATCCACCAACAGACTGTCCAGGAGTTGGCGGATGCTTTAGTCCAGGTCTGGGAGGAGATCCCTCAGGAGACCATCCGCCACCTCATCAGGAGCATGCCCAGGCATTGTAGGGAGGTCATTCAGGCACGTGGAGGCCACACACACTACTGAGCCTCATTTTGACTTGTTTTAAGGACATTACATCAAAGTTGGATCAGCCTGTAGTGTGTTTTTCCACTTTAATTTTGAGGGGGACTCCAAATCCAGACCTCCATGGGTTAATAAATTTGATTTCCATTGATAATTTTTGTGTGATTTTGTTGTCAACACATTCAACTATGTAAAGAACAAAGTATTTAATAAGAATATTTCATTCATTCACATCTAGGATGTGTTATTTTAGTGTTCCCTTTATTTTTTTGAGCAGTGTATATATATAATGTGTGTGTGTGTGTGTGTGTGTGTGTGTGTGTGTGTGTGTGTGTGTGTGTGTGTGTGTGTGTGTGTGTGTGTGTGTGTGTGTGTGTGTATATAATTAGTGATGTGCACCGGACATTTTTCGGGTTTTGTGTTTTGGTTTTGGATTCGGTTCCGCGGCCGTGTTTTGGATTCGGACGCGTTTTGGCAAAACCTCACCGAAATTTTTTTGTCGGATTCGGGTGTGTTTTGGATTCGGGTGTTTTTTACAAAAAACCCTAAAAAACAGCTTAAATCATAGAATTTGGGGGTCATTTCGATCCCATAGTTTTATTAACCTCAATAACCATAATTTCCACTCATTTCCAGTCTATTCTGAACACCTCACACCTCACAATATTATTTTTAGTCCTAAAATTTGCACCGAGCTCGCTGGATGGCTAAGCTAAGCGATACAAGTGGCCGACACAAACACCTGGCCCATCTAGGAGTGGCACTGCAGTGTCAGGCAGGATGGCACTTCAAAAAAATAGTCCCCAAACAGCACATGATGCAAAGAAAAAAAGAGGAGCACCAATGTCGCTGTGTGACTAAGCTAAGCGACACAAGTGGCCGACACAAACACCTGGCCCATCTAGGAGTGGCACTGCAGTGTCAGGCAGGATGACACTTCAAAAAAATTGTCCCCAAACAGCACATGATGCAAAGAAAAAAAGAGGCGCACCAAGGTCGCTGTGTGACTAAGCTAAGCGACACAAGTGGCCGACACAAACACCTGGCCCATCTAGGAGTGGCACTGCAGTGTCAGGCAGGATGGCACTTCAAAAAAATTGTCCCCAAACAGCACATGATGCAAAGAAAAAAAGAGGTGCACCAAGGTCGCTGTGTGACTAAGCTAAGCGACACAAGTGGCCGACACAAACACCTGGCCCATCTAGGAGTGGCACTGCAGTGTCAGGCAGGATGGCACTTCAAAAAAATTGTCCCCAAACAGCACATGATGCAAAGAAAAATTAAAGAAAAAAGAGGTGCAAGATGGAATTGTCCTTGGGAGGCACCCACCCTTATGTTGTATAAACAGGACATGCACACTTTAACGAACCCATCATTTCAGCGACAGGGTCTGCCACACGACTGTGACTGAAATGACTGGTTGGTTTGGGCCCCCACCAAAAAAAGAAGCAATCAATCTCTCCTTGCACAAACTGGCTCTACAGAGGCAAGATGTCCACCTCATCATCATCCTCCAATTCCTCACCCCCTTCACTGTGTACATCCCCCTCCTCACAGATTATTAATTCGTCCCCACTGGAATCCACCATCTCAGGTCCCTGTGTACTTTGTGGAGGCAATTGCTGCTGGTGAATGTCTCCACGGAGGAATTGATTATAATTCATTTTGATGAACATCATCTTCTCCACATTTTCTGGAAGTAACCTCGTACGCCGATTGCTGACAAGGTGAGCGGCTGCACTAAACACTTTTTCGGAGTACACACTGGAGGGAGGGCAACTTAGGTAGAATAAAGCCAGTTTGTGCAAGGGCCTCCAAATTGCCTCTTTTGCCTGCCAGTATACGTACGGACTGTCTGACATGCCTACTTGGATGCGGTCACTCATATAATCCTCCACCATTCTTTCAATGGTGAGAGAATCATATGAAGTGACAGTAGACGACATGTCAGTAATCGTTGGCAGGTCCTTCAGTCTGGACCAGATGTCAGCACTCGCTCCAGACTGCCCTGCATCACCGCCAGCGGGTGGGCTCGGAATTCTTAGCCTTTTCCTCGCACCCCCAGTTGCGGGAGAATGTGAAGGAGGAGATGTTGACGGGTCACGTTCCACTTGACTTGACAATTTTCTCACCAGCAGGTCTTTGAACCTCTGCAGACTTGTGTCTGCCGGAAAGAGAGATACAACGTAGGTTTTAAATCTAGGATCGAGCATGGTGGCCAAAATGTAGTGCTCTGATTTCAACAGATTGACCACCCGTGAATCCTGGTTAAGCGAATTAAGGGCTCCATCCACAAGTCCCACATGCCTAGCGGAATCGCTCTGTTTTAGCTCCTCCTTCAATGTCTCCAGCTTCTTCTGCAAAAGCCTGATGAGGGGAATGACCTGACTCAGGCTGGCAGTGTCTGAACTGACTTCACGTGTGGCAAGTTCAAAGGGTTGCAGAACCTTGCACAACGTTGAAATCATTCTCCACTGCGCTTGAGTCAGGTGCATTCCCCCTCCTTTGCCTATATCGTGGGCAGATGTATAGGCTTGAATGGCCTTTTGCTGCTCCTCCATCCTCTGAAGCATATAGAGGGTTGAATTCCACCTTGTTACCACCTCTTGCTTCAGATGATGGCAGGGCAGGTTCAGGAATGTTTGGTGGTGCTCCAGTCTTCTGTACGCGGTGGCTGAATGCCGAAAGTGGCCCGCAATTCTTCGGGCCACCGACAGCATCTCTTGCACGCCCCTGTCGTTTTTTAAATAATTCTGCACCACCAAATTCAAGGTATGTGCAAAACATGGGACGTGCTGGAATTTGCCCAGATGTAATGCACGCACAATATTGCTGGCGTTGTCCGATGTCACAAATCCCCAGGAGAGTCAAATTGGGGTAAGCCATTCTGCGATGATCTTCCTCAGTTTCCGTAAGAGGTTGTCAGCTGTGTGCCTATTCTGGAAAGCGGTGATACAAAGCGTAGCCTGCCTAGGAACGAGTTGGTGTTTGTGAGATGCTGCTACTGGTGCCGCCGCTGCTGTTCTTGCTGCGGGAGGCAATACATCTACCCAGTGGGCTGTCACAGTCATATAGTCCTGAGTCTGCCCTGCTCCACTTGTCCACATGTCCGTGGTTAAGTGGACATTGGGTACAACTGCATTTTTTAGGACACTGGTGAGTCTTTTTCTGAGGTCTGTGTACATTTTCGGTATCGCCTGCCTAGAGAAATGGAACCTATATGGTATTTGGTACCGGGGACACAGTACCTCAATCAAGTCTCTAGTTGGCTCTGAATTAACGGTGGATACCGGAACCACGTTTCTCACCGCCCAGGCTGCCAAGGCCTGAGTTATCTGCTTTGCAGCAGGATGACTGCTGTGATATTTCATCTTCCTCGCAAAGGACTGTTGGACAGTCAATTGCTTACTGGAAGTAGTACAAGTGGTCTTCCGACTTTCCCTCTGGGATGACGATCGACTCCCAGCAGCTACAACAGCAGCGCCAGCAGCAGTAGGCGTTACACCCAGGCAGGAGAGGACTCGTCAGACTTGCCAGTGACATGGCCTGCAGGACTATTGGCTTTCCTGGGTAAGGAGGAAATTGACACTGAGGGAGTTGGTGGTGTGGTTTGCAGGAGCTTGGTTACAAGAGGAAGGGATTTAGTGGTCAGTGGACTGCTTCCTCTGTCACCCAAAGTTTTTGAACTTGTCACTGACTTATGATGAATGCGCTGCAGGTGACGTATAAGGGAGGATGTTCCGAGGTGGTTAACGTCCTTACCCCTACTTATTACAGCTTGACAAAGGCAACACACGGCTTGACACCTGTTGTCCGCATTTGTGTTGAAATAATTCCACACCGAAGAGCTGATTTTTTTTGTATTTTGACCAGGCATGTCAATGGCCATATTCGTCCCACGGACAACAGGTGTCTCCCCGGGTGCCTGACTTAAACAAACCACCTCACCATCAGAATCCTCCTTGTCAATTTCCTCCCCAGCGCCAGCAACACCCATATCCTCATCCTGGTGTACTTCAACAGTGACATCTTCAATTTGACTATCAGGAACTGGACTGCGGGTGCTCCTTCCAGCACTTGCAGGGGGCTTGCAAATGGTGGAAGGCGCAAGCTCTTCCCGTCCAGTGTTGGGAAGGTCAGGCATCGCAACCAACACAATTGGACTCTCCTTGGGTATTTGTGATTTAGAAGAACGCACAGTTCTTTGCTGTGCTTTTGCCAGCTTAAGTCTTTTCATTTTTCTAGCGAGAGGATGAGTGCTTCCATCCTCATGTGAAGCTGAACCACTAGTCATGAACATAGGCCAGGGCCTCAGCCGTTCCTTACCACTCCGTGTCGTAAATGGCATATTGGCAAGTTTACGCTTCTCCTCAGACGCTTTTCATTTTGATTTTTGGGTCATTTTACTGAACTTTTGTTTTTTGGATTTTACATGCTCTCTATGACATTGGGCATCGGCCTTGGCAGACGACGTTGATGGCATTTCATCGTCTCGGCCATGACTAGTGGCAGCAGCTTCAGCATGAGGTGGAAGTGGATCTTTATCTTTCCCTATTTTAACCTCCACATTTTTGTTCTCCATTTTTTAATGTGTGGAATTATATGCCAGTATCAATAGCAATGGCCTACTACTATATATACTGCGCACAACTGAAATGCACCACAGGTATGGATGGATAGTATACTTGACGACACAGAGGTAGGTAGAGCAGTGGCCTTCCGTACCGTACTGCTATATATACTGGTGGTCACTGTGTCAGCAAACTGCAAAACTAAAATGCACCAAAGGTATAGAATGTAGATGGACAGTATACTTAATGACGACACAGAGGTAGGTACAGCAGTGGCTTTCCGTACTGCTATATATAGTATACTGGTGGTCACTGTGTCAGCAAACTGCAAAACTAAAATGCACCACAGGTATAGAATGTAGATGGATAGTATACTTAATGACGACACAGAGGTAGGTACAGCAGTGGCCTTCCGTACTGCTATATATAGTATACTCTTGGTCACTGTGTCAGCAAACTGCAAAACTAAAATGCACCACAGGTATAGAATGTAGATGGATAGTATACTTAATGACGACACAGAGGTAGGTACAGCAGTGGCCTTCCGTACCGTACTGCTATATATAGTATACTGGTGGTCACTGTGTCAGCAAACTGCAAAACTAAAATGCACCACAGGTATAGAATGTAGATGGATAGTATACTTAATGACGACACAGAGGTAGGTACAGCAGTGGCCTTCCGTACTGCTATATATAGTATACTGGTGGTCACTGTGTCAGCAAACTGCAAAACTAAAATGCACCACAGGTATAGAATGTAGATGGATAGTATACTTAATGACGACACAGAGGTAGGTACAGCAGTGGCCTTCCGTACTTATATATATAGCATACTGGTGGTCACTGTGTCAGCAAACTGCAAAACTAAAATGCACCACAGGTATAGAATGTAGATGGATAGTATACTTAATGACGACACAGAGGTAGGTACAGCAGTGGCCTACTGTACCGTAATGCTATATATTATATACTGGTGGTCACTGGTCAGCAAAACTCTGCACTGTACTCCTCCTATATAATAGTATACTGGTGGTCCCCAGTCCCCACAATAAAGCAGCACACTGAGCACAGATATGGAGTGTTTTTCAGGCAGACAACGTATACTGGTGGTCACTGTTAGCAAAACTCTGCACTGTACTCCTGCTATATAATACAGCTGCTCCCCAGTCCCCACAATTAAGCAGTGTGAGCACAGATATATGCAGCATACTGAGCACAGATATGGAGCGTTTTTTTCAGGCAGAGAACGGATAACTGGTGGTCACTGATCAGCAAAACTCTGCACTGTACTCCTCCTATATTATACAGCTGCTCCCCAGCCCTCCCCACAAATAAGCAATAGTGCACAGCACAATCAAGTTCAACAATAACGGAGAGGACGCCAGCCACGTCCTCTCCCTAACATTTCCAATGCACGAGTGAAAATGGCGGCGACGCACGGCTGCTTATATAGAATCCGAATCTCGCGAGAATCCGACAGCGGGATGATGACGTTCGGGCGCGCTCGGGTTACCTGAGCCATACGGGAGAATTCGAGTATGGCTCGGACCCGTGTAAAAAGGGTGAAGTTCGGGGGGGTTCGGTTTCCGAGAAACCAAACCCGCTCATCACTAATAAATATATATATATATATATATATATATATACACATACTCTCCTGGGATGCGGTACTCCTGGTGATTTCAAATAAGAAACTTCAAACAGGCATGCTACTGCCTTGCCCCGGGTGCTGAAAATCCTAGTTTCGGCCCAATTTCCACACATCTGTGCTCAAAGCTCACTGTATATACTGCTGCACCTGTGTATAATGCCCATATAAACCCTTTAGCTTATATATTGTGTGTAAAACTGTCTCTGGTACTATCCAGTGCCTCCTCAGTCATTTACCTCAAGGCACATCCCTGCTACTCTTTACCAAATTTCCCTTCTCTCTTGGAAGGCTCGGGAGACTCCCGATTTTTCGGGTAGTCCAGAAGGGTGTAGCTATAATGAGTGCAGGCAATGCCATTGCGATGTGACCTGGAGGCTTAAGGGGCCTGTCTCTGGGTCCTGTCTTCCTTACACACAGGTCATATAGTTGTCTACCAAATTTTTTAGAATTGCCTAATAAGCAATTGCTTCTGACCTGTTGCCCAGCCTGAAAAGAGAGACTCGTCAGCACTTGTATTTATTATTGATGAGTCAGTGGCTACGTTATGTATTCATGTTTATAGCATTTTGTCTCAAGTTCCTGGCAGTCTTAAGGTGCATACACACGGTGAGATATTGACTATCTACTATTTTGACTTTGCGATTTAATATATATCTTGCATTCAACAATAACTCATACAATATAAAAAAAATCCTAAAATTACAATATACACATTTCTCAACTAGTATCACTGTATCAAACATCAAATGAAACAGACTCTTATTTCTCGGAAGAGTGGATTAATTAATATATGTGCACAGCTTGAATCAGGTATACAGTATATAGAGTTCTTTTTCAATCACTGAATAGAAAATAAGTGAGACCGTTCTTAGTATTGTAAATGGCTGTTGACCTTAAGCAGTGAATCCGAGCATACCTCAGCCAGCTCCTTCCTCACTGTGGTGGCCGGGTAAGCAGTGCAATATCTGCTCAAGCGGGCCAACAACTGCTGGCTAATACTCCCTCCGTTTACTTGCTGGAGAAACAGAGGAGTCTATAGAACAGTTCATCCGGCTTTGGAGCTCAATTGCCGGTAATTTATATGCAGTTCACTGCTTAAGGTCAATAGCCATTTGTAATACTAAGAACGGTCTCACTTGAACCTTTGCCTCTACAAAGGTGACTGTTATTGGGACTAATACATTGGCATCAGCCTTATTAATTTTTGGGACATCCAATAGCGTCATTTTAATTATTTTCTATTCAGTGGTAAATACCTGATTCAAGCTGTGCACATATATTAATTAATCCACTCTTCCGAGAAATAAGATTCAGTTTCATTTGATATTTGATACATAGATACTAGTTAAGAAATATGTATATTGTAATTTTAGGATTTTTTTATATTGTATGAATTATTGTTGAATGCGAGATATATATTAAAAGTGCTATTTTAGCAGAAATTTTACTTTTGTGGTTATATCATTCACCCACACCAGTGCATATTTGAGTTAATTAGTGCAAGGTGATTCATTCTTTGCAGATTCCCTTCCGTGAAGGAAGGTGTGGTTTGTTTGTGCAATCACAGGCACAATACACTCTGCTGCTATTGAAAGTAATATATGTATATATATATATATATATATATATATATATACATATATACCGTACATATATACATATATACAGATATTGTGAATAGAATTGTGTTTTTATAATACAGAGCGCCTAGAAATAAAAAATATTAGATTTTTACTTTACAGTCAAAATTGTAAGGTTAGATCGCACCGTGTTATGTCCCTTTTGTGCTACCAGTGAAAGGTATCCAGCTCAAAGATGCATTTTTGAGACCAAATGTTCAGGCAAAATGTGTACTTCAGACGAGGGTCTATTCTAACTCAACTGCAAACCATGGTGTTACATAAAGCTGCCCAGGATTTGTGTGCTATATGCAAAAACGGGCACTATTCTACCAGGTTCAGTATTGATATCCCAATGGACAGGATGCCAGGAGGTCAGGATACCGACAGCGGCATCTCAACCATCAGAATCTCGACAGCTCCATGGAAAGTACCCTAACCCTCCCCTGCGCTAACCCTAAACCTCCCTTATGGGTTCCTAAACCTAACCATCCCCGGTGGTGCCTAACCCTACCTGGTGGTGCCTCCTCCGCCTGGATCCTGTCCTTCGGGATATTAACTGCATCCCGTTCTACCTGTACTGCGTGAGGGGGGGTTGGAAACTTTTGCATCCCTTGCACCTCCACATAGTTTGTTCAGGTGGAAATCATCTGGATTTACTCTTACCTCTAGATGAGGACCAGCATCTGCCTTTTTAATTTTAATAACATTTCTTATGAAGAATAACCAAAAAAGCTGAAAATAAAACATTTTGTCCTGAGTTACAGCAGGGATGTTTCCCTGCCTGCAGAATCGCATTTATTGTTTTGAGAAAAATCCTGGCATAGATGAGGTGACACTAAGCGCTATGATCTTCTTAGCACATTTGTGAAGATGCCGAGAATGTTTCCTGCACTTGGGAAATGACAATAGCAGAAGCGGAAGGATAACACTAGCACAATGTTTCGCCCCGAGAGTTCTGTGTAAAACATATACTCTGTAAAGCCTAACTCCAGAAGTGTTCCAGAAAGAGACTTTAGACTAACGGTAATATTTTCTTTCTCACCTAATTCAGTGGTATACATTGTACCGGTGCCTTGGATTATACCTTTAATCATTGTTGCAAGATCCTCAGCTTTAGTTTTGCTTATTTGCTCTAAATATTTCCTAGCTATAAAATAAATCCTTCACTGTGTAACTTGATGTCAATAGTTGGTTTATGACTTCCGTATGTCATAAGCAAATACAAAACACACAATATATTCAATGAAAATATAATTGATAATAACTATGCAGAATATAAGCGGATACAGAGTACTGGAATATGTTACACATGATATATGGAATATATTACACACAGGATTTATTAAAGCATATTAAAGAGGAGACTCAGTGCAAAGAGAACAGGATACAATTTGTATGACACTGTAGATTACTATCTGGATGGTTATAAAATTCCCATATCTTGAAATATAAGTTCATATTTTACAACAGATCATTCTGAGTAATGCTACAATTTCCAAAAGGAAAATGTCCTTATTCTAAATGTCTTAAACCCCAATAAAAATTACATGGTTATTTCCGTATGAGGTGCTATGTGTTGTGTTTAAGGCCCGAGATACCTTAAGAAAACCAGGAAACCAATAGTGGTTTCACAGAGAAGTAAAACTTTGTGAGTTTTAATAGATTGTGTGGTACATTTCCCCTTATTGTCAGTAATTCCATAAAGCAGCAATCCCACATACATGTAGAAGGTTTTCTTCTTGATAAAGCAGTTAAGTAACACTTAATTCATGCATCTGATTATCTCCATTTTCTTAGCTTTCCTTCTAGGAATCATGATCTTCTTTATTTTCAATATCTTTAGCTGCCTCCAATGCATAGTTTATGGCCACTAACAGGATGCAGTTAAAATACTGGCTGCCGGGTTCCCGGCGTTCAGGAGACCAACACCCGAATCTTGACAGCCAGTGAAATACCGACACCCGGAATTCACACTCGGTTATTGGGTCCATGCCACCAACCGAGTGGGAATATAACCTGTAGTGAGCAAAGCGAGCCACTAGGCCCAAAGCGCGGAAAGCAAAGTACCACAGTAAATCATATGTTTCTCTAACGTCCTAAGTGGATGCTGGGGACTCCGTAAGGACCATGGGGAATAGCGGCTCCGCAGGAGACTGGGCACATCTAAAGAAAGCTTTAGGACTATCTGGTGTGCACTGGCTCCTCCCCCTATGACCCTCCTCCAAGCCTCAGTTAGATCTCTGTGCCCGAACGAGAAGGGTGCACACTAGGGGCTCTCCTGAGCTTCTTAGTGAAAGTTTTAGTTTAGGTTTTTTATTTTCAGTGAGACCTGCTGGCAACAGGCTCACTGCATCGAGGGACTAAGGGGAGAAGAAGCGAACTCACCTGCGTGCAGAGTGGATTGGGCTTCTTAGGCTACTGGACATTAGCTCCAGAGGGACGATCACAGGCCCAGCTTGGATGGGTCCCAGAGCCGCGCCGCCGGCCCCCTTACAGAGCCAGAAGGCAGAAGAGGTCCGGAAAATCGGCGGCAGAAGACGTCCTGTCTTCAACAAGGTAGCGCACAGCACTGCAGCTGTGCGCCATTGCTCTCAGCACACTTCACACTCCGGTCACTGAGGGTGCAGGGCGCTGGGGGGGGGCGCCCTGAGACGCAATAATAAACACCTTGGATGGCAAAAAATGCATCACATATAGCTCCTGGGCTATATGGATGCATTTAACCCCTGCCAAAATACATAAAAAAACGGGTGATAAGGCCGCCGATAAGGGGGCGGAGCCTATCTCCTCAGCACACTGGCGCCATTTTCCCTCACAGCTCCGTTGGAGGGAAGCTCCCTGGCTCTCTCCTGCAGTCACTACACTACAGAAAGGGTTAAAAAAGAGAGGGGGGCACAAATTAGGCGCAGTATTAACTATACAGCAACTATAAGGGGAAAAACACTTATATAAGGTTATCCCTGTATATATATATAGCGCTCTGGTGTGTGCTGGCAAACTCTCCCTCTGTCTCCCCAAAGGGCTAGTGGGGTCCTGTCCTCTATCAGAGCATTCCCTGTGTGTGTGCTGTATGTCGGTACTTTTGTGTCGACATGTATGAGGAGAAAAATGATGTGGAGACGGAGCAGATTGCCTGTAATAGTGATGTCACCCCCTAGGGGGTCGACACCTGAGTGGATGAACTGTTGGAAGGAATTACGTGACAGTGTCAGCTCTGTATAAAAGACAGTGGTTGACATGAGACAGCCGGCTACTCAGCTTGTGCCTGTCCAGACGTCTCATAGGCCGTCAGGGGCTCTAAAGCGCCCGTTCCCTCAGATGGCAGATATAGACGCCGACACGGATACTGACTCCAGTGTCGACGGTGATGAGACAAATGTGACTTCCAGTAGGGCCACATGTTACATGATTGAGGCAATGAAAAATGTTTTACGCATTTCTGATAATACGAGTACCACCAAAAAGGGGTATTATGTTCGGTGAGGAAAAACTACCTGTAGTTTTCCTGAATCTGAGAAATTAAATGAGGTGTGTGATGATGCGTGGGTTTCCCCCGATAACAACTGATAATTTCTAAAATGTTATTGGCATTATATCCTTTCCCGCCAGAGGTTAGGGTGCGTTGGGAAACACCCCCTAGGGTGGATAAAGCGCTCACACGCTTGTAAGGGCTCTATCCTCTCCTGAGATGGCCGCCCTTAAGGATCCTGCTGATAGAAAGCAGGAGGGTATCCTAAAATGTATTTACACACATACTGGTGTTATACTGCGACCAGCAATCGCCTCAGCCTGGATGTGCAGTGCTGGGTTGGCGTGGTCGGATTCCCTGACTGAAAATATTGTTACCCTAGATAGGGACAGTATATTTTTGCCTATAGAGCATTTGAAAGATGCATTTCTATATATGCGTGATGCACAGCGGAATATTTGCCGACTGGCATCAAGTCTAAGTGCGTTGTCCATTTCTACCAGTAGAGGGTTATGGACACGTCAGTGGTCAGGTGATGCGTATTCCAAACGGCATTTGGAAGTATTGCCTTATTAAGGGGAGGAGTTATTTGGGGTCGGTCTTTCAGACCTGGTGGCCACGGCAACAGCTGGGAATTCCACGTTTGTACCCCAGGTCGCCTCTCAACATGAGAAGACGCCGTATTATCAGGCGCAGTCTTTTCGCGGATAAGCGGGCAAAAGGTTCCTCATTTCTGCCCCGTGACAGAGGGAGAGGAAAAAGGCTGCAGAAATCAGCCAGTTCCTAGGAACAGAAACCCTCTCCCGCCTCTGCCAAGCCCTCAGTATATGCTGGGGCTTTACAAGCAGAATCAGGCACGGGGGGGGGGGCCCGTCTCAATGAATTTCAGCGCGCAGTGGGCTCACTCGCAAGTAGACCCCTGGATCCTTCAGGTGATATCTCAGGGGTACAAATTAGAATTCGAGACGTCTCCCCCTCGCCGTTTCCTAAAGTCGGCTTTACCGATGTCTCCTTCTGACAGGGAGACAGTTTTGGAAGCCATTCACAAGCTGTATTCCCAGCAGGTGATAATCAAGATACCCCTCCTGCAACAGGGAACGGGGTATTATTCCACACTGTTGTGGTACCGAAGCCGGACGGCTCGGTGAGACCGATTCTAAATCTAAAATCTTTGAACACTTACATACAGAGGTTCAAATTCAAGATTGAGTCACTCAGAGCAGTGATTGCGAACCTGGAAGAAGGGGACTACATGATGTCTCGGGACATCAAGGATGCTTACCTTCATGTCAAAATTTACCCTTCTCACCAAGGGTACCTCAGGTTTATGGTACAGAACTGTCACTATCAGTTCAGACGCTGCCGTATGGATGGTCCACGGCACCCCGGGTCTTTACCAAGGTAATGGCCGAAATGATGATATTCCTTCAAAGGAAGGGAATTTTAGTTATCCCTTACTTGGACGATTCCCTGATAAGGGTAAGATCCAGGGAACAGTTGGAGGTCGGTGTAGCACTATCTCAGGTAGTGTTGCTGCAGCACGGTTGGTTTCTCAATATTCCAAAATCGCAGCTGGTTCCGACGACTTGTCTTCTGTTCCTAGGGATGATCCTGGACACAGTCCAGAAAAAGGTGTTTCTCCCGGAGGAGAAAGCCTGGGAGTTATCCGAGCTAGTCAGGAACCTCCTAAAACCGAGCCAAGTCTCAGTGCATCAATGCACAAGGGTTCTGGGTAAAATGGTGGCTTCCTACGAAGCAATCCCATTCGGCAGATTCCACGCAAGAACTTTCCAGTGGGACCTGCTGGACAAATGGTCCGGGTCGCATCTTCAGATGCATCAGCGGATAACCCTGTCACCAAGGACAAGGGTGTCCCTCCTGTGGTGGTTGCAGAGTGCTCATCTTCTAGAGGGCCGCAGATTCGGCATTCAGGACTGGGTCCTGGTAACCACGGATGCCAGCCTGCGAGGCTGGGGAGCAGTCACACAGGGAAGGAATATCCAGGACTTATGGTCAAGCCTGGAGACATCACTTCACATAAATATCCTGAAGCTAAGGGACATTTACGATGCTCTAAGCTTAGCAAGACCTCTGCTTCAAGGTCAGCCGGTGTTGATCCAGTCGGACAACATCACGGCAGTCACCCACGTAAACAGACAGGGTGGCACAAGAAGCAGGAGGGCAATGGCAGAAGCTGCAAGGATTCTTCGCGGGGCGGAAAATCATGTGATAGCACTGTCAGCAGTATTCATTCCGGGAGTGGACAACTGGGAAGCAGACTTCCTCAGCAGACACGACCTCCACCCGGGAGAGTGGGGACTTCACCCAGAAGTCTTCCACATGATTATAAACCGTTGGGAAAAACTCGACAGGTATTGCGCCAGGTCCAGGGACCCTCAGGCAATAGCTGTAGACGCTCTGGTAACACCGTGGGTGTACCAGTCAGGGTATGTGTTCCCTCCTCTGCCTCTCATACCCAAGGTACTGAGATTGATAAGATGGAGAGGAGTAAGCACTATATTCGTGGCTCCGGATTGGCCAAGAAGGATTTGGTAACCGGAACTTCAAGAGATGTTCACGGAGGATCCGTGGCCTCTACCTCTAAGAAGGGACCTGCTCCAGCAAGGACCCTGTCTGTTCCAAGACTTACCGCGGCTGCGTTTGACGGCATGGCGGTTGAACGCCGGATCCTGAAGGAAAAAAGGCATTCCGGATGAAGTCATCCCTATCCTGATCAAAGCCAGGAAGGATGTAACCGCAAAAAACATTATCACCGCAATTGGCGAAAATATGTTGCGTGGTGCGAGGCCAGTAAGGCCCGACGGTGGAAATTCAACTGGGTCGATTCCTACATTTCCTGCAAACAGGAGTGTCTATGGGCCTGAAATTGGGGTCCATTAAGGTTCAAATTTCGGCCCTGTCAATTTTCTTCCAAAAAGAACTAGCTTCAGTTCCTGAAGTTCAGACGTTTGTAAAAGGGGTACTGCATATACAGCCTCCTTTTGTGCCTCCAGTGGCACTTTGGGATCTCAATGTAGTTTTGGGTTCCAAAAGTCACATTGGTTTGAACCACTTAAATCTGTGGAGTTAAAATATCTCACATGGAAAGTGGTCATGCTGTTGGCCCTGGCCTGGGCCAGGCGCGTGTCAGAATTGGCGGCTTTATCCTGAAAAAGCCCTTATCTGATGTTCCATTCGGACAGGGCGGAATTGAGGACTCGTCCTCAGTTTCTCCCTAAGGTGGTTTCAGCGTTTCACCTGAACCAACCTATTTGTGGTGCCTGCGGCTACTAGGGACTTGGAGGACTCCAAGTTGCTAGACGTTGTCAGGGCCCTGAAAATATATGTTTCCAGGAGGGCTGGAGTCAGGAAATCTGACTCGCTGTTTATCCTGTATGCACCCAACAAGCTGGGTGCTCCTGCTTCTAAGCAGACTATTGCTCGTTGGATTTGTAGTACAATTCAGCTTGCACATTCTGTGGCAGGCCTGCCACAGCCAAAAATCTGTAAATGCCCACTCCACAAGGAAGGTGGGCTCATCTTGGGCGGCTGCCCGAGGGGTCTCGGCTTTACAACTTTGCCGAGCAGCTACTTGGTCAGGAGCAAATACGTTTGTAAAATTATACAAAATTGATATCCTGGCTGAGGAGGACCTGGAGTTCTCTCATTTGGTGCTGCAGAGTCATCCGCACTCTCCCGCCCGTTTGGGAGCTTTGGTATAATCCCCATGGTCCTTACGGAGTCCCCAGCATCCACTTAGGACGTTAGAGAAAATAAGAATTTACTTACCGATAATTCTATTTCTCATAGTCCGTAGTGGATGCTGGGCGCCCATCCCAAGTGCGGATTGTCTGCAATACTTGTACATAGTTATTGTTACAAAAATCGGGTTATTATTGTTGTGAGCCATCTTTCAGAGGCTCCTCTGTTATCATGCTGTTAACTGGGTTCAGATCACAGGTTATACGGTGTGATTGGTGTGGGTGGTATGAGTCTTACCCGGGATTCAAAATCCTTCCTTATTGTGTACGCTCGTCCGGGCACAGTATCCTAACTGAGGCTTGGAGGAGGGTCATAGGGGGAGGAGCCAGTACACACCAGATAGTCCTAAAGCTTTCTTTAGATGTGCCCAGTCTCCTGCGGAGCCGCTATTCCCCATGGTCCTTACGGAGTCCCCAGCATCCACTACGGACTATGAGAAATAGAATTATCGGTAAGTAAATTCTTATTATTCCCCCCTAACAGCCTCCTACACCATCCTGCTAGCTAATACCCTTTGCACAACTAAATCCTGGGTCCGGTTCAGGTAAAGTGAACACTGTTTTTCCATGTCACAGCTGCTAAACCCCTTTCTCACTGCACGTTGCACCTGGGTCATCCCATTTTACATAGCACACGTGGCTTCCCTAGAGTCATTAAAACTGCATTACAGGCTGATGTCATCTCTCCAAGCTCCTGATCCTCCAGTGAACAGCTTGGTAACATAAACTGAGTAGAAAAACCCAGGTCGCACCTTTCAGACAATGACAGATCTGTCGACAGTTAAAAGGTCAACATATGGTCGACACATGTTTGATAGAGATCTTTCAAGTTTTTACACCTTTTTCTGCATTCTCTATCCGTGTCACAAACTATTTAGTAACCTTGTGGCAAGCAGAGTGGAGTGAGCCACCGAGCCCGAAGCGTGACGAGCCCGTGAGGGGACGCATTTCCATAGCCGGCCCTAACCATTATGATGCCCTAGGCAAGATTTTGGCTGGTGCCCCCTAGCCTATGACCCTGCACCACTTTCCCAGCACCATCATCCCTCACCCATAGAAGTCCTTATTTTGGTCTTCCTACTACCTATATTTTAAATAGGAACAGTACGCCCAAAAAGGGGTGTGTTTTTGCTGGCAAGGGGCATGGCCACGCAATAGTACTCCCAATTGAAATTACGCTACACAGTACTGCAACTTAATTATCACACTGAATTGCTTCTTATTTACATTACACCAACCATATTGCTCTTTTTTCACATTACACCACACAGTAGTGCCCTTTCTATACGTAACACCACACAGTAGAGCACCTTATACACATAATGCCACACATTAGTAATTAATTTATACACATAATACCACACAGTAATGCCCCTTACACATATTACACACATTATTAATGTCCTTATAAACATAAGGCACCGTACACGTTATGCCAATCTTTATTAATGCCCTTATACACATAATGTCCCTTACACACATATGCTGCACATTATTAATGCCCTTATACACATAATGACACACATAATGTCCCTTACACATATGCTGCAATTATTAGTGCCCTTATATACATAATGTCCCTTACACATATGCCGCACATTATTAATGCATTTATACACATGACACGCATAATGCCCCTTACACATATACCTCACACATATGCTTACACAACCAGCCAGCTTACACACAGCGCTCACATGTCCGTTTACACTGTGACCTCTGCTTGGATACAGATGTGTCCTCATAAATCTTGCCTCAATGCATCATGCAGCAGGAGATGCCTGGCGTGGGTCAGCTGGCAGCTGTGCTAACGTTGGGCACCTTTTTTTATGACAATGCATCTTGCTATGTGCCTAGGATACACAAGCAGCTTCTGCTGATTAAAATGATATGCGGCATGCTTATATACTGTGTGAGACTGTGGCTGTATCTGCATACGAAATGCTACACACAGAATATAGGCATGCCGCATATAATTTTAATCAGCAGAAGCTGCTGGTGCCCCTAGGCATAGCAAATGCCCTAGGCATTTGCCTAGTTTGCCAATGCCTAGGGCTGGCTCTGCGCATTTCAATAAATTTGGGTAAAAATATTTAAAAACACAAAATAACACCCACATTTTTTTTGTGTGTGTGATGACCTTTTGACCCTGTCGACCTTTTGACTGTCAACCCTATGGTGTAGACCTAATGACTGCCTATCTTTTTGATGTCTATCTTCTGTATCACACCCTTTGCAACATGCAAACTCCGGAGCTGAGGTTTTTCTGTACAAATGTCATTGGAAGTTTTCCATACACTGAAAACATGATTATGTGCATATAAACATTGTTCTGATGTTTTTGATTGTCAACCAAATACACAAATTACATTCAAAGCAAACTAACTTAAGATGCATACACATGTTGCGATGTAACCTTACGGTCAAAATCGTAAGGAAAGTCGCACTGTGTGTACACAGCTTTCGATACCGATGCGTGCTTCTGTGAGGTCGGTATCTCAAGAAAAGATAGACTTTGCAGGCAAGTCAATCTTGACTATATTGTGTATAATCTAGTACATAGTATAGTCAAAATTGGCACTTAGGGGGTAATGCAGATCTGATCGCTGCTGTGTGTTTTCGCATAGCGGGCGATCAGATCCTAACTGCGCGTGCATATGCACCGCAATGCACACGCGTGTCGGACAACAGCAACAGGCATCACTGGGCAGCGACGGGATGGTGTGAAAAAGCAGATCGCACGGGTGTTCGCAAGGTGATTGACCGGAAGAGGCCGTTTATGGGTGGCAACTGACAATTTACAGGGAGTGTTCGGAAAAACGCAGGCGTTACCAAGCGTTTTCAGGGAGGGTGTCTGATGTCAGCTCCAGCCCCGATCAGCCTGTTCTTATCGCACTGGAGGAGTAAGTCCTGGGTTGCGCACAAACTGCACACACTGGGTTTTAGCAGCTCAGCTACACATGCGATCGCACACTTGCACGGCGAAAATACACTACTCCTGTGGGCGGCGACTATCTGATCGCAGGACAGTAAAAAACGCAGCCCAGCGATCAGATCTGAATTAGGCCCCTAGATAAAATATCACATAGTCAAAATCTCAAGTAAAGATAGTCAATATCCGTGGTTCAGGGCTCCGGGAGTTCAGGGGAAATCGCAAAGTCAAAATCAGAGATAGTCAATATCTCACTGTGTGTATGCGCCTTAAGATCAAAGGGCCTGATTCAGACCTGATCGCTGCTGTGCAATTTTTCACAGTGGGCGATTATCAAACTACTGCGCATGTGTATGCACTACAATGCGCACTCGCGTCGCCAAACAGCGACAGGATGGTGCAAAAATTTTGATCGCATGGCTGTTCGACAGGAAGAGGACGTTTGTGGGTGGTAACTGGCCGTTTTTAGGGAGTGTCTGGAAAAATGCAGGCGTTAACTTCCCAAGCGTTTTCATGGAGGGTGTGATACGTCCGCTCCGGCCACGATCAGCCTGATTCCTTCGCACTGGAGTATTGTGCTACACACAGACTGCACAGAATGGGAAAAACATTTGATGGTGAGTGTGATGCAAACGGTTTTGCAGCCGTCCGCTGAATGAGGGGAATTTTTGTACAGCGTACACATGCAATTGCACACTTACACTGGCAAATTTTCACTCCCCCTGGGAGGCAACTATCTACTTGCAAGACAGTGTAATTTGCAGCACAGCGATCAGGTCTGAATTAGGCCCAAAGTCCTGGACACCCTGCAAAAGGGTACTTAACATATCCTCCTCCTACTGACTGCTTTGCCATTATGAATGTTGTGTTCTCCATGGTTGAAATGGCACACTATGGTCAGGATGTAATGTAGTCCTAGTTCGGCGGCCTTGCTGGAAAACGTCTGAGTTCGGCCGGCATCCCGCACGGCCACCGCACTCTGACTTTATTACATACATCCCTACATTGGGAATTCTACAGAACTCTGGTAATGTCATGATGATAACAGAGGAGCAGAGCAGGGGGGGTACAATTTGTGCCTCCCATGCACTGCACCAACAAAAGTGCCTCCTAGTATTGAATCACATTTACAAATAACTTTATATTACTTAGATGCTGAGGAGTTTGAATTAGTATAACTGCACTCTTAGTACATATGAGTAAAAGATAAAATAAAGTATATATAGTAAAATATGATATATATATATATATATATATATATATATATAACAAAGAATCCTCCCTGAGTCCTTGGTAAGGACTCTATAGAAGAAAACACGGGCGGCACTCCACGGTCTTCAAAAAGCAAAGTGTATTCAAAAGTACAGCATAGTGCAAATTAGAGATGAGCGGGTTCGGTTCCTCGGGATCCGAACCCCCCCGAACTTCACCCATTTTACACGGTTCCGAGGCAGCCTCGGATCTTCCCGCCTTGCTCGGTTAACCCGAGCGCGCCTGAACGTCATCATCCCGCTGTCGGATTCTTGCGAGATTCGTATTCTATATAAGGAGCCGCATGTCGCCGCCATTTTCACTCGTGCATTGGAGATGATAGCGAGAGGACGTGGCTGCGTTCTCTCAGTTTCTGTGTTCAGTGTGCTGCAAATATCTGTGCTCAGTGTGCTGCAGATATCTGTGCTCAGTGTGCTGCAAATATCTACGTTCTCTGCCTGAAAAACGCTCCATATCTGTGCTGCATTGTAGTATATAGTAGGAGGACAGTGCAGAATTTTGCTGACCACCAGTATATATATAGCAGTACTGTACAGTAGTCCATTGCTCTACCTCTGTGTCGTCAAGTATACTATCCATCCATACCTGTGCTGCATTGTAGTTGTGCGCAATATATAGTAGGAGGACAGTGCAGAATTTTGCTGACCACAAGTATATATATATATAGCAGTACGGTACAGTAGGCCATTGCTATTGATATATTACTGGCATATATTTCCACACATTAAAAAATGGAGAACAGAAATGTGGAGGGTAAAATAGGGAAAGATCAGGATCCACTTCCACCTTGTGCTGAAGCTGCTGCCACTAGTCATTGCCGAGACGATGAAATGCCATCAACGTCGTCTGCCAAGGCCGATGCCCAATGTCATAGTAGAGAGCATGTAAAATCCAAAAAACAAAAGTTCAGTAAAATGACCCAAAAAGCAAAATTAAAAGCGTCTGATGAGAAGCGTAAACTTGCCAATATGCCATTTACGACACGGAGTGGCAAGGAACGGCTGAGGCCCTGGCCTATGTTCATGGCTAGTGGTTCAGCTTCACATGAGGATGGAAGCACTCATCCTCTCGCTAGAAAAATGAAAAGACTTAAGCTGGCAAAAGCACAGCAAAGAACTGTGCGTTCTTCTAAATCACAAATCCCCAAGGAGAGTCCAATTGTGTCGGTTGCGATGCCTGACCTTCCCAACACTGGACGGGAAGAGGTGGCACCTTCCACCATTTGCACGCCCCCTGCAAGTGCTGAAAGGAGCACCCGCAGTCCAGTTCCTGATAGTCAAATTGAAGATATCACTGTTGAAGTACACCAGGATGAGGATATGGGTGTTGCTGGCGCTAGGGAGGAAATTGACAAGGAGGATTCTGATGGTGGGGTGGTTTGTTTAAGTCAGGCACCCGGGGAGACACCTGTTGTCCGTATGACGAATATGGCCATTGACATGCCTGGTCAAATTACAAAAAAAATCACCTCTTCGATGTGGAATTATTTTAACAGAAATGCGGACAACAGGTGTCAAGCCGTGTGTTGCCTTTGTCAAGCTGTAATAAGTAGGGGTAAGGACGTTAACCACCTAGGAACATCCTCCCTTATACGTCACCTGCAGCGCATTCATCATAAGTCATTGACAAGTTCAAAAACTTTGGGTGACAGAGGAAGCAGTCCACTGACCACTAAATCCCTTCCTCTTGTAACCAAGCTCCTGCAAACCACCCCACCAACTCCCTCAGTGTCAATTTCCTCCTTAGACAGGAAAGCCAATAGTCCTGCAGGCCATGTCACTGGCAAGTCTGACAAGTCCTCTCCTGCCTGGGATTCCCTCCGATGCATCCTTGAGTGTAACGCCTACTGCTGCTGGCGCTGCTGTTGTTGCTGCTGGGAGTCGATCGCCATCCCAGAGGGGAAGTCGGAAGACCACTTGTACTACTTCCAGTAAGCAATTGACTGTCCAACAGTCCTTTGCAAGGAAGATGAAATATCACAGCAGTCATCCTGCTGCAAAGCGGATAACTCAGGCCTTGGCAGCTGCGGTGGTGTTAAACGTGTGTCCGGTATCCACCGTTAATTCACAGGGAATTAGAGAATTGATTAAGGTACTGTGTCCCCCGTACCAAATACCATCTAGGTTCCATTTCTCTAGGCAGGCGATACTGAGAATGTACACAGACCTCAGAAAAAGAGTCACCAGTGTCCTAAAAAATGCAGTTGTACCCAATGTCCACTTAACCACGGACATGTGGACAAGTGGAGCAGGGCAGACTCAGGACTATATGACTGTGACAGCCAACTGGGTAGATGTATTGCCTCCCGCAGCAAGAACAGCAGCGGCGGCACCAGTAGCAGCTTATCGCAAACGCCAACTCGTTCCTAGGCAGGCTACGCTTTGTATCACCGCTTTACATAAGAGGCACACAGCTGACAACCTCTTACGGAAACTGAGGAACATCATTTCAGAATGGCTTACCCCAATTGGACTCTCCTGGGGATTTGTGACATCGGACAATGCCACCAATATTGTGCGTGCATTACATGTGGGCAAATTCCAGCACGTCCCATGTTTTGCACATACATTAAATTTGGTGGTGCAGAATTTTTTAAAAAACGACAGGGGCGTGGAAGATATGCTGTCGGTGGCCCGAAAAATTGCGGGCCACTTTCGGCATTCAACCACCGCGTGCCGAAGACTGGAGCACCAGCAAACACTCCTGATCCTGCCCCGCCATCATCTGAAGCAAGAGGTGGTAACAAGGTGGAATTCAACCCTCTATATGCTTCAGAGGATGGAGGAGCAGCAAAAGGCCATTCAAGCCTATACATCTGCCTACGATATAGGCAAAGGAGGGGGAATGCACCTGACTTAGGCGCAGTGGAGAATGATTTCAACGTTGTGCAAGGTTCTGCAACCCTTTGAACTTGCCACACGTGAAGTCAGTTCAGACACTGCCAGCCTGAGTCAGGTCATTCCCCTCATCAGGCTTTTGCAGAAGCAGCTGGAAAGATTGAAGGAGGAGCTAAAACGGAGCGATTCCGCTAGGCATGTGGGACTTGTGGATGGAGCCCTTAATTTGCTTAACCAGGATTCACGGGTGGTCAATCTGTTGAAATCAGAGTACTACCTTTTGGCCACCGTGCTCAATCCTAGGTTTAAAGCCTACGTTGTATCTCTCTTTCCGGCAGACACAAGTCTGCAGAGGTGCAAAGACCTGCTGGTGACACACTTTTCAAGTCAAGCGGAACGTGACCCGTCAACAGCTACTCCTTCACATTCTCCCGCAACTAGGGCTGCGAGGAAAAGGCTAAGAATTCCGAGCCCACCCGCTGGCGGTGATGCAGGGCAGTCTGGAGCGAGTGCTGACATCTGGTCCGGACTGAAGGACCTGCCAACGATTACTGACATGTCGTCTACTGTCACTGCATATGATTCTGTCACCATTGAAAGAATGGTGGAGGATTATATGAGTGACCACATCCAAGTAGGCACGTCAGACAGTCCGTACGTATACTGGCAGGAAAAAGAGGCAATTTGGAGGCCCTTGCACAAACTGGCTTTATTTTACCTAAGTTGCCCCCCCTCCAGTGTGTACTCCGAAAGAGTGTTTAGTGCAGCCATTCACCTTGTCAGAAATCGGCGTACGAGGTTACTTCCAGAAAATGTAGAGAAGATGATGTTCATCAAAATGAATTATAATCAATTCCTCCGTGGAGACATTCACCAGCAATTGCCTCCAGAAAGTATACAGGGACCTGAGATGGTTGATTCCAGTGGGGACAAATTAATACTCAGTGAGGAGGGGGATGTACACAGTAAAAGGGGCGAGGAATCGGAGGATGAGGAGGAGGTGGACATCTTGCCTCTGTAGAGCCAGTTTGTGCAAGGAGAGATTGATTGCTTCTTTTTTTGGTGGGGGCCCAAACCAACCAGTCATTTCAGTCACAGTCGTGTGGCAGACCCTGTCGCTGAAATTATGGGTTTGTTAAAGTATGCATGTCCTGTTTATACAACATAAGGGTGGGTGGGAGGGCCCAAGGACAATTCCATCTTGCACCTCTTTTTTCTTTAATTTATCTTTGCATCATGTGATGTTTGGGGACTATTTTTTGAAGTGCCATCCTGTCTGACACTGCAGTGCCACTCCTAGATGGGCCAGGTGTTTGTGTCGGCCACTTGGGTCGCTTAGCTTAGCCATCCAGCGACCTTGGTGCACCTCTTTTTTTCTTTGCATCATGTGCTGTTTGGGGACTATTTTTTGAAGTGCCATCCTATCTGACACTGCAGTGCCACTCCTAGATGGGCCAGGTGTTTGTGTCGGCCACTTGAATCGCTTAGCTTAGTCATCCAGCGACCTCGGTGCAAATTTTAGGACTAAAAATAATATTGTGAGGTGTGAGGTGTTCAGAATAGACTGGAAATGAGTGGAAATTATGGTTATTGAGGTTAATAATACTATGGGATCAAAATGACCCCCAAATTCTATGATTTAAGCTGTTTTTGAGGGGTTTTTGAAAAAAAACGCCCGAATCCGACAAAAAAATTTCAGAGAGGTTTTGCCAAAACGCGTCCGAATTCAAAACACGGCCGCGGAACTGAATCCAAAACCAAAACACAAAACCCAAAAAATTTCCAGTGCACATCACTAGTGCAAATACGACGTTTCAAGGCCATTGCAGCCTTTTCATCAGGTTGTGCAGCATGATGGAAAAAAACAAATGACTAAACAGTGTTGCTTGTGCTTACCTGTGTTAAATACCATGTACACAACACGCGCCCCCTGCAAATAATCGATCGTATATTGAGGTGTCATGAAATAACCAATGTTTCAGGGCCCATGTGACAAGCTCTAGGACAAATAGGCAGATTTGAGCATAATGAACATCTGTGCACATGTGCATATTCTGGGTGTATAACTGAACTATACCATAATGCACAGACCTATTTTACCGCCCCCCCCCCCCCCCACCCCCCCAAAAAACACACACACACACAAAAGTTAGCAACCACAGTGTACACTGCTGCTTTGATGGATTAATTCACCTGCTTTTATGGCTCTTATTGGCAGGGCTAGGAAGTCCGTTGAATCTTCTCTCCAGCACTAGGGATCCTGCCTGGAATGATGACATCCCCTCCCCACAGGCCCGCGAATCACGAGTAAAATGTCGTGAGTGGGCGGAGCCTAATGCCGCGAGTGGGCAGAGCTACGATCGTGACCCGCGATCAGAAAAAAATCTTTTAAGTTAATCAGGGGGGGGGGGGGGGGGTTTCTGGGTACGCATGCGCCAGTGAGAGGGACAGCAGCAGCAGCGCCTGAACCTATAACACAGCGCTGCTGCGGCTCCCTCCTCCACCTCCCTCCTCCTCCTTCCCCCCGTGTCCGCTGCCTGCGCTGCTCTCCTCTCCTGTCTGCGCGGCTGTGTGCCTCATTACATGCTTTGGGCCCCTGGACAGTGGCGGGCCCAGTGCAACAGTGTGGTTGCAGTGGCGGTAGTTCCGCCTCTGTATCTATCTATCTATCTATCTATCTATCTATCTATCTATCTATCTATCTATCTATCTATCTATATTATTGGCCAACCCCCATGCCCTATCTCCTCTCACTCTTGCCATACAGTCTTTTCAGGTCACTGTATGCTGCCACAGTATGTTTTACATTAAAAATACCCTATAAAAAACTAACAATGTATTTATGGCAGGCCCTATCACTTCATCAGATATTTGATATATCTGTACTCATGAGAAAATGGATTAGATCTTTGTTTATAATGCCTATATAATATACACATATATAAACTGCATTATGTTACCAACAGAAAAGCAAATCGGTAATCAAAATGAGTATCAAATTTACCAAGGTAGACAATATGAAACTTACTGTTCCATTTATGGTATATATTATCATGGTCTTTAGAGGTTAAATATGGCTTGCCTGGTACATATTGGATAACTGTTTGTTTATTTTTGTTTATTTTTTGTCATGTCATTTTGTTATTTATTTATATGACGCCACTACTGTGTGTATTTTATGTAATAAATCTAATCTGTATTTATTTAGAAAGAACTCTCCAGGCTTGTTTCATCTCTCATTCTTTGTTGTAGTTAAGCAATGACAATGATTACCCATGCATTTTCAATATTCTGGCTGGTTTTAGGGGGTCATTCCGAGTTGTTCGCTCGCTAGCTACTTTTAGCAGCAATGCAAACGCAAAGCCGCCGCCCTCTGGGAGTGTATCTTAGCTTAGCAGAATTGCTAACGAAAGATTAGCAATTCTGCTATTAAGTATTTCCTTGCAGTTTCTGAGTAGCTCCAGACCTACTCCTAGATTGCGATCACCTCGGTCCGTTTAGTTCCTGCTTTGACGTCACAAACACGCCCAGCGTCCGGCCAGCCACTCCTGCGTTTTATGCTGGCACGCCTGCGTTTTTTAGCACACTCCCGGAAAACGCTCAGTTACCACCCAGAAGCACCCACTTCTTGTCAATCACTCAGCGATCAGCAGAGCGATTGAAAAGCTTTGTTCGCCCGTGAGTAAAATAGCATAGTTTTGTGTAAAAATACTTAGCGCGTGAGCCCTGCGGTGCATACGCATGCGCAGAACTGCCGGATTTTAGCCTATTAGCAATTCTGCTAAAAATAGCAGCGAGCGAACAACTCGGAATGACCCCCTTAGTCCATAATGGGATATCATGCTGTTGTCTTTTCCATAAGAACACATTCTATCACATGCACATTCATATGTCCTCTGTTACGCAGAAGAAATAACTCAAGTTGTTTGATTAATAACACTTATGCACTGTGTATGTTATCTGCATTAATTCTGTGGTTGTAGCCGATCAGACCCATCCGTTGCTTCTTAATTCATTGCCTTCACCTCATTTTGTAGCTCAAATTGGCATATCTAATTTTTTTTAAAGTAGTTAATTGTGCTTCTCTCCTTAAATAGATTAGACCCTGTTTATTTTATAGTGCTGTTCATAGTGCAGTGAAAGCTTGGGAGCACTAGACTGTGAAATCAAAGGATTTCAGTTTTCAAGCAGATTTAAAGGTCTTGGTAATGCACACTGCAAAACTATTTTACATTTTCCTATGCAGAATTGTCAACAAGTGGCCTGAATAAGGTTTTGTTTGTAACCTTTTAGCTGCAAAATGAAGGCTGCCTCAGGGACTCAGTTGAAGGCTTTGATACACATTTCAGCTGGATGAAGTTAACATCCTAGATCATATCTCAGAAACTGTCTGAACTCTGTGATAGCCTGGGCTGACTATTGCATTTAATGTTAGAGCTGACTCCTTCCTCTTTCTGTCCTTATAATTAAAAGAGACTGTCCTTTGCAACAAGGGTACAGATTTTTGAGACTTTTAATACTGTGTATGTAGTAATTTTGCAAACAATACATTGCGATGGACTTCTTGTTCATCAAAAGAGACTGTTCAAAACCTGTTGCTTGGTATTGTGTTGTATATTTTTCTGCAGCGGGGTACATTGGTTTCCACAGGGAAATATCGGGGTGTAGAGATGGATCTTGATCCAGGCACCAACAGGCTAAAGCATTAGACTGTCCCAGGATGCATTGGGGCCTCCTCTATAACCCCACCTCCAGGCACTGTGAGCTCAGTTTCGAGTTGGTGCCTGCAGAAGGAGGTCAGTTAACAGGGGGGCTGCACTGGGCAGCCCTGAAAAAGCTTTAAGCAGACTTCAAGGGCCGCAGCACTTACATGTCAGAGTGACATTCTGTACTGCGGCTCCGTCACCTCCCCAGCGGCGTCGCATACTCCTGCTGGCTCTGTTCCCGGGTACTTGCGGCGGAGACGCTCCAGCTCTAGACACACGGTCGCAGACGCTCTGCTGGTTCGCTTGGCTGCTACAGAAGGGAGGAGGTAAGAGGGTCCCCCAGGCAGGACCCGCCATTAAATCGCGTTTCGGTCACATTCTAAGGAGAAGGACTGCGACGCTGGCGTGGACACTGTAACAGAGCAGGGACCCCACTATGTCCACCAGGGCAGATGCGTACAGGTCGGATATGTTAATGTCCACTTTATTAAGACTCCATAGTACCAGGTGGTGAGGACCAGCATAGGGGAGCAGGCGCTTGACCTGTAACCCCTCCCCCATCTCCGGACGCCATCTACTGCTGGTGTTCCCACCCTGGAGCTGCCTCACACTCTCCCTCACTCCCTGACTGAGACGCTGGGCGCCATCTTCTCTGAATAGCTGCGACTGGTCTCCGGGACTACAGGGCAAGGTCCCCTCTATAAATCCACCTGTACATCAGCGCCGTGATGTTACAGACACTTAAGTATTCTACATGTCAATGTTAAGACAGCGTTAGTTAAGAACAAATGTACCTGTGCCAGAATATATTGTACGAGTATTCTAATATATACATCCGGTCTTGGACCGCACATTGTTATTTATATATACATATACTAGTCCAGTGCAGTTTTATTGTCCTACTAAAATAATTATCTGCATTGTCACTGTGACTGTGTGTGCCTGTATCTGCTGTGTGGATTTCACTTTCAGTGTATCACAGCTTTATCTATCACTTTATTCTGTACCCTAAGGGACCAGGTGTGTTAGGGTCTCATATATAGTGCTGCACAATATTTACCGTCAAGTGTATTCTATAGTGTACTCAGTTACATACTAACGGATTAATTCGCTGGTGTTGTGTATTGTATGCGCAGTCACATAGTACCTGATTTAGACGCTGGTGTTGTATACTGTGTACGCTGTCACATACTAGGGGATTTATTCACAGGTAGTGTACTCTGTCTATCTGTATCGTACTCATACGCTCTGCGGTTACATTCCCTAAAATGTCTAACACAAAGGGCGGGAAATCCACGGACGCTCCTGTATCATGCAGCGCATGCACCAAGGATTTACCTGAGGGGGAAGCTTTGTATGATGGTCTGTTTAATATGTGCCCTACATCTCCCAGTCAGTCCGCAGCTCCTGTAACCAATCAGGAGCCACCTTGGGCGGATTTCTCAACTATGCTCACTACGCTTGTGACATACCTTATGCCCCCTATGGGACCTCCTGTGCCATTGCAGCCATATATTGTCCCTATGGTAAATCCACCTTGGGCGGATAATTTGTCTACCCAGTTGCAGCAATTGAATCAATCTTTGGTTAGACATAAATCTACCCCAACTCACTCTCATGTCAAGGGGTCATCTAAGCAGGCCACTTCCTCCTCACAATCCACTAATCTCTCTGAAGATTTTTCTGATGAGGATGGGGAGTATACTGACCCGTCAGACACTGATACAGCTGCTTCTGACGAGGAATCCACAACTCAAGTTGATGTCCCTGACCTAGTGGTTGCTATTAAACAGATCCTACAAATAGATGATGATGATGTGGATCCCACTACTGTGTCTAAGAAACCTGATTAGTTTAAACGTCAGAAGGTAACTAAAATATTCTTACCGCATTCTGACCATTTAGTAGACATACGTCAGGATCCCTGGTCTTCGCCAGGAAATAAATTCTCCCTGTCTAAAAAGATGGTAGCTCGTTAATCTCTACCTTCTCAGTTGTGTAACTAGTGGGAAAATTCACCACCGGTGGATTCCCATGTCACCCGTCTCGTGGTGTTATCTTCTCTGCCTGTCACCACTGTCACCTCACTGAAGGAACCGACAGATAAGCACGTGGAAGGTTGCCTGAAGTCTATTTATTCCCTTACAGGTGCTGTACATAAACCCACTATAGCAGCCTCCTGGGCTGCAAAAGGAATTAAAGCATGGGTTCAGGCATTAGAGGAAGAGCTGCCTCAGGATATCTCTGACACTGCCACACAATATTTGTCTCATATTACCACCACCGCCTATTACATTCAGGAGGCGTCCTCTGAGGCAGATGTGTTGGCAGGCAAGGCATCGACTACGTCCAACCTGTCTCGCCGTATTCTGTGGTTGAGGTCGTGGAAGGTGGACCTGGACTCCAAAAAGACCTTGGAGGTACTCCTATTTGGGGAAGATCTCAATAACATTGTGACTGACTTAGCGGCTGCTAAGACTGCATTTCTCCCGAATACGAATCCTTCTGCACAGAAGGCAAAAGGAACCACTTGCCGTTCCTTTTGGCCTCACGGGAAAGCAAAAGGTCAGGCATTCCCGAGAAAATCTCATGCTCCCAAAACCACCAAGCCCAGTCCTGGGCCGCCGTTAGCCTGCTTCTAAACATGACAAGCCTGTAGCATGATGGGGCGGGCCTCCCCCTGAGGGACCCCAGGGTGGGAGGCCGACTTCTGCGATTCACCCAGGTCTGGTTAAAGACCACTTCAGACACATGGGTGTGAGAAGTTGTCTCTCACAGGTACGCAGTCTCGTTCAGGAGATGTCCCCCTCGCCAGTTCTGCACAACGGTTATCCCTTCGGATTCGTTGAAGGTGCAAGCTCTACAACTTGTTGTGCGTTCCCTCCTGGATACAGGAGTGGTAGTGCCGGTACCTCTGTCCCAGCGAGGAAGGGGATACTACTCTACCCTGTTTCTAGTCCCGAAACCCAATGGGTCTTTCCGGCCTATACTCAACCTCAAATCACTGAACTAGTTTGTGAGAGTGTCCAAGTTCTGTATGGAAACACTGCGCTCGATTGTTCTGGCCATGGAACCCGGAGACTACATGTATCCCTGGATATACAAGATGCTTACCTGCATATTCCTATTGCCATATCGCATCAGCAATATCTGCAGTTTGCTATTGGCAACCTCCACTATCAATTCCAGGCTCTGCCGTTTGGACTGGCAACGGCCCCTCGGATCTTCACCAAGGTTATGGCCGTGATGACGGCTCATCTTCATAGCCAGGGAGCCAGAATCCTGTCGTATCGGGACGACTTGCTGAATCTGGCAAACTCCCAAGATGTCCTCCGCAGTCATCTTCAACTGACGGTAAACTTCCTACAAGCCCACTTGTGGCTTATCAACTGGAAGAAGTCCTCGCTGGTCCCTGCTCAGAGCATGGTGCACCTGGGGGTACTTCTGAACACGCACAGTCAATGGCTGTTTCTGTTTCCAGAAAAGGTCCTGAAACTTCAGGACAGGATCAGATACTTCCTCTCTTGCTCAAGAGTGTTGATACACTCGGCGATGCAAGTACTAGGCCTCATGGTGTCGGCTTTCGACATGATGGAGTATGCTCAATTCATTCCCGCCCTCTGCAGAGGTTAATCCTTTCCCAGTGGGATGGCCTGCCTAATTGGATCAGGTCTCACATGATCTCCTTAAATCCGGAGGTTCGTCTGTCGCTGACCTAGTGGCTACAGGATCAGCAGTTAAGCAGGGGCCATCCCTTCTGGATCCCCAACTGGGTCCTACTGATGACGGATGCCAGTCTGAGGGGTTGGGGCAACACTCCTTCCAGGGTTGGTGGACCAAGGAGGAATCACTCCTCCCGATAAACATTCTGGAATTGCGGGCAGTGTTCAATGCTTTGTCTCTCGCTTTGCCTCTGTTACAGAACAGGCATGTTCAAGTACTGTCGGACAACGCCACCACGGTATACATAAACCATCAAGGAGGCACTCAAAGCCACATGGCAATGCTGGAAGTATCAAAAATCCTTAGTTGGGATAAACGCCATCTGCCAGCAATATCGGTAGTGTTCATTCCGGGAGTCCTCAACTGGGAAGTGGATTTCCTCAGTCGTCAGGACGTGCACGCCAGAGAGTGGAGTCTTCATCAAGAAGTCTTTCAACTCCTAGTGGACAAGTGGGGCCTACCAGATGTAGACCTGATGGCGTCTCGACACAATCACAAAGTTCCGATCTTCAGATCAAGAACCAGGGATCCTCAAGCAGCGTTCGTGGATGCACTTGCAATTCGATGGCACTTTCGGCTGCCCTTTGAGTTCCCTCCAGTGTTACTTCTGCCCAGGTTACTGCGGAAGTTCAAACAAGAAGGAGGAATTCTACTTATAGTCGCACCAGCGTGGCCCAGAAGGCATTGGTTGTCAGACCTGCAGGGTCTATCGATGGAGCGTCCTCTTCTACTTCCGCAATGCCCAGTCCTCCTCGTTCAGGTCCCTTGTGTCTACCCGGACCTGGCCAGACTGGCTTTGACGGCATGGCTCTTGAAGCATCACTCCTGAGGGCAAAAGGATTCTCCGAGGTGATTATCCAAACTATGCTAAAGGCCCGCAAACCGGCATCTGCGCGGATTTATTATAGGGTCTTGCATTCTTACTTCACCTGGTGTGCCTACACATTCAGAAGTTCCAGACTTCTGGTTTTTCTGCAACACGGCCTGCACTTAGGCCTTCGTCTGTCCTCCCTCAAGGTTCATATTTCTGCCTTGTCGGTGTGGTTTCAGGAAAAGATTGCCTCTGCTAGGAGGGTGTCAGACCTAGGCGTTTTGTCCTGTCGTCCACCCTTCCTGATATTTCTCCGTGACCGGGCAGTTTTTAGAACTCGCCCGGGTTATTTACCTAAGGTGGTGTCATCTTTTCACCTTAACCAAGAGATTGTGGTTCTGGATTTCGTCTCTTCTGATTTGTCCTCCGAAGAGCAGTCTTTGGATGTGGTTCGGGCTCTCCGTATATATGTGGAGGGGACTGCCTCTATCAGGAGGTCAGATCCCCTTTTAGTACTTTTTGGTTTTCACAAACATAGCTGGCCTGCAAATAAGCAAACCTTGGCCAGATGGATTAGAATGGACTCCCAGCTCTTGCTGCTATTAAAGCCCATTCTACTCGGTCTGTTGGACCTTCTTGGGCAGCCCGCCGAGGCACGTCCGCTGAACAAATTGTGCAAGGCGGCTACGTGGTCCTCAGTGAACACGTTCATCAGGTTCTATGCCTTTCGATACTTCCGCCTCCGAGGATGCTTCCTTTGGACGCCGGGTTCTCATACCCGCTACGGCGCGTCCCCTCCCTTGAGGAACTGCTTTAGGACATCCCCAATGTTTCCCTGTGGAAACCAATGTACCCCGCTGCAGAAAAGGAGATATATGGTAGACTTACCATGGTTAAATCTGTTTCTACAAGGTACATTGGTTCCACAGGGCGCCCACCCTGACAAACCTAGCTTCTATGAGTTTGCATGGCATTAGCCACTAGTCTCTTCTCCTATCGTGAGAATGTGGTTCTATGTGACTAACATCTACCTTCTCTTTTTTTGTTGTTGCAATAATTGTTTATTAGATTTTAACATAGTAAACACCATAGACATATAAGCAGGCATGTCGGAGGGACACAATACACCTAGAACAGGGGTGTCAAACTCAAATTCATCGGGGGCCGCATCAGCAGTTTGGTCCCCATCAAAGGGCCGGTTGTATCTGTAGGTCTATCCAAAATTTACCGCTCCACCTGCCTTATATGTGCCCAGCCATCTGCCCCCTTTTAAAGTGCCCTGCGATGTGCCCCCTTTTATAGTGCCCAGCCATGTGCCCCCTTTTATAGTGCACAGGTCCCCATTTTACACATTGCGGCAGGCACAGGTCCCCATTTTACACATTGCGGCAGGCACAGGTCCCCATTTTACACATAGCGGCAGGTACAGGTCCCCATTTTACACATTGTGGCAGGCACAGGTCCCCATTTTACACATTGTGGCAGGCACAGGTCCCCATTTTACACATAGCGGCAGGTACAGGTCCCCATTTTACACATTGTGGCAGGCACAGGTCCCCATTTTACACATTGTGGCAGGCACAGGTCCCCATTTTACACATAGCGGCAGGTACAGGTCCCCATTTTACACATTGTGGCAGGCACAGGTCCCCATTTTACACATTGTGGCAGGCACAGGTCCCCATTTTACACATAGCGGCAGGTACAGGTCCCCATTTTACACATTGTGGCAGGCACAGGTCCCCATTTTACACATTGTGGCAGGCACAGGTCCCCATTTTACACATAGCGGCAGGTACAGGTCCCCATTTTACACATTGTGGCAGGCACAGGTCCCCATTTTACACATTGTGGCAGGCACAGGTCCCCATTTTACACATAGCGGCAGGTACAGGTCCCCATTTTACACATTGTGGCAGGCACAGGTCCCCATTTTACACATTGTGGCAGGCACAGGTCCCCATTTTACACATAGCGGCAGGTACAGGTCCCCATTTTACACATTGTGGCAGGCACAGGTCCCCATTTTACACATTGTGGCAGGCACAGGTCCCCATTTTACACATAGCGGCAGGTACAGGTCCCCATTTTACACATTGTGGCAGGCACAGGTCCCCATTTTACACATTGTGGCAGGCACAGGTCCCCATTTTACACATAGCGGCAGGTACAGGTCCCCATTTTACACATTGTGGCAGGCACAGGTCCCCATTTTACACATTGTGGCAGGCACAGGTCCCCATTTTACACATTGTGGCAGGCACAGGTCCCCATTTTACACATAGCGGCAGGTACAGGTCCCCATTTTACACATAGCGGCAGGTACAGGTCCCCATTTTACACATTGTGGCAGGTGGTGGAAGGAGGGAGAGAGAGAGAAAGAGAGGAAGGGAGAGGGGCTGACTTACATTTGAAGCGGTTCTCGCCGCTCTTCAGCCGCCTCTCCCTCCTTGTCTGCGCGGCTCCCTTCTCCCTCCTCCGACGGGGTTTCGTTGAATGACGCGTTTGCGCCGTGACGTCACGATGCAATCGCGTCATTCCGCGAAACCCCGCCCCCCCGAGCTGGGCACTCGGGAGAAGGGGGTTTCATGGCGGCGGCACCGCGGGCCATCAGACGAGGTCTGGCGGGCCGGATTTGGCCCGCGGGCCTTGTCTTTGACACCCCTGACCTAGAATAATCAGAAAATATCAGACAAGGATAAATCAAACATACATGAATATACAGTAACTAAAATTAATGCCCCCCCCCAAAAAAAACAACAAGTAACCTGTAAATCACAGAGCAAATCCCGCCTGATCAGTATTAGACCAAACATACAAGCAAGAAAAAGACAAAAAAACAGGAAAGAGAAGCAGAAAGAGACAGGAAGGGAGGATAGAAAGGGTGTGGGAGGGGAAGGTATTGTACGGTATGTCAATTGTCAGAGCAAACTGACTAGGAGAAGATTCTCCCCACAACAGCAAAAATCCAACAAATTTTAAAAAAATTGACAGAAGAGGGCCCAGTATTGGAGGTTTGTTCTCAGTGCATGTGCAGTAAGTATGTCTGTGAGGACTTGAAGTCAAGGCAGGGAAACCAAGTTGCTGTAAACCCCTGTTGGCTTTCAGGCGTCACCCGTAGTTCCTCCATTGACATGTACATGTCTATCCTATTAAACCACGCCCTACTTTCTCTTCTACCTGCTCCTGCATTGGACTGGTTAACGAAACTGTGCTCACAATGCCTGGAGGCGGGGTTATAGAGGAGGCCTCAATGCATCCTGGGACAGTCTAAAGCTTTAGCCTGTTGGTGCCTGGATCAAGATCCATCTCTACACCCCGATATTTCCCCTGTGGAAACAATGTACCTCGCAGAAAGAGATTTAACCATGGTAAGTCCATAAATCTCCTTTTTTCAAGACAATTTGTTCAGTTAAAGTGTAGGTTGGTGAGAGTCAGTTTACATAATTCTAATCAGAATGAGCGATGTGTATGTTTTTAGTTAAAGTAAAGTGAGTAAAATCACATTTTGATGGGGTAGTAAATATCAAGTCGCACAGGTGTAGATAAATCCCTGCAATTTGGCCACAATCTGTGTGTATTTGCAGCATGAATGCAGTATTAATTAATTAGGGACAAGGAATGTTGATTGGCAAACCAAAGGTGGAAACCATTGATCTTTTAGCTCTCGCCTCTCTGCTCTGTGGAATAGGCCCTACACACTGGCCGAGCTGCCCGACGGCGGATACGGCCGACGGGCGACCCGGCGGCGGGGGGGCACTGACGGGGGGAGTGAAGTTTCTTCACTCCCCCCGTCACCCGGCTGCATTGAAGTGCAGGCAAATATGGACGAGATCGTCCATATTGGCCTGCATGTACAGCCGACGGGAGACCAGCGATGAACGAGCGCGGGGCCGCGCATCGTTCATCGCTGGATCCTCCACACTGCACGATATGAACATTATCTCGTTCATTAATGAACGAGATCGTTCATATCGTGCTGTCATGTCGGTCAGTGTGTAGGGCCCATAACATTTTGTTTGCACAGATGCGTTACCTCAGCCTAAGTATCTTAAAACTGCTTGTAAAATGTGGGCATCTTACTGATCAATGATCCCTGAGGCGACACGCTTACCTGTTCACAACGTACAATGGGGGTAATTCCAAGTTGATCGCAGCAGGAATATTGTTAGCAGTTGGGCAAAACCATGTGCACTGCAGGGGAGGCAGATTTAACATGTGCAGAGAGAGTTAGATTTGGGTGTGGTGAGTTCAATCTGCAATCTAAATTGCAGTGTAAAAATAAAGCAGCCAGTATTTACCCTGCACAGAAATAAAATAACCCACCCAAATCTAACTCTTTCTGCACATGTTATATCTGCCTCCCCTGCAGTGCACATGGTTTTACCCAACTGCTAACAAAATTCCTGCTGCGATCAACTTGGAATTACCCCCAATGGGCGAGATGTAATGCTGCCCGAGTTCGGCGGCCGTGCGGGATCCCGGACGAACTCAGATGTTTTTTTAAAGAGCCTTGTGATTGCCCCTTTAAAAAAATGTCCGAGTTCAGCCAGCATCCCACACTGCTGTTGAACTCAGGTGGCATTACATCCCGCCCTCTGTGTTGAAACCTAATGCACTGGAAACATTTAATGATATCTTTTAGATCTGCTTGACTGTAATGTTTGGTAATCTGCAAGACTGTTATAGGGTATAATAATCGTTAAAGCACCAGCACTTTTGAAGTGATCAAAAGTGCCCTAGCTGCTCTTTTTCTCTTATATAAAAGGGTGATACTGTTAAAACACCATTAGACTATCTGAGGAGATCTTCAGATTTTGCCTCTGATCTGATAAGTGTATGTTAAAGTCACATTAACTGCATATGTGCAAATGTGTAGAAGACTAATCTGGAGTGAAATCAGATTGTGCGCACCATGGTAAAATCCTGCCTGCATAGATGGTCCACTAAGATTGACAGACTGTGCTGCTCTTTGGTGCCTGCTTTTGCAGCTTTCACTACTTGCTGCTGCTGGTGTCTTAATCTAATTTACTTCTTGGTCGGATCTTGGAATGTTGGAGCCCTGTTGGAAAAGAGATGGATACTGTTGACCTCCTGAAAACTCAAACTACAGTATGAGTAAACATTCTAGGACTCCTCTGCCACCCAGCACCTACATTACATTCACGTCATCTATGTAGTATCTATGGCCTATTTATTACCATCCAGCTTCTAAACTAATAGCAATCACAATTACTAAATAGACTTATTGACCCGCCTCTGCCCCAAAATTAAAGTAATTGCAGTAACATTTAATGAAAAGTCCTATTTCCACCCAAAGAGCCCTGACACTATATTAAAATCATTTATATGTAATAAATTAGCCATTTTCCTCCAAGTTCAGCCCCTCACAAAATAAATAGGCCCCAGTAGCCCTAACACTGCCCGAAATGTAAATAATAGGCACCTCAAACCACCCAGCATTAAATAATTGCCCCATTACCCTGCCTTAAATTAGTAAGGCCAAATTATAGTGTTGCATACCACCACTAAATGAATATCCCTAGCCATCACCTCAGCAATAAATAACCTTCAATTTTTCCATCATGAGAGGCATATTGTAGGATCCCTTCCTGCCTCTTTTGGTGTTCTATTATTGCTGCTTGTGGGCTCAGAGATAGAAGAGGCAGCCATGAGGGAGGCAGAGAGGAGACAAACAAGGAGGAGCAGAGAAGAGCCAGGAGGAATAAGTGAGCAGTGATCAGAAGGTTAGAATGCAAGTTAATCTCAAGCCCTGGGACAGACTGCTACATTCCACATGACAGGGTGCTAGGCCAGTCAGGGAGCTATGGCCGGGACCCGTGTCCACATGACAGGGTGCTAGGCCAGTCAGGGAGCTATGGCCGGGACCCGTGTAAAGTAGTAGTGTGTTGAAAATGGGTGGCTTGTTCAGACTCAAGACCACTGAGATTTATTGAAAAGATCACCCCCTCCCCCTCAATATGTCACACCACCATACTACTTGCTTTTCAATTACTTGGAGACATGACTAAGGGGGATATTCAATCGGCCCCAATAATTTTTCAGGAGAAAAACACAGGTTTATCACGATTTGTGCCTGATATTTTGTGAAATTCAATTAATATCCGTTTCTTCCTCCTGAAAAATTTAAAACTTTTGTCCAAAAACACATAGCACCCGGGATAAGTTCCTGGGCCCATGTGTTTTCGCGAAAAAACAAACAAAACGGGGCTGATAGGACTGACCATCTGGGATCTTTTTTCACCTGCCTAAGGGAAAAATTACTATCCTGGGTGGAAGTCCGCATTATATAACTGAGAGAATTACTAAATTCTAAAAGCCCAAAATATGACAAAGAGGCTTCAAATAATTGGCTGATACAAATCCTTACAGTAACTCATACATCTTACAGAGAAAAGCGTTGTTCTAGGTTCCTTTGCCTGCCCTCTCACCATAATACCTTAGTCATCGCCTTCCCACTGCTGAAATGAGCATGGTGACTGACACGATGACAGGCGTAGGGGCAGACATAGAAGACTACTTCCTTATTGGGGGTACACACAGGGAGATTTCTCCCAGAGATGTGTGCTGAGCATTCTAGCACAGAACGCTCAGCACACATCTTCCTCGCTCCTACACACCAGCGGTGAGGGGAGCGATCTTACTAGATTTGGCATACATGTGAAATCTAGAGTCAGCGATAGCGTCGCGCGGGGCCGTGCATCGCTATCGCTATGGGGCACGGAGAGATGCGTGCTTAATTTTTAAGCAATTTAGTCAGATTGCTTAGAATTTAAGCACGGATCTCTCTGTGTGTACCCCCCTTTACCCTTTCCTGTCCCCTTGACTCTCATACAGTAAGTCACCGCACAGTGATTGTAGGAAGGAGCACAGGAGACTTGTGTCACCTGGTATCATCCACGTTTAATTACTGCAGAGCATACTTGCCGGCTTTAAATATCTCCTCTCCGGGAGAAGCCCATAGAGGAAACACTGCAGGAGACCCCACACCGGGAAACACCGCGATTCGCCGGTCCACAGGAAGGGGGCGGGGCTAAAATGACACGATTTGCATCATTTTAACCCCTTCCCCACCCCACGGACTCACGTATACAGGAATTTATCTCTTCATCCTGCCCGCATAACTAGGGTGCGAGCATGATGCGGGAGACCTGCCTACTCTTCCGGGGGTGCGGGGGGCTACCCCAAAAAAAGGGAGCCTCCCGCAGCTTCCGGGAGAGTAGGCAAGTATGCTGCAGAGCAGTTGCTGACCACAGCACTGGTCAGGTGACTACATCCCGATAAAAAGAGATGAGAACCTCACTTCTGCCATTCCCAAGATGCTTCCACGTGAGACTAGGTACTTACCTCCCCTTAATGGAGAAACTGCCCTGACACAGACATGTCTATGCATTCCCCTGTACTAGACAAAACCTATAAGCATTTGTGAGGTTAGAGTTTGTTTACATATTGTTGTTAAAATGTGAAGATTTTCATAGGGATGAGCGGGTTCGGTTCCTCGGAAACCGAACCCGCCCGAACTTCAGTTTTTTTTACACGGGTCCGAGCGACTCGGATCTTCCCGCCTTGCTCGGTTAACCCGAGCGCGCCCGAACGTCATCATCCCGCTGTCGGATTCTCGCAAGGCTCGGATTCTATCGCGAGACTCGGATTCTATATAAGGAGCCGCGCGTCGCCGCCATTTTCACACGTGCATTGAGATTCATAGGGAGAGGACGTGGCTGGCGTCCTCTCCGTTTAGAATAGATAGAGAGTGAGACAGTAGAGAGAGACACAGTAGTAATTTTGGGGAGCATTAGGAGGAGTACTAGTTACTTGCTGAAGTGATAGATAGTGTGACTGTATATTATCTGACTTGTGGGGGAGACACTGACAGTGGGGAGCAGTTAGAGTCTGAGAGCAGGACTCAGGAGTACATATAACGTACAGTGCACACTTTTGCTGCCAGAGTGCCACACTGCCATTGTGACCACACTGACCACCAGTATAATATATATTGTGATTGTCTGCTTAGGAGTACTACTTGCAAGTTGCTGATAGTGTGACCAGTGACCTGACCACCAGTCACCACCAGTTTAATATATATATATATATATATATATATATAATTGGTTGGTGAAGAAGTCAGCGGCACTCAGCAGACGGTATGATAAATAGCAAGTGTCTTTATTAGCGTCCTACGCCGTTTCGGGGACTAACCCCCGTCTTCAGGGACAAATCATGTGTATGATTTGTCCCTGAAGACAGGGGTTAGTCCCCGAAACGGCGTAGGACGCTAATAAAGACACTTGCTATTTATCATACCGTCTGCTGAGTGCCGCTGACTTCTTCACCTATCTACTTGGATCTTGCCACAGATCACAGAGGGCACCGCAGCAAGTATTACGCCATATACCCACTTGAGTGCCGAACCTAACCGCTATCTATATATATAATTGTATATAATATATATATAATATTGTATACCACCTACCCGTGGTTTTTTTTTTTCTTTCTTCTTTATACATACTACTATGGTAGCTTACTGTAGCAGTCTGCGGTGCTGCTGAGCTGACTGTGTCCAGCAGGTCCGTCATCAGTCATTACATAATAAATATATATACCTGTCCGGCTGCAGTACTAGTGATATTATATATATATATATATATATATATATATATATATTGATTTCATCTCATTATCATCCAGTCTATATTAGCAGCAGACACAGTACGGTAGTCCACGGCTGTAGCTACCTCTGTGTCGGCAGTCGCTCGTCCATCCATAATTGTATACCACCTACCCGTGGTTTTTTTTTTCTTTCTTCTTTATACATACTACTATAGTAGCTTACTGTAGCAGTCTGCGGTGCTGCTGAGCTGACAGTGTCCAGCAGGTCCATCATCAGTCATTACATAATAAATATATATACCTGTCCGGCTGCAGTACTAGTGATATTATATATATATATATATTGATTTCATCTCATTATCATCCAGTCTATATTAGCAGCAGACACAGTACGGTAGTCCACGGCTGTAGCTACCTCTGTGTCGGCAGTCGCTCGTCCATCCATAATTGTATACCACCTACCCGTGGTTTTTTTTTTTTTCTTTCTTCTTTATACATACTACTATAGTAGCTTACTGTAGCAGTCTGCGGTGCTGCTGAGCTGACAGTGTCCAGCAGGTCCGTCATCAGTCATTACATAATAAATATATATACCTGTCCGGCTGCAGTACTAGTGATATTATATATATATATATATATTGATTTCATCTCATTATCCAGTCTATATTAGCAGCAGACACAGTACGGTAGTCCACGGCTGTAGCTACCTCTGTGTCGGCAGTCGCTCGTCCATCCATAATTGTATACCACCTACCCATGGTTTTTTTTTTCTTTCTTCTTTATACATACTACTATAGTAGCTTACTGTAGCAGTCTGCGGTGCTGCTGAGCTGACAGTGTCCAGCAGGTCCGTCATCAGTCATTACATAATAAATATATATACCTGTCCGGCTGCAGTACTAGTGATATTATATATATATATATTGATTTCATCTCATTATCATCCAGTCTATATTAGCAGCAGACACAGTACGGTAGTCCACGGCTGTAGCTACCTCTGTGTCGGCAGTCGCTCGTCCATCCATAATTGTATACCACCTACCCGTGGTTTTTTTTTTTTCTTTCTTCTTTATACATACTACTATAGTAGCTTACTGTAGCAGTCTGCGGTGCTGCTGAGCTGACAGTGTCCAGCAGGTCCGTCATCAGTCATTACATAATAAATATATATACCTGTCCGGCTGCAGTACTAGTGATATTATATATATATATATATTGATTTCATCTCATTATCCAGTCTATATTAGCAGCAGACACAGTACGGTAGTCCACGGCTGTAGCTACCTCTGTGTCGGCAGTCGCTCGTCCATCCATAATTGTATACCACCTACCCATGGTTTTTTTTTTCTTTCTTCTTTATACATACTACTATAGTAGCTTACTGTAGCAGTCTGCGGTGCTGCTGAGCTGACAGTGTCCAGCAGGTCCGTCATCAGTCATTACATAATAAATATATATACCTGTCCGGCTGCAGTACTAGTGATATTATATATATATATATTGATTTCATCTCATTATCATCCAGTCTATATTAGCAGCAGACACAGTACGGTAGTCCACGGCTGTAGCTACCTCTGTGTCGGCAGTCGCTCGTCCATCCATAATTGTATACCACCTACCCGTGGTTTTTTTCTTTTTCTTTCTTCTTTATACATACTACTATAGTAGCTTACTGTAGCAGTCTGCGGTGCTGCTGAGCTGACAGTGTCCAGCAGGTCCGTCATCAGTCATTACATAATAAATATATCTACCTGTCCGGCTGCAGTACTAGTGTGATATAATATATATTGATTTCATCTCATTATCATCCAGTCTATATTAGCAGCAGACACAGTACGGTAGTCCACGGCTGTAGCTACCTCTGTGTCGGCAGTCGCTCGTCCATCCATAATTGTATACCACCTACCCGTGGTTTTTTTTCTTTTTCTTCTTTATACATACTACTATAGTAGCTTACTGTAGCAGTCTGCGGTGCTGCTGAGCTGACAGTGTCCAGCAGGTCCGTCATCAGTCATTACATAATAAATATATCTACCTGTCCGGCTGCAGTACTAGTGTGATATAATATATATTGATTTCATCTCATTATCATCCAGTCTATATTAGCAGCAGACACAGTACGGTAGTCCACGGCTGTAGCTACCTCTGTGTCGGCAGTCGCTCGTCCATCCATAATTGTATACCACCTACCCGTGTTTTTTTTTTTTCTTTCTTCTTTATACATACTACTATAGTAGCTTACTGTAGCAGTCTGCGGTGCTGCTGAGCTGACAGTGTCCAGCAGGTCCGTCATCAGTCATTACATAATAAATATATATACCTGTCCGGCTGCAGTACTAGTGATATTATATATATATATATTAATTTCATCTCCTTATCATCCAGTCTATATTAGCAGCAGACACAGTACGGTAGTCCACGGCTGTAGCTACCTCTGTGTCGGCAGTCGCTCGTCCATCCATAAGTATACTAGTATCCATCCATCTCCATTGTTTACCTGAGGTGCCTTTTAGTTGTGCCTATTAAAATATGGAGAACAAAAATGTTGAGGTTCCAAAATTAGGGAAAGATCAAGATCCACTTCCACCTCGTGCTGAAGCTGCTGCCACTAGTCATGGCCGAGACGATGAAATGCCAGCAACGTCGTCTGCCAAGGCAGATGCCCAATGTCATAGTACAGAGCATGTAAAATCCAAAACACCAAATATCAGTAAAAAAAGGACTCCAAAATCTAAAATAAAATTGTCGGAGGAGAAGCGTAAACTTGCCAATATGCCATTTACCACACGGAGTGGCAAGGAACGGCTGAGGCCCTGGCCTATGTTCATGGCTAGTGGTTCAGCTTCACATGAGGATGGAAGCACTCAGCCTCTCGCTAGAAAACTGAAAAGACTCAAGCTGGCAAAAGCACCGCAAAGAACTGTGCGTTCTTCGAAATCCCAAATCCACAAGGAGAGTCCAATTGTGTCGGTTGCGATGCCTGACCTTCCCAACACTGGACGTGAAGAGCATGCGCCTTCCACCATTTGCACGCCCCCTGCAAGTGCTGGAAGGAGCACCCGCAGTCCAGTTCCTGATAGTCAGATTGAAGATGTCAGTGTTGAAGTACACCAGGATGAGGAGGATATGGGTGTTGCTGGCGCTGGGGAGGAAATTGACAAGGAGGATTCTGATGGTGAGGTGGTTTGTTTAAGTCAGGCACCCGGGGAGACACCTGTTGTCCGTGGGAGGAATAGGGCCGTTGACATGCCTGGTGAAAATACCAAAAAAATCAGCTCTTCGGTGTGGAAGTATTTCACCAGAAATGCGGACAACATTTGTCAAGCCGTGTGTTGCCTTTGTCAAGCTGTAATAAGTAGGGGTAAGGACGTTAACCACCTCGGAACATCCTCCCTTATACGTCACCTGCAGCGCATTCATAATAAGTCAGTGACAAGTTCAAAAACTTTGGGCGACAGCGGAAGCAGTCCACTGACCAGTAAATCCCTTCCTCTTGTAACCAAGCGCACGCAAACCACCCCACCAACTCCCTCAGTGTCAATTTCCTCCTTCCCCAGAAATGCCAATAGTCCTGCATGCCATGTCACTGGCAATTCTGACGAGTCCTCTCCTGCCTGGGATTCCTCCGATGCATCCTTGCATGTAACGCCTACTGCTGCTGGCGCTGCTGTTGTTGCTGCTGGGAGTCGATGGTCATCCCAGAGGGGAAGTCGTAAGCCCACTTTTACTACTTCCACCAAGCAATTGACTGTCCAACAGTCCTTTGCGAGGAAGATGAAATATCACAGCAGTCATCCTGTTGCAAAGCGGATAACTGAGGCCTTGACAACTATGTTGGTGTTAGACGTGCGTCCGGTATCCGCCGTTAGTTCACAGGGAACTAGACAATTTCTTGAGGCAGTGTGCCCCCGTTACCAAATACCATCTAGGTTCCACTTCTCTAGGCAGGCGATACCGAGAATGTACACGGACGTCAGAAAAAGACTCACCAGTGTCCTAAAAAATGCAGTTGTACCCAATGTCCACTTAACCACGGACATGTGGACAAGTGGAGCAGGGCAGGGTCAGGACTATATGACTGTGACAGCCCACTGGGTAGATGTATGGACTCCCGCCGCAAGAACAGCAGCGGCGGCACCAGTAGCAGCATCTCGCAAACGCCAACTCTTTCCTAGGCAGGCTACGCTTTGTATCACCGGTTTCCAGAATACGCACACAGCTGAAAACCTCTTACGGCAACTGAGGAAGATCATCGCGGAATGGCTTACCCCAATTGGACTCTCCTGTGGATTTGTGGCATCGGACAACGCCAGCAATATTGTGTGTGCATTAAATATGGGCAAATTCCAGCACGTCCCATGTTTTGCACATACCTTGAATTTGGTGGTGCAGAATTTTTTAAAAAACGACAGGGGCGTGCAAGAGATGCTGTCGGTGGCCAGAAGAATTGCGGGACACTTTCGGCGTACAGGCACCACGTACAGAAGACTGGAGCACCTCCAAAAACGCCTGAACCTGCCCTGCCATCATCTGAAGCAAGAAGTGGTAACGAGGTGGAATTCAACCCTCTATATGCTTCAGAGGTTGGAGGAGCAGCAAAAGGCCATTCAAGCCTATACAATTGAGCACGATATAGGAGGTGTAATGTACCTGTCTCAAGCGCAGTGGAGAATGATTTCAACGTTGTGCAAGGTTCTGCAACCTTTTGAACTTGCCACACGTGAAGTCAGTTCAGACACTGCCAGCCTGAGTCAGGTCATTCCCCTCATCAGGCTTTTGCAGAAGAAGCTGGAGGCATTGAAGGAGGAGCTAAAAGGGAGCGATTCCGCTAGGCATGTGGGACTTGTGGATGGAGCCCTTAATTCGCTTAACAAGGATTCACGGGTGGTCAATCTGTTGAAATCAGAGCACTACATTTTGGCCACCGTGCTCGATCCTAGATTTAAAACCTACCTTTGATCTCTCTTTCCGGCAGACACAAGTCTGCTGGGGTTCAAAGACCTGCTGGTGACAAAATTGTCAAGTCAAGCGGAACGCGACCTGTCAACATCTCCTCCTTCACATTCTCCCGCAACTGGGGGTGCGAGGAAAAGGCTCAGAATTCCGAGCCCACCCGCTGGCGGTGATGCAGGGCAGTCTGGAGCGACTGCTGATGCTGACATCTGGTCCGGACTGAAGGACCTGCCAACGATTACGGACATGTCGTCTACTGTCACTGCATATGATTCTCTCACCATTGAAAGAATGGTGGAGGATTATATGAGTGACCGCATCCAAGTAGGCACGTCAGACAGTCCGTACTTATACTGGCAGGAAAAAGAGGCAATTTGGAGGCCCTTGCACAAACTGGCTTTATTCTACCTAAGTTGCCCTCCCACAAGTGTGTACTCCGAAAGAGTGTTTAGTGCCGCCGCTCACCTTGTCAGCAATCTGCGTACGAGGTTACTTCCAGAAAATGTGGAGAAGATGATGTTCATTAAAATGAATTATAATCAATTCCTCCGTGGAGACATTGACCAGCAGCAATTGCCTCCACAAAGTACACAGGGAGCTGAGATGGTGGATTCCAGTGGGGACGAATTGATAATCTGTGAGGAGCGGGATGTACACGGTGATATATCGGAGGATGATGATGAGGTGGACATCTTGCCTCTGTAGAGCCAGTTTGTGCAAGGAGAGATTAATTGCTTCTTTTTCGGTGGGGGTCCAAACCAACCCGTCATTTCAGTCACAGTCGTGTGGCAGACCCTGTCACTGAAATGATGGGTTGGTTAAAGTGTGCATGTCCTGTTTATACAACATAAGGGTGGGTGGGAGGGCCCAAGGACAATTCCATCTTGCACCTCTTTTTTCTTTCATTTTTATTTGCGTCATGTGCTGTTTGTGGAGTGTTTTTTGGAAGGGCCATCCTGCGTGACACTGCAGTGCCACTCCTAGATGGGCCAGGTGTTTGTGTCGGCCACTAGGGTCGCTTATCTTACTCACACAGCTACCTCATTGCGCCTCTTTTTTTCTTCTTTGCGTCATGTGCTGTTTGGGGAGTGTTTTTTGGAAGGGCCATCCTGCGTGACACTGCAGTGCCACTCCTAGATGGGCCAGGTGTTTGTGTCGGCCACTAGGGTCGCTTAGCTTAGTCATCCAGCGACCTCGGTGCAAATTTTAGGACTAAAAATAATATTGTGAGGTGTGAGGTATTCAGAATAGACTGAAAATGAGTGGAAATTATGGTTTTTGAGGTTAATAATACTTTGGGATCAAAATGACCCCCAAATTCTATGATTTAAGCTGTTTTTTAGGGTTTTTTGAAAAAAACACCCGAATCCAAAACACACCCGAATCCGACAAAAAAAATTCGGTGAGGTTTTGCCAAAACGCGGTCGAACCCAAAACACGGCCGCGGAACCGAACCCAAAACCAAAACACAAAACCCGAAAAATTTCAAGTGCACATCATTTTCAAGATTTTTTTTACTTTTAAAGGGCAGAATCATTCATGTCATACCCAAAATGATAGGCTCTAAGGAATTGTTATCCACTGTAAAACAGAGTAAATCATGCCTCTGTTGCCGTGAGTGTGTTTTTTTATGGTACCTTAGGAATTATTTAGATTTAAATATTGCATTGCTTAGAACAAGATTTTGCTGAGCGGTGAGGTCATTTTGCTGCCAGTTCATAGCCCTTCTATGCATTCACTTGCACACTGCACTGGAATCGCACACTTGGAGGAGCAGACTCTATATAAGTAGAGGTACTGTATAAGCTGATTCCTGTGTTTTGGTTTTGGTAAAACCACCCTCAAGTGTTTTGGTTCTAATTCAGTTTGGTTTTGGATTTCTTTAAAATAGATAAAAAGCTAAAAAAAAAATTAGTTTTTGGACCTGTGGTTGTTCCTACAGTATTAATATCAATAACATTCATTTCCAGTGTGCTGTGGCACCTTAAATCGCCAGGGATGGACTTCCATGCAATCAGAAACACGCAAGATTCAGTTTTTAGATCCGAGATCCAACCCCAAAGAGACCCGAGTCGGAACTTTGTTGGACTCCAAACCCCAAAATTCGGGTGTGTTCGGATTTCACCAAAACTGAATCTCTCATATCTAATCTAAAATAATAAACAGAAAAAAACCCAACAACAATAAAGACGTACATATATTATACTGGTAAATGAACCTGGTATATATAACTATATATTTTTAGCATGGACGGCATCACGTATTAAGGGGCCAAAGCCAAATCTCCAGACAAGGACCTACCAAATTGCCGCCTTTTATTTGCCACAGGGACTGTTTCCTTCTGCAATCACTGTATATTTGAGTTTTCTATTGACACCAATTCTTTCAAAATCCTAAGTGCAAAAAACGGATTTCAAAATCAATTATATCATGCAGATGCTGTGGTGGATGCTGAATGTATTATATAGATGAAATACTCTCCCAACATATTATTCACATCCAGTTGGTGCTAAGCTGGGTACACACCTGAGCGATGGGTCAGCTGTTTGGCTGATCCACCAGCATATCTAATGATTGGTAAGTGCATACACACTCACCAGTCGTTTTCCCGATGTGTCATGCCTAGTGTCACAACTTTAGATGTTCCTGCCCAGTTGAGATGTCAGTCACCGGCAATCCCTGCAGCAAGTGCACATGCGGTCAGCAGACTGCCCTTACACACAGCCAATATATCTGTATCTGTGGTGCAGGGTCCGTGCGATTTGTCTGTGAACAACGTTATTTACAAACATATTGGGGTTCACAATATCTCGGTCATTTGATTGAATGGCCAATATATAGCTCAGTGGTTACCCAGCTTTAGACACAGATTGAAACTGTATCTACAGTATCTTGCGAAACAAGTTATGGATTTGTGCTGGCAAACTTTGAGTCTTCTTGTTTAGGTTAAAAATATTCAGAGAGGTGGGCATTTCCTTGAACCATATGTCAGCAAAATGTAAAAACTATATAAATGTATAAAACTAATGTGGAAAAACTACAACTTTGAATATTCTTTAATCAATACTTTGAGGATTAAAGGGTTTTTAGATGTAGATGTCCAAATCTTCAAAATAAATATATTATATTTTGTATACACAGTATGCATTTTACGTATTTACATTTTCTATAACTAATGCATATTATATAACATCAGTGCATCTGTACCTTACGTTTGTATACATGGTTTTATCATATGATTTAATTTTTTGTTTTCCTTTTTTTTTTTTCTTTTTTACTTTTTTTTGTGGTTCTTATAAATTCACAAGATAATATATTCAGATTTTTACTACTTCTCACTATTACCATTTGTGGTCACTAGGGGGAGCCTTTAGAATGGAGAAATATTTTCACTGAGTTAATTTTCCTCTCAGCTGTGATTTATCGGAGTGTGTGTCAATGAGCTTATTGCAGATATATACATAATGGAGATATATCACTGGAAAAGGTTTTTATATTGTATTTATATATATATATATATATATATATATATATATATATATATATAACACATTCAGATAGCCAATTGAAATATATGGTAGTTTGTATTGCTGCAAAAGTGTATGAATAACCCTTACTATTTAGGAACATGCTTCCCACCCCCATAAACAACTGAAAAGATACACGGGAAAAGAGTCTAAGAGGTAAATTTACTAAGGTGGGAGGTTTTTTTTAGAACTGGTAATGTTGCCCATAGCAACTATTCAGATTCCACTTAACATTTAACTAGCTGCTTCTAAAAAATAAAATCTGATTGGTTGCTTTGGGCAACATCACCAGTTCTATAAAAAACTCCCACCTTAGTAAATTTAAGTTCAAAAGTAGACTGACCCTATAAACCAGTAATTTATCTTTTCACCTAACTCTCATGCAGTTACATCTCATCTTCCTTTATCGCCAAAGCAGTCAGACTCCTATTGTTGATACCCATACAGCAATCACATTTTCATTTTTTTCCCCTTTTACCCATATATAAATTATATAGTACTATTTGCATCTTTTATCAGTTCTGCACATACTGTACAGTTTCTCATATTGTGAATGCAAAATGACAACCAAATGGGCAGCACAGAGAACAGAGACGGACGGAACAGAATAAGCTGCTCATGCTGATGCAAATTTATTACATTTATCTAAAGAAAAAAAAAATTATACTGGTTTTAGACAGTAATGTCGCGTCACAACTTGAATGGAAATTGCAGTCGAAGTTGTCTATTATATACTCAAAGGATGTTATATACTCAGACTGGTCCTGCTTCAGCTGGGTGCTGTGGAGGGGAGGAGGAACAGCTGCTGTATCAGTAGGGAGGGAGATACACTGATGGGGAATCCGGATCAGAGATGAAAGATAAGCAAGAGATATCAGTGACATCTCCTGTGTTACCAGGATGGTGATTGCCTCTGATACTGTGCCTGGATTTAACAAAAGTCTGGGAATATGTCTATTTGTGATGAATAACATATCAAATATAATTTTTAGGAAACATATGCAATACAGAGCATTATAGTGTCCTCTATACAATACAGAATTCATTCTAGTGACTGGTACCAAAGCAGACAATAATGACAATATAAAATGCAGAGAGCATTCTGACCTATATACAATACAGAGGACATCCTAGAGGCCACTATACGATACAATTAACATTACAGTGACAAACACTTATCCTTTTTGCATCATACAGAGAAAGACTTATGGTACGATACCCGTGCTGTGCACGGTTTCCTCAGTTTTGCTACTTTTTCCTCAGTTTTGTGTCTGAGTTGGCATATAGTATACTAGGTACTTAAGATTAGGGGTTTTCTATCACAAAGGAATGTTTTTAAAGCTGTACTTAAACACTGCATGACGTCACGTGTTGGAAAGGTCTTTTTCCCTTTTTACACAAACTGCATACTTTTTCCTCAGTTTGGAATGCTGTGATCATGAGGTACCCCCCCCCCCCCCCAACCCCCTCCCCTCACACACAACTTTCCGTCATTGTGGGGTCATGCACAGCGCTCTGGGAACTACTGGACATGTCTCCAGTCCCTGTCTCCCGTGAATAGATGCCATGCTCACATCAAAGTAATCAGCAGAGTCTGCTGGTGTACCCTCCCAATCCCCTCCCCACCGCGGGACATTGCAGCCTGCATGTGGTACGATGGGACAGTGCCCAAAAAATGGGACTGTCCTGAAAAAAATTGGGACAGTTGGGAGGTATGCTGCATTGTTGACTTTTTCCTCAGTTTTTCTACTTTTTCCTCCATTGTGCAATTTTTACCTCAGTAATCTTTGTAGTCTCAATGTACACTACTAGGTGCATGAGTTTAGTGTTTAGCATGGCTAGTTTGCAAAGTCACTGGTACGCTATACAGGACTATTTGGCGTGATATGAGAATAAGCGTATGTGGTCACATGTTTAGATTGCAGACATTACCAATTTCTGTTGGGTTTACGCGCTTTTACAGATGTTTTCCCATACAGGGAAAAGGGTAATTAATTAAAATAGCTATCAATTAGTTGCAGGGTAAACCCCACGGCTAATTAAATTCCCCCATAAGAGGCAGCAGAGATGTTATAATGGTTAGCATTACTGCATCACAGCACCGAGGTTATGGATTCGATTCCCACAAATGGCCCTAACTGTGTGGAGTTTGTATATTCTCTCCATGTGGTTTCCTCCGAGTGCTCAGGTTTCCTCCCACAATCCAAAAATATACTTGTAGGTTATTTGGCTCCCTACAAAATTAACCCTAGTGTGAATGTGCATGCGTGTTCTTACGGTAAGGATTATAGATTGTAAACTCCACTGGGGCAGGAAATGGGCAAATATTCTCTGTAAAGTTCTGCGGAATATGTGTGTGCGCTCTATAAATAACTGGTAATAAATAAATAGGTATCGTTAGAATGTACCATGGTAAACCCTCCGCAGACATCTTTGATATCTGCTGTAGCCCCTCCATTGCCTTTTTTTTGTTTGTTTTTTGTTTTGTATAATCTGTTTTTATTAGTTTTGTAAAGAGCATAAAGCATACATACAAAACGTAATAAGACAAGAGTATAAAGCATTGACAATGGTAGGCATGGAACATCAGTGTCTTAAAAGCAACAAATATAAAAATTAGCTTTATGTATGATAGTTAGAACATGGAAAGGAAAAAAAGAGTACAGTTAGTAAGAAGAAGGGGAAAAGAGATGGAATTAGGAAAGAAGAAGTAAGAAAAGTGGGATGGGATGAGAGAGAATGGGTGGGAAAAGGGATCTCCCTTTAAGTAATGAAGCAATCACATCAGGATTATGTACGTGACATATATGGGGGAATTCAAATGTTATCGACCCCAATCTCCCGAGTAAAGTGACGGGAGATCGCAGGGGGTGATATTCGTTTAATGACCCCTATCTCTGCCCTTAAGTGTAGGGTTTAGCCGCGTAAAGCGGCCAAACCCGACTAAATTAATAGGTGTGATTGGGAAAAGTGCCGTTGGGATCACTTTTTACACATTTCAACTGCCACCCCTGGCGGGTGCGTGCAGAAGTGTAGACGCCTGCAGCCGATTATGCCCAAACGGGGCTACATTTGAATATCTCCATTCGGCACCATCTAGTGGCTGCCGGGGTCACGAAGATTTGAATGTTGCCCATAGAGTTTATAGTCATCTGAAAACATATATTCTACCCACGATGACCATGTAGCTGAGAAGCGTGAGGGTTTAGTAGATGTGGAATTCAGGATCAGGGCCGTCTTTTCGTATGGGCTCAATGGGCTCTTGCCCAAGGGTAAAAGGGCCCTAGGCTGATAGCTGAGGGTCCCCTCTTTCCAGGGGTACCAGATTTTTGAAAATCGGCCCTGAGGAACCAGAGATATCCGACTTCAAAGCAGTGGTCCCCATCCAAGCCTGTTAATTGCTCTTCCCAGCCAGATATCTCGAGTTCTGTCTGACTTAGAGTTTTTCTGAGGGTATAGTCCAAAAGCTGGGACTCTCCTCTTCTGGTGAACAATGTCAGCTTTTCTCTACTCTGCTCAGAACCAGAGATATCAGCTTTCAAGCAGCTGGTCCCTGCTCCAGCTCCACATGCCTAATATGCAGTTTTATATTTTCGTTGGTGGATTGCTCTGATTCCTGAACTCTGATCCCCAAATCCCCAGTACCTCCTGAAAGGTTGGACTCTCTAGTTTTAAAGCTAGGAATTCTATTTCCAGGTACTGGAGATATCTGCAGTAAAGCAAGCTGCCCTCCCACCAGAAAATTATGAATATTAAGCCCACTCCACTATTGACCCCTCCCCTGTGTATTAAACACCCCTGCCACCCTGGAAATCATGTACTGGGGCCCCTTTATTCAGCCCAATGCCCCCTTCTACAGTTTAGTGTTCTCCTTCCTGACCCATCTGTGCAGTAAAGGAGTAATTAGCAGAAATTATTTCTCCAGGTCCCACATACTGAGCGAAAGATAGAACACCCCTTCTGCCCGCGGAACTTCAAAGCTGCTGCTGATAGAACCCCCCACCCCTACCGCTGATGGGTGGGTAGGGGGCCCAGTGCATTGCTGTGCCCAGGGGCCTACACTGCTGTTAAGACGGCTCTGTTCAGGATGTCCTCCATAGACATGAAATAATCTATTTTAATGAACCATTCTTTGCACAGATGTCTAAGAAGAGATATCTTGACATACAGATATCTTGTACTCGGCTAGCGGGGATATAAGAGTGGTTAAGTAACCAAAATGCAGGGTCTATTGGAACCTGGATATGCAGGATTTGTTGGGAAATATTAATTATATCAGATCAAAAGGTAGTCAAATGCGGACAATCCCACCTGATATGTTTCAGATTACTCGTTGCCGAAGAGTACCTCCAACATAAGTTGGAGACCAAAGGGTAGATAGTATGAAGTAATGATGGGTGTCTGTACCACCACATCAAGATTTTATATTGTGTTTCTCTAATTGTTACACAAATAGAACTAAAATGGGCTTCCATAAAAACTCAGTCCGATAGAGTGATTTCTAATTCTTTTTCCCCCGAATCTAGCCCAGGAGAGGATAGCGGAAACCTGATTTGTTAGTCCCTCCATTTCCAAACCACAAATGGTGTCTGTGGTGGATGCTGTGCAGCAGGGACGTGCAGTCAGGGGAGGCAGTGCCTCCCCTGTGATTAATTATTAAAATAATAAAAAGAAGATACTTATGACACATATTTTGTGTCATAAGTATCTTCTTTATTTTATTCTAATAATTTTAGGTCCCTAAAGTACTTTGGGAGGCACTGATAGCAGTGCCTCCCGTGGATAATGGAATCGGGGACAGAGTGGGGGGCGGGGCCAAGCACTGGGCTGTAAAAGCCCATTAAAAAATATATGGAAAGCGGCACTTAAACAAGTGCCTCGCTGACAGGGACACCACCCCAATGTCAGCGAGGCACCTGTGATTGGACAGCGGATCCAGGGCTGGATCCGCTTGTCCAATCACCCACATGCGGCACTGGAGGCGTCGGGTCCCGGGGGTGAGTGCCTTGAAGGTAGCTGTGAGCAGCGGTGGGCTTGCAGTGTGTGCGGCTCTCCCCCCGTCCTCCTCCGCCGGCTCCCGCACAGTCAGCAGCGGTGTCCTCCCGTCCTGCTCACCTGACAGCCACTGCAATCCGTGCGGCTCTCCCACCGTCCTCCTCCGCCAGCTCCCGCACAGTCAGCAGCGGTGTCCTCCCGTCCTGCTCACCTGACAGCCACTGCAATCTGTGCGGCTCTCCCACCGTCGTCCTCTGCCGGCTCCCGCACAGTCAGCAGCGGTGTCCTCCCGTCCTGCTCACCTGACAGCCACTGCAATCTGTGCGGCTCTCCCACCGTCCTTCTCCGCGGCTCCGAGCTCCAGCAGCAGCAGGTTAGATTTACACACTGTTTATTTTCTTGAGCAGTGGCTTTTAGGTGAAGGAAGGTAAATGATTAGTTAAGGCTATTTATTCCTTTCTAAAACTAGTTTTCTGTGCATCATGTTGGACTAATTACTGGGTTATGCTGCATTTATTCATTTTTAGCGGTATTTGATGTATACATGTTACATCAACATATCACATGCTCTCTCTCTCTCTCTCTCCTCTCCCCGTCCCTCCTGTGTGTTCCTCCTCTGATGTCATTCGTCTTCTCTCCCTCCTCTGATGTCATTCGTCTTCTGTGATCTGATCTATGCTGTCTCAGATGTCTCTCTCTCTCTCCCCTGTGGATGTGTAAGTATAATGTTCATTTTTACAGGTCCCCCTACCCTATTGGATTCTACTGGACAAGTGGACGTGACCGGCGTGGAATGTAGGTAAGTCATCTCTCTCATTTTTACAGGTGCCCCTATTGGATTCTACTGGACAAGTGGACGTGACCGGCGTGGGATGTAGGTAAGTATGTGTGAGTGTGTAAGTGTGTTATAATAAAATTTTACTTTCACGGTGTGTGTGTTGTGTTTTTATTTGGGTATTTTTTTGTTGTAGAACTACAGGTACCAGCGAGCCCGTTATTTTCCCGCATGCTGGTACTTGAGGTTCTCCAAGTACCAGCAAGCGGGGGAGGCTTGCTGGGCCTTGTAGTTCCACAACAAAAAACAATATTCTTTTTTCACACACATGGCTATCAGCCTGGCACCAACCGCCCAGGGGTGCTGGGGACAGCCTCGCGCTTCACCCCTGGGTGCCTGAAGGGGGGGACCCCTTGATTTAAGGGGTCCCAACTCATCCAGGAAACCCCGGCCAGAGGTGACTAGTTGGGAGGGTAATGCCACGGCCGCAGGGACCTACATAAAAGTGTCCCCCGGCTGTGGCATTATCTCTCTGGCTAGTGGAGCCCGGTGCTGGTTTTAAAAATACGGGGGACCCCTACATCTTTTGTCCCCCGTATTTTTGGAACCAGGACCGGACTAAGAGCCCGGTGCTAGTTGTCTAAATACGGGGAGCCCCTGTCCAATTTTTTTCCCAGTATTTAAACAACCAGGATCGGCTCAAAGAGCCCGAGGCTAATTATACTTAGGAGGGGGACCCCACACATTTTTTTTTTAACCCATTCAGACCATTCTCCATTAAGTTAATGGAAGCCCTGGACAACAAAATTGCATTTATGTCCTCCTCCCACTCCCTTCCCAGTCCCAAACATTAATTATTATTATTTTTTCTATAAAAATGTACAATATATCACAAGTATGATGAGCAGGCAGGCAGCGGGCATTGGCGGCATCAGACTGAGATGCAAATTAGTGGCAGAAGGCTTGGTCAGTTGATGGTGGGCGAGATTGTAAGCCATTGGCGGTGGCACCGGACATCGGCTCAGAGGCAGTAGCGGGTATTGGCTCAGCGGCGGTAGGGGGTCATCGGCAGGAATCCAGCGGACATTATGGCTGTAGTGCCTCACCAGCCACTGACCTCACCGCACGCCACTGCTGTGCAGTCAGATTTAACCATCTCATGCTATGGCTGCTAGCCGTGCATTAACTGCGGGGAACCCGAACCAGGAGTGGAAGCTATCACTCAGCTTCCATCTCTTTTCTGGGACAGGCTTTTACCAGAGCCCTTTTCCTGGCAAGAGAAGCTTGCTATATTTGTGTGAAAATTTTAGTTTCACGTTACGAATTTTGGTGGTAAAAATCTATCACATCTGCATTAAAAATATGGATTGTGATAAATCTGTCCTTTACAGTGACTGACATCAATGAGACCCTTTGTGCAAGCCTTTCAATGGCTACCTGTACTTTGAAATGCAAAATATAATTTATAGACTCCAATGGAACTGTGGACCTCCTGGTCAAGTTTTCATTTGAAATGACATTCAGCATATTTTAACTTTACTAAGTAATATGGTTGGGGAAAAAAGCACCCATTATTTAATTGTACTTTTTACATTCTTTGATTTTAATTTTTTCTAAAATGTATTTTAACAGCTGTTTCTAATTACTATCTTCTAATTTAACTAACTTTATGCTCTCAGCGTATAATGCCAAGCAATATATTAGACGTATTATTATCTCCTGTCATATTATCTCTCCACTCAAGTACTGTCATGTAGTTTATGTAGAGTGTTACTATGTAGTGTCATCTCGTTGTTTATTATAGCAATATTTCAGTACAGTGGTTAATTTATTAGTGATAACAAATACTGTGTGTTTAATATGCAAGACTGGGTATGATTACTAAAATAAATAACAAGAATAAAGCTTCACTTACTAGCTTTCTCCTTTCTTGGTATACATTGGTATTTATCATGACGTCTCATTCATTCTGCTCTTGGCATCCACTTAAATACTTTAAAGTTAGCCATACAGAAAGCAAAAGGTTTTAGTTAATTGTCCAGAACATGAGATTAAATTATCCAGCCTGACATAGTCTGGTAAAACGACACTCAATTTGGAAAGGATCACGAGACGAGATGTAGTCTCTTTTTCATGTCATCTGTCCCTTTGTAAACAGGTGTTTGCCTAAGGGAAGCATTGGAACATCACTTTGTACATTTTATGCAACAGTGATTATGGAGGGGATATGGACAGTTCTATCTCTACACTGAAGTACTCTTGTATATATTATGTCAATCCTTTTAGCACATATTGTTTCCACTGGTCTGTAGCTTGCAGTAAAAGCTATTGGATTCCAATCCTTCTGGAAGTCATTCAGTCTGACTAATGAACCTGAGCGTTTTAAATGTTGAGTGGCAGTTTTTTGTTCGGGTTTTAATTAAACTGCTACTTAAATCAGTGCTTTCTTTTGTCCCCAATGTCTCGCAAGACTTTCTTTTGTGTATTGCTACAGAGGAAAGTGGTTACAGAACACAGCTTACAACAAAGGTGTTGGCCCAGAAACACACTTGTTAAATGACTTCTTTAAACGAGTCTTTTACAGCAACTGCAAAGACAAATACTAAATGTCAAGTGTCTCTGATCTGTATGCTTATGCTTTTTTTGAACATCAAAAATGGTTCCTGCGATAAAATAACAGCATGGGATTTAGTTATTTTTTACTACCTGGCAAATGTTGCTTTTTTTTTTTAGTGGAATATGCAGAAACAAATACCCTAATTTCTGACAATATTCCTTTTACATTATTAGGTTTGTCTTTCCTTTTTCATGTTGTGTAGAGTAGATTAATGGGGGAATCCAATTGGGCACAAGGTTTTGCCTGCAAAGAAAACTTTGCAGACGTTGCGCCCAATTTTGGATTCCTGTAGACATACGCGCTCCTGATACAGCCAGTATCCAATTAATTTAAAAAATTGCATGCAGGGTTTTCTGCTCTGAAAACCCTGTGGTGCGAGAAATAAAATAGGATTTTGATTACCTACCGGTAAATCCTTTTCTCGTAGTCCGTAGGGGATACTGGGAATCCATTTAGAACCATGGGGTATAGACGGGTCCACTAGGAGCCTTGGGCACTTTAAGAATTTGATAGTGTGCGCTGGCTCCTCCCTCTATGCCAATCCTACCAGACTCAGTCTAGGAAACTGTGCAAGAGGAGACAGACATACTTTGAGAGAAGAACAGATAAGGAAAGTGGTGAGATTACGAACCAGCACACACAAAACAAGAGGAAAGCCATACTTACCAAACTTGAAACCAGGAACAGCAACAGCTGAACCAACCAGAATACCTAACAAAGTAACAGTGCAGGAAGAACGAAGCACCGGGTGGGTGCCCAGTGTCCCCTACGGACTATGAGAAAAGGATTTACCGGTAGGTAATTAAAATCCTATTTTCTCTTACGCCCTTGGGGATACTGGGAATCCATTTAGTACCATGGAGAAGTACCAAAGCTCCCAAACCGGGTGGGAGAGTGCTGAGGCTCCTGCAGAACTGATTGACCAAACTGAAGGTCCTCAGAGGCCAAAGTATCGAACTTGTAAAACTTTGCAAACATGTTCGAACCTGACCAAATAGCTACTCGGCAGAGCTGTAAAGCCGACACACCCCGAGCAGCCGCCCAAGAAGAACCCACCGATCTAGTAGAGTGGGCCTGTACAGATTTTGGAACCGGCAATCCTGCCGTGGAATAAGCATGCTGGATAGTGAGCTTGATCCAGCATGCAATAGACTGCTTTGAAGCAGGACACCCAATTATATTGGGATCATAGAGAACAAACAGCAAGTCGGATTTCCTGTTACGAGCTGTTCTCTTTACATACACCTTCAAAGCCTGCACAACATCCAAAGACTTTGAAATAGCAGAGGTGTCCATAACAGCCGAAACCACAATAGGTTGGTTGATGTGAAATGCGGACACCACCTTAGGAAGAAATTGCTGATGAGTTCTGAGTTCAGCTCTGTCCTCATGGAAAATTAAGTAGGGACTCTTGTGAGACAACGCCCCTAGCTCCGAGAGAAGCCAAATGTTTCTGAAAGTAAATAGACAAGGCCGAAATCTGGACTTTAATGGAGCCAATGCGTAGGCCAACATCCACTCCTGACTGCAGAATAAGCAGGAGACGTCTCAGATAAAATTCCACAAAAGAATATCGGCCCTCATTCCGAGTTGTTCGCTCGTTGCCGAGTTTCGCTATATTGCGATTAGTCGCTTACTGCGCATGCGCAAGGTTCGCAGAGCGCATGCGCTTAGTTATTTTACACAAAAGTTAGGTATTTTACTCACGGCATAACGAGGATTTTTCATCGTTCTGGTGATCGGAGTGCGATTGACAGGAAGTGGGTGTTACTGGGCGGAAACTGGCCGTTTTATGGGTGTGTGCGGAAAAACGCTGCCGTTTCTGGGAAAAACGCGGGAGTGGCTGGAGAAACGGGGGAGTGTCTGGGCGAACGCTGGGTGTGTTTGTGACGTCAAACCAGGAACGAAACTGACTGAACTGATCGCAGTGGCAGAGTAAGTCCCGAGCTACTCAGAAACTGCAAAGAAATTTCTATTCGCAAGTATGCAAATCTTTCGTTCGCAATTCTGCAAAGCTAAGATTCACTCCCAGTAGGCGGCGGCTTAGCGTGTGCAATGCTGCTAAAAGCAGCTAGCGAGCGAACAACTTGGAATGAGGGCCATTGTCTGCTCTCACACCAAGAGACATACTTCTTCCATATACGGTGGTAATGTTTAGACGTTACCCACTTTCTGGCTTTGATCATAGTTGGGATGACCCTGTCAGGAATTCCTCTCCTTGCTAGAATCAGCCATTCAACTTCCATGCCGTTAAACGTAGCCGCGGTAAGTCTTGATAGACGTATGGGCCCTGTTGCAGAAGATCCTCGCGAAGGGGTAGAGGCCACGGATCTTCGATCATCATCTCGAGAATATCCAAGTACCAGGCCTTTCTAGGCCAGTCCGGAGCAATGAGGATTGCTTGAACCTTTTCCCTTTTTATTCTCTTTAGAATTCTTGGGATCAGAGGAAGTGGAGGAAACACATACACCAGCTGGTAGACCCACAGAGTTTCAGAGCATCTAACGCCACTGCTTGTGGGTCTGTCGACCTGGAACAATACAGCTTGAGCTTCTTGTTGAGTCAAGAAGCCATCATGTCGATCTGTGGATATCCCCACCGATGTGTCACTCCCCCAGGTGCAGGTCGTGCCTGCTGAGGAAGTCTGCTTCCTAGTTGTCTACTCCCAGAATGAAGACCGCTGACAATGCCACGGCGTGTTTTTCCACCCAGAGGAGAATTCTTGACACCTCTGACATTGCTGCTCTGCTTTTCGTTCCGCCCTGTCGGTTTATGTACGTTAACGCCGTTACATTGTTCGACTGGACTTGAATGGCCTGATTCCAAAGTACAGATGAGGCCTGCAGAAGGGGGTTGTAGAGTTCCAAGATGTTTATTGGAAGGATGACTTCACGACTTTACCATCTTCCTTGAAACTGCACCCTCCTGGGTGACTGCTCCCCGACCTCTGAGGCTTGCATCTGTGGTTGGCAGAATCCGATTCTGAATCCCGAACCTCTGACCCTCGACGAGGTGAGAAGTCTGTAGCCACCACAGAAGGGAGATCCTGGCTTTTGTGCATGTAAAGCACAACGGAATTTGCTGCTCTATATAAGAAACTGTTAATAAATAAATAAGATGCAATCTGGACCATTTGTCCAACAGATTCAGCTGGAAGGGCCTCGCATGAAACCTTCCGTACTGAAGCGCCTCATAAGAGGCCACCATTTTCCCCAAAAGGCGAATGCACAGATGCACCGAGATCCGGGTTGGCTTTAGGACAGCCCGAGCCATCGACTGGATTACCATAGCCTTCTTCAAGGGAAGGAACACTCACTGAGACTCTGTGTCCAGTATCATTCCCAGGAAAGGAAGCCTCTGCTTCGGTTCCAGGTCAGATTTTAGTAAGTTCAGAATGCTTTGAGGAAGCAGAGCTTGAGCTCTGTTCCTGAGAATTGGCAGTTGCTGGTTTGTGTGGTTTACCTCTAGCGCCTCTGGTGGCTGTAGAAGAACCTCTGGTTTTGCCCTTAAACTTGGCTGTCCGAAAGGACTGTTAATTTGAACCTGAGTAAGCCTTCCTGGCTGGGGGAGCTGCAGAAGGAAGATATGTGGACTTACCCGCAGTAGCTTTGGAGATCCATTTGTCATCTCCAAATAAGGCCTCTCCTGTGAAGGGTAGGCCTTCCACGCCTTTCCTGGATTCCGCGTCAGCAGTGCACTGGCGTAGCCATAAGCCTCTGCGTGCTGACACTGCCATAGCAGTGGTTCATGCGTTAAGCAAGCTTCCACCATAAAGTTCGCTGAGTCCTATATATGTTGCAGGGGTAAAATTATCTCCCCTTGAGGCAAGGTATCTAACCCCTCAATTAGGTTATCTGACATTTAGCAACGGCCTTAGTAATCCAGCCACATGCTATAGTGGGTCTCTGGGCCACTCCAGCAACTGTATACAAGGATTTGAGTGTAGTCTCAATTCTACGATCAGCCGTGTCTTTTAGGGAGGCTGCACCCAGGACAGGCAATACAATTTTTCGTGACAGCCTGGATACTCATGTTTCCACTATTATCCTCAGGATGTAAAGGAAAAGATGATGGCAACCTTTTAGGGATTTGAAAGTTCCTATCAGTATTAACCCATGGTTCTTCAAACAGGGTATTTAGTTAAAATATTAAAATAAGATTCCTCACTCTCCTCTGTCACCTTGTCAGGGATATGCAGAACTTCTCTGATAGCTTCTATGTGAGCCTCTATTTCCTGTGACAGGGTAGCCTCCCACACCTCTGAGTCCACCTCCCCCTCCTCCATGTCTGACCCTTCATCAGAGTCAGACTGCAGGATTTGGGCCAAAGTACATTTTTGTGGACAAATGGCAGAGGACTGAGATGCTGGTTTGGGTGCTGAGTCTCTTTTCATAAACTCAGTCTTCGATTTTCTTAAGTATTGCGTCTCTTTCTCATTGCAGGTCAATTTAGTAGAAATATTGGAAACCATTCCCTTAATGGAGTCTAGCCAAGCTGGCTCTGCCCCAGTAGCCTGGGAAGGTACACTACACTGAGTACACAGTAGTGAACCCCCTGGGGAAGAGGAACACTGTGCCTTACATGAAACACACTCTTTGCCTGACATACTGTGACAGTGACAGCACACACACAAAGGAAAAGGTTAAATGCACAATTAACCCACAAAGAGCCCTTCCAGGGAGATGCTTGGAGATGATCTCATCTCTAAGCGCCAGCTCAGGATGCATCGGCGGTGATGTCACCAACCCAGCAATAAGCCTATTCGGGCCGCTAGTCTGAAAGGAGTCTCAGCCATGTCGCGTCCAGGAAAGGACCTGGGTGTTACCCAGCAATACTGTGTGAAAGGGGTATCATTTATTAGGTGAGCACTGCAGGGGTGCCAGAGCAGGCCCCAATGATTTTTCCTAAAAATAAAGATTTTAGGAAAAATCAGACTTGCTCTGGGGTGCGAGAAAAAAAAGACACCTTCTCTAGAAATCACCCAGGGTTTACTTTCTATACTTCAACTGAATAGGTAAAACCCAGTGCCGCTGGATTTTTCAAATCTCCTGCGCACATCTGAATATGCCCCGCAATCTGCAACATTTATGAACACTGGTTCCCAGAAAAAATGTGGCCAAAATCACCTATTACCTCTGGGCCAATGATACACAAGTTTTCCAGTTTTAACAACAATAAAAAGAGATTAATTCCATTCTTCACGATTTGCTGCAGTGATTTTTGGCTACGTGCAATCACAATAGAATATACAGTAGTGTAATACTGTAACTGCTACGTTTCCTTGCTTACAGTCACTATATCATTTTAAAGTTTACAGACTGTAGGTGTCACTGTAGCTCTCAACTTACTTTAGGTACTCAGAAGACACTACTAAATATAGATTAGACAAGGCATATCATCAGGGTCATGTTACCAGTAGACACTGTACGTGAATGCATCCTAAATTAGTGATTGTTCCTTTTGCTGTGTACAACTGTCCCATCATTGGTACAGGTTGAGTATCCCTTATCCAAAATGCTTGGGACCAGAAGTATTTTAGATATCGGATTTTTCCGTATTTTGGAATAATTGCATACCATAATGAGATATCATGGCGATGGGACCCAAGTCTAAGCACAGAATGTATTTATGTTACATATACACCTTATACACACAGCCTGAAGGTAATTTTAGCCAATATTTTGAATAACTTTGAGCATTAAACAAAGTGTGTGTACATTCACACAATGTATCTATGTTTCTTATACACACAGCCTGAAGGTCATTTAATACAATATTTGTAATAACTTTGTGTATTAAACAAAGATTGTTTACATTGAGCTATCAGAAAACAAAGGTTTCACTATCTCAGTATCGCTCAAAAAAATCCGTATTTCGGAATATTTGGATATGGGATACTCAACCTGTATCACACTATTCTTTTTTTTTTTTTTTACTGGAAAATAGGTTCTTAAATAGTGGAAAAAAACAAAAAATATTGCGATAAATAAAAAACAACTTATCCATGTAACAAAAAGGATTTCATTGCAACAATAATTCTGCTATCAGCCCATAAAAAATAAGTATGGGAGACTGAATGTTTTTCTGTTGCTTGTAATTTATCTCCTTGATGACATAACTTTTTTGTCCAGTTAAAATTAGAGGATAATGAGGATTCAGATTCTGAATCGGTTTCTTGATTTTAATAAAAACTCTTTGGGTTCAGACCAATCCAGGAACTGAATACACAATTTGGTACATTGCCAGAACAATTATTCCAAAAAATTCCATTATAAACTATAAAGGACTTTTTTTCACTTTCAAAAGGCCTACATTTATTGACATGTATCTCCTGTCCTGTAACATTTTCTAAATATACAGTACTGTGCAAAATTTTTAGCCAGGTGTGGAAAAAAATGCTGCAAAGTAAGAATGCTTTCAAAAATAGAAGTGTTATATGCAAAGTGAATGAACAGAAGTGAAAGCTAAATAAAATCAATATTTGATGTGACCACATTATGCCTTCAAAACAGCATCAATTTTACTTGCACACAGTTTTTGAAGGAACTCGCCAGGGAGGTTGTTCCAAACATATTGGAGAACTAACCACAGGTCTTCTGTGGATGTAGGCCTGCTCAATTCCTTCAGTCTCTTCATGTAATCCCAGACAGACTCGATGTTGAGACTAGTGCTTCATATCATCACTTCCAGGACTCCTTGTTCTTCTTTACGCTAAAGATAGTTCTTACTGACAATGGCTGTATGTTTGGGGTTGTTGCCCTGCTGCAGAATAAATTTTGAACTAATCAGACGCCTCACTGATGGTATTGCATGATGAATAAGTACCTGCCTGTATTTCTCAGCATTGAGGAGACTATTAATGCTGACCAAATCCCCAACTCCATTTGCTGAAATCCAGCCCCAAACTTGCAAGGAACCGCCACCATGCTTCACTGTGACACTTATTATTGTACCGCTTTCCAACCCTTTACTGCCTTCTGTTACAGCCAAATATTCATATTATGACTCATCAGTCCATGGCACCTGCTGCCATTTTTCTGTACCCCAGTTCCTATGTTTTTCATGCATAGTTGATCACTTGGCCTTGTTTCCATGTGGAAGGTATGGCTTTTTGGCCTCAATTCTTCCATGAAGACCACTTCTAGCCAGACTTCTCTGACAGTAGATGGGTGTACCTGGGTCCCACTGGTTTCTGACAGTTCTGAGCTGCTGGACATGTTCTGATTTTGAAGGGAAGTGGGCATGATGCGTCTTTCAGCTGATGCACTAAGTTTCCTTGGCTGACCACTGCATCTACGGTCCTCAGTGTTGCCTGTTTCTTTGTGCTTTTTCAAAAGAGCTTGAACAGCACATCTTGAAACCCCATCTTTGCCTGGGAGAGACATTGCTGATGCAGTATAACTACTGTGTGTCTTGATCCTGTGCTCAGTTTTGCCATGGTGTATGACCTGTGACATGAAACTGTCTTCCGCAATCTCCCCTTTGTAGCAGAGTTTCGCTGATCCTCACCCAGTTTTAAGACTCCTACACAGCTGTTTCTGTTTATTAATGACTGTATTTCAACCTACATCATGAAAATGATGCTCATGATCACCTGTTTGGTATGGTTGGTTAATCATGCACCTGAATATAATCCTACAAAATCCCTGACTTTGTGCAAGTGTACCTAGCATAATTTATGCTGTTTTGAAGGCAAAGGGTGGTCACACCAAATATTTATTTGATTTAGATTCCTTTTTTGTTCATTCACTTAACATTTTGTTAATTGATAAAAATAAACAATTTTTATCAATTAACAAATATAACTATATAACTTATCAGGCCGCTCCTCTCCCAGAGTGCGACTAAACTTATTATCCACTCACTAGTCATCTCACTGCTTGACTATTGCTATATTCTCTTCACTGGCCTCCCAGTCTCCCATCTCGCTCCACTCCGATCTGTTCTCAACTCCGCAGCTAGACTTATCGTCCTCTCCCGCTGCTCCACATCTGCCACTCCTCTTCTATAAAACCTGCAGTGGCTCCAGTTCCCCTGCAGAATCCTCTTCAAACGCCTCACCTTCATATACAAAGCCCTCTCTAACTCCACTGCTCCATACATCTCCAACCTCCTCTCCCTACATACCCCCTCTCCAGTGGCAAACGCAGGATTTGTATGGGGGGGTTTCCAGAACTGGGTGGAGCCAATCACGGGGGTGGGGACTGAGGACCCAGTATATGCTGGGTCCATAAAACTAGTGTGTGTGTGTGTGTGTGTGTGTGTGTGTGTATATATATATATATATATATATACACCCATATCTACACATATATATACCGTGGAATATCATTAATAAGTCACTTAAACACAGTGTATCGATACACTTTGTTAGATTCCACGAAGGTGATCCTAAGGGGCTGTCCCTTACGATCATTGAGCAGATTAAGAGCACCAGAAGAGGGGGTAATAGGTTTCGACAGTTATGTCTAGGGGAATCCTCATGGATATTTAAATTAGATACTCTGAACCCTAAGGGTCTAAATGAAGCTCTTGATTACACCTGTTTTGATACATGGGAATCAGTTTAATACGGATCATATTTCCGGGGTTGCAGTTGGATGATTTGGCCTCTGGGGGGGTTGGATCTATTACCATTATCTATTTTGCTGCAATTTAGTTTTAGATTTAGATGTAAATAAGGGGATTTATATAGATATATAGGAAAAAGTCTTGGGTATTGGTCTGTTACAATCGACAGTGATTTATTCACTGTCCATCATGTATGAGTGATAATTCTTGGTATGTATACATATGCATATACATGTACACACATATATATATATATATATATATATATATATATACGTGTGTATGTGGTTGTGTATGAATATATATATATTTATATAGAATCAACTTGGTGTTTAGTAATATATGAGAGTTATTGTTACCTATATATTATCTAGGTGATTAAAATATAAAAATATCATATTTCTGTTTCTGACCACCAACTGTGTTGATTATAAAGATATAAGATATCATGAAGGGATCAGCTTTGCGAAATTAATAATAATTTTTAACTTTTAAGCTTTTAAATCTATGAATTTATATTATAATGACTCAGAACTATATAGTTATATATTTGTGGAACACATAATGTTGTGCTTATACTAGTTAGATACACAGTGAATGAAATATACAATATTAAAAACATTTTGTATTAAAATATTTCATTTATATTAATTGCAATTAACTATTTAGGTCATGTGGCTATTTATTTTTATTTATTGGTTCTACTTTATTTAATTAATGTGTGTATATATATATATATATATATATATATATTGTATTGAATAGGTTGAGAGACTTGTTTTTATGTATAGAAATGTTTCTGGCAAGATATCTGTGGTACTAGTACGTGTAGCAGGTGGTTGTAATTAACATCAGAGGCTGGACCTTTAAGGGATATAAAAGGGATCATAATTGATAAGCCCAATAGTCTTGAGGAAGTCCCGAGTTCACGGGAAGAAACGCGTTGACGTCATCCCGGTTACCCTGTTGTCTGAGCTGAGTGAGCTGATACTTTTGAGCTACGGACTATTACTGATCTATACCTTTAATGATCACAGTCACATTTACTATTTGCACACGGAGACGAGCTGAGCCGGACAAGCAGTGGAGGTTGGCCGACCCGGCTTTAATTCATCCTGCTCGTGGCAGTAGCAGCGGTTCTCTGAACACACAGAGACCAGTCCGGTAAGCAGCGGAGGTTGGCAGATCCAGCTTTACTTTCATCTGCTCGTGTGTGCATTAGTGTGTCGGAAGAGGCTGCTTTGGAGAGTTAAGTCATCATCACGGGAATCTCTAAACTTGAGAAAGGTGTGCCATCCATCCCGCATATCATCAGCAGCCACCGACATAATTAAAGTATATTGTGGAGCTATATTTGGTGAGCATACACCGGATAATTGAATCTTCATTATCAGTATACCATAAGCCCCGCTGGATCGGGTAGAATATCTCTGTGCATACTCCCTGTACCGGGACGCCGGTTACAGGTGAAATACTACTGCTAGTAATTGACCGTATAGCAGGACCTGGTTATCAGTATTGTGAATGCTCACAAATTGTAGCAACTTATTGCTATTTTCCATCATACGTGACTGTTGCCATTTAAGAAGTAACATCATTGCTAAAAAGTATCTGATATGCTCAGTGTATTTTTTGTCTAATATAGACTTTCTCCGGATGTTCAGCTATTTAATGTGAATATATCTACATTGATTTTATTATATATGTTGGTGTTTTACATTTGTCATTATTAAGATCATAAACTTAGTAAAAACTTTTTTATTAAAGCAAGTCTCTCAATCATTTAATCCTCAATGAATCCAAATATATAACTATATAATTAGTTGATATATTAAACTTTGTGTCAGCACATCGAGCGCACACATTTTGGTGGTTTAGTAATTTCTTTTGTTTGAAGCCTTGTATAGCTCTTAATTGTGTGCAGCTGATGAGTGCGGGACCTTGTCATTGAATTAATTATCTGCGCTGGGAGGAAAGGTGATTCATTCACCTAAAACAGTTTTATATATATATATATATATATATATACATACACACACACATACATCTACAAATATACATAGCATAGTAAACACATATATATATATATATATATATATATATATACACATACAGTACACGTATATATACACATTTATATATATCATATGTGTGAGTATGTGTGTGTGTGTGTTTATATGTATGTATGTATGTATATACATGTGTATATATGTAGGCACATGGATATATATGTACTATAATTAAAATAAAGTAAACTGTTATTGCACTTACAAGTGCCACCAGGAAGACAGCAGGCTGCAGAGGACGCTAGACAGCCATTAGTAATACTCATGCAGCTAAGGGGGGGTTTCTGGGTGCTTGGGAACCCCCCCTGGGTGCGCCACTGCTCTCTCTCCGGAAGGCCAATGACCGCCACCTCTCCTCTACCCTGGTCACAGCATCCCATGCGTGAATCCAAGATTTTATCCGGGCTGCCTCCTTCACTAGAATGAGCTTCCTTGCTCTATTAGACTCTCACCGATCTTGCAAAGCTTCAAACAGGCAAAGAAAACTCACCTGTTCATCAAAGCGTACCCTTCTGCATAACCTACTCTCGAGGCCGCTCTCCCATCCTCATGCCTTGGCCATCTCTGCCTCGCTTACTTCCTGCCACCAGGCCACCTTCCGCTTGCTTGTGCCTCATGTCACCTGTCTGTCTCCCCCTCTCCCTAGATTGTAAGTTCCTTGGAGCAGGGTGCCTCTTCCCTCCTGTTCTCACAGCCCTCTTCTCTTGCACTTAATTTACAGCTTTCTCGTACTCAGTGACTGTCTATACCTGCATTTCTGCTGGCTTGTGACTGTTATCTTTTCTAACTGCTACCTGCCCCAGGTAGTACTCCGATTACTCCTTTGTTTCCTTGTATCTAATCTGTAATGCATAGTTGCCTACCTTGCTGCACCATCCTCCAGGAGGCTGCAGCGTGGTAGGCTAATAGGGGCGTGTCCGGCGGTGATGCGGGTGGTCTGGGGAGAGAAAACAGGCACTGTACAGCGGGGGGCGGAGCTACGATGACGCAAATAGCTTCATCGTATCCCCCTCGGACCGCCCACTTGTTCTCTGCTGTGGGCAGCCGAGGGGGAGTGCGGGGGCTGCCAGGAAAAGCGGGACACTTGCTCACCTTCCCGGGGGGGCGGGAGGGCCACTCGATTTTTGGGAGCCTCCTGGCCTTTACGGGAGGGTAGGCAAGTATGCTGTACTGAGAATTGTGGTGCTAATTGTTACCTGTGCTCTGCTTTAGTTTTACTGTAATGTTAAGTTCTGTGTAGCCTGTATTGTTCTAATGTGTCGTATGTACAGCGCTGCAAAACACTTGTGGTGCATTATTAATAAAATGTAGTAATAATTATAATAATAATAATAATAATAATAACACTTCTTTTTTTTTTTAAAGCATTTTGTCCACACCTGCCTAAAACTTTTGCACAGTATTGTATATTTTTTTCTTTCTGATTCCATTATATGCTTTCTAGCCTTTTGTTTATATGATATCAGACCAAACTTGCTTCTCTCCCAGAATGTCTGGGACTCGAGAATAGCCTGACTTCTTGGATCCCAGTGAAGTGGGCGGGACAAGGGCCTGTTGATGCGATTAACTGCATTGTGTCATTCTTTTATATGACCCACTAAAAAAAAAATGGTTTTCTGAATACAGTTGTAGTCAGTGTAAAGAGCAAAGCAGAGCTGTTTTCCGTCCCATGTAAAATAAAACCCCAAAAACTAACAACTCTTCCTGGTTTTATAAATATATGACTGATAAGCACCAAAGGAAGCTATGGAGAAATGTATTTACTGAAGATTGCATTAGAGTAATTTGCAGTTGTTATATTAAATAAGATGCTCTTTAAACCCCATTTTTTTGCACAACATTTTGAAACTATTCATCAGATACTTTCTGCTTACAGCTCTGAAACAGCTGAATTATGTTGGTCGATAATCATTTGGTCACTAACATCAGTCAGCACAATACTGTTGCTAGGCCTCAGTGTTTTTAATTGCCCGTTAACAGAGTAGTGTTCCGAGGAATGTCTGGCACAGGAGTCTGCAATTGTTACATGTGCTCTTCTGTTGGGTTCCAAAATAAAAGGTGCTCAATTGTCTTTGTGATCCAAAATCTGTTTTGTTTTACTCTGACATGAGACATCTTCCAAACTGGAAGAGAACAGACAACATCTGTGTATTCTCTAATACTGCTTGTTCTGCATCCCCAAAGGACACAATGACTAGTGTTAAAAGCTTGTCACATTTTCTTGTACACATTTTCAAAAAATTCTCATCAGGGGATGTTATAGCACAAGTTATATATTTCCTGGAATTAATGCAACCTAGAGTAAAAACCCAAGAAGCGTCCATATTAAAGGGTAACATGTCAGAGTATGTAGCCCCAGGGCCGGCAACAGAAATCCTGGGGCCCGGTACACTGATATCTCTGGGCCCCCTCCCTCTTTAAGTATTTATGGTATACGGTCAGCATACCGCTCGTTGGGATCCAGGCTGTCACAATACCGATGCCGGGATCCCGACTGGGTTACCATACCACCGCCGGTATACTGGCGAGGTAGGTGATTCCCTCTTTATCGGTGTCCATGACACCCATAGAGGTAGAATAGAACCTATGGCGAGCGTAGCCCGCCACCGAGCCCACAAAGGGCTTCGTTGCCCTCGTACCCCTAACGGCATGCCAACGCAAGGGATGCCGATGTCGGTATACTGACATTCGGCATCCCGAGCAGCAGTACAACATACTGATCCCGTATTTATACATATATATATATACATATATGTGCACACACTCGCATACATATAGTGATGTATCCTTTTACACTGTTGCCGCATCGCAGGGCACAGGTCGCGGCATAGCTTGTCGCATGCGTATGCATGCTCCCGTTATGCAAACACTGATATGGGGCTGGCAGCAGGTGTATAAGCGCAGCAGTCCCACAACAGAATGTAGCAAAGGTGTTGCGGGATACATCTGTACATACATACATACTGTATACATAATTAGCATATAGCCCGGTCCAGGGCCGCACCAAATGCAGAATTTGTGATTTTCTGACCATTTGTCAGAGAGTATGAATGATAACTCACAAACTTTTCTTTCACTCATGGTTAGTGGTTAGGTGATGCCATTTATTGTCAAACAACTGCGTTTACTCTTTTTAAATCATAATGACAACAGAAACTACCCAAATGACCCTGATCAAAAGTTTACATACCCCCAGTTCTTAATACTGTGTATTGCCCCCTTTAACATCAATGACAGCGGGGATGGTGAGTATTGTGTTTTGTGTGTGGCGCTACTAGGGGGCATAATAGGGACATCTCTTTTGGGGGCATAACTATAGGGGTCAAACATACTGGGGGCATAACTACAGGGGGAATATCTACTGGGGGCATATCTACTGCGGACATCTCTACAGGGGGCATATCTAATGGGGGTATATATACTGGGGGCATCACTACTGGGGCCATATATACCTGGGGCATCTCTACTGGGGGCAATACTACACGGGGGCATATCTACTGGGGACATCTCTACTGGGGACATCTTTACTGGGGGAATATATACTGGGGGCATCTTTACTGGGGGGCATCTCTACAGGGGTCTTATCTACTGGGGGCATAACTACATGTGGTAATACTACACGAGGGCATTACTAGTGGGGGCACTTCTAATGAGGGCATTCCATAGAGGGCACTTAATAAGTGCAATGTGTATAAGGGTCTACCTGGTGCAATGTGTAAAAGGGTCTACCTGGTGCAATGTGTGTAAGGGGCTACCTGGCGTAACGTTTATAAGGGGCTCTGCTCTACTGTGGTGTAATGTGTGTAAGGGGCTCTAACATTGTATAAGGGGTACCACTGTGTGGTGTAATATGACTGACGGACACTACTATGTGGTGTAGTGTGACTGAAGGACACTACTGTGTGATGTAATGTGAATTGGTACTATTCTGTAACCACGCCCCTTCACTATGAAGCCACACCCCCATTTTTTGCGACGCACACTAGGCGCGCACTGACCCTATTTTACCTGCCGGGGGGGGGGGGGGCATAGGAAACCTGGGCGCCACAAGGTCTAGAACCGGCCCTGCCCAGAAGCCCAGTTTGAGAATTGATCATGTGTGACGTACAGTACACATCTAGTTGTGCACACCTCAGGATATAGGGGAGTCCCGCATTTTTTCTATGCACCCAGTGTGGTGTTATTACGGCCGACTTGCATACAACTCTGTCTGAGTCAAGCTCTGAGTGTCTGTTTTTTCCAGCAACAAAAAATGCAGACTACTATTTCTATACAGAAGGGAGCGAACTACCAACTCAGAAACAAGAAAAGACAGCATTCCTATTTGTTTTCACATACTTGTCCTAAATTAACTCAGTTCTGTAAATTGAGACAAAGTTGGCTCATAGATTAATATTGTAATATCCCATCTGTTGCCCAGCGCATAAAATCTGAGATGTAGAGATGTACTGAATTTGAGTGCTTTTTAATGAAAGCCACATCTAAATGTGCATGCTTTATAATTGTTTATTGCTAATGCATGACATCCAGTTTCTTTACTTACGATAATGCATGGGATTATTCATGCTAACGTTTGTTTTATACACCATATGTTTTCTAACCTCTTTCTGTAAATATGTACTCAGTTCAACTGTACCAAAGAGGCATTACAACTGTGTTCTTTATTTTATATCACATCTATAAAACATGTTAAGGTTGGTTTAACAGTGGACATTCTGCAATTCCAATAAAAATAAAATAATTTTTTTTTTATATATATATATATATATATATATATATACACACACATATATATATATATATATTGTGACAAGAACACTGGGATAGTGTTTGAGGGCAGGTATATTTGTCCCAGGTTCTTGTCTTACATGTTTTAGAAAATGTTAACTTCTAGGAAAAATGCTTTTTGTTTTGTCTGAACCTTTTCAGTTTGCTGTAAAAGCTGGGTAAAGGCTCTGAGAGAGAGATAAGGCGAGTTCTAGACATTGGGCCCAGTTCGGGTCTTTGGCCTCACAGAGGGCTAATCAGGGTTTCAGCTGTGTAAGAGTGTTATAGTGCTTCTAACCTGATTAGTATGGGCAGACTGCCTGGGAAGGCTGCAGGATCTGTGTGTGAGAGACACGCTTTCTGATGCAAGTAAGCTATACAGTATGTACTGAAGAACTCTGTGTTTTGTTTAGTGACAGTTAGGAATATCTTATGTTTAGTTAGTGCCGGACAGGCAAGGTATTTTTATTTTGGGGTTTGTTTTATTTTCTGTTTCAATAAAACTGGCCGGGGTCAGTTGTACCAGAAACTGGACTTGTGTTGTTCCTCAGCTGCTGCGTGCGGCCATATTCCCCAGGAAAAGGCGCCTTGCACCCCTACAGTGTTACAACTTGGTGGAGAATGCGAGCACACCGTTCTGCGCATAAGTGAAAGCAGCAGCTTTGTGAGGCCTGCAGAAAACGGTGGTTTATGCAGATACAGCCCAGTGTGAAGTTACTGAGACTCACCCCTGAGGGTTTGATATATGTCCTGGGTGAAAGCAGCTACAAAGCCGCCTGAAAAATCTGTCGACATGGAGGATCTGCTTAAAGCCTTGCTGCAAGCTACAGCGGCTCAGCAGGAGGCCAACCGACAGCAGCAGGTGGCAATGGAGGAAAATTGGAGACTACAGCAGGAGGCCAACAGACAGCAGCAGGTGGCAATGGAGGAAAATATAAGACAGCAGCAGGTGGCAATGGAGGAAAATAAGAGACAACAGCAGGCAGTTGTTGATGAACTTTACAGGCAACAGCGTCAGGATAGAGAGGCCTTAGCAGAAGTGGTGCAGAGACTTGCAGCTCGGGTTGGAGATGTGGCCGTCAGTGCTCCAACCAGCTCTAGTTCTATACGGGCCAGTCACTTCCTGCAGAAAATGACAGAGGCTGATGATGTGGAGGCCTATCTGACCACGTTTGAAAGGACTGCCGAGCGTGAGAACTGGCCGAAAGCACAGTGGGCCAGTCTGCTGGCACCTTTCCTGTCAGGTGAGCCCCAAAAAGCTTACTTTGATTTAAGCCCTGCTGAGGCTCGGGACTATGATAAACTAAAGACTGAGATCCTGACCCGCCTGGGAGTCACGCTGTCAGTACGAGCACAACGGGTGCACCGTTGGCTGTACGCCATGGAGAAGCCTCCGCGCTCCCAGATGCACGACCTTATTCAGCTAACAAAAAAATGGCTACAGCCAGAGACATTAACTGGTCCCCAGATGGTGGAAAGAGTCGTCATGGACCGCTACTTGAGATCCTTGCCCATGGTCCTGCGCAAGTGGGTGAGCCATGGAAACCCGGGTACTGCTGACCAATTAGTGGACATGGTAGAGAGGTATTTGGCAGCAGAGGAACTACTGATGACCACCCAGCAACCCATAGATCCTCGACAGCGCCCTTCAGTAAAGACTGGTAAGACTGTTCCGTGGGAAAACGTTGCTGGGCGGTTAAGAGAACGCAAGGCTGGAGAGACTGTAAACACTGGCCCTGGAGACAGGCCAATGGGGCTAGAACGGTCTATGCTGCCCAAACGGGTTGATAATCGTGTGGTTAAATGTTTTAGGTGTGGTATGCCAGGTCATGTTATTGCCAATTGCCCAGTCACGCAAGAACCCATGCAATGTGATGCTGCCTTTGAATGTCGCAGAATGTCTTTCTTTGCTAGGTTAGCCTGTACTGTGGTACCTTCACCTGAGCTGGAAAAACAAATGTGTGATGTGTTCTTAGAGGGTAACCGGGTAGAGGCCTTGCTAGATTCAGGAAGTTTAGTTACCCTCGTGAAAGCTGGGTTAGTGAACCCCTTAAAGGTCCAGCAAATACCTATTGGGGTAACTTGCATACATGGGGATACCCAACATTATGCCACTGCTGAGGTGAATATAGAAACTTGTTGTGGGTCAGCAATGGTTAAAGTGGGACTGGTCCCTACCTTGGTGCATGAGGCCATAATAGGGAGGGATTTTCCTCATTTTTGGAAACTGTGGGAATCACGGTTATCAACAGATGTGAGAAGTAAAAAGCCAGTTGATAATACCGGTGATTTTATGGATGTACGTGGGTCTTCGGAACTTTCTGGCCCTTTGCCTTTTGCTAGTTTGGCTGGGGAAGTGACAGATGGGGAGTCCAGTGAGGACCCTCTTGCCGGGAACAGAGACATAGTAGTTAGAACTGAAAGCGTGCCTGACCTGGAGGTAAAGAAGGATCTGTTTGCGTCTGAACAGTTAAAGGATCCTACCTTAATAAAGGCTAGAGAGAATGTTAAGATTGTTAATGGGGAACCTGTGGTACCAGGTGACAGGGTTACGTATCCCCACATGGCCATCTGTAATGAGCTCTTGTACCACATTGTCAAAAGGGGTGAGGATGTGGTGGAACAGCTGGTAGTTCCCCAGCCTTATCGGAGAACGGTACTAGATTTAGCTCATAGTCACGTTACCGCAGGACATTTAGGGGCAGAAAAAACCACTGAAAGAGTTTTACAAAGGTTCTTTTGGCCAGGGGTTTATAAAGAAGTGTCTGAATATTGTTCTTCCTGTCCTGAATGCCAGTATCATGCCCCTAGACCCCATTTCAGGAGCCCACTAGTTCCCATGCCTATTATAGAGGTCCCGTTTGACAGAATAGCCATGGATCTCGTGGGGCCCTTGTTAAAGTCTGCTCGGGGCCATCAGTATATCCTGGTAATTATGGACTATGCCACTCGATATCCTGAGGCTGTCCCTTTACGCACTATCACAACCAAGGCGATAGCTAGGGAGCTGGTGCAGGTATTTAGTAGAGTAGGAATACCAAAAGAAATTTTGACTGACCAAGGTACTCCATTTATGTCAAGGATCATGAAAGAGTTGTGCAAGTTATTTAAGGTCACTCACCTCAGGACGTCCATCTACCATCCCCAAACTGACGGGTTGGTGGAAAGGTTTAATAAAACATTAAAAAGTATGTTAAAAAAGGTTGTTGAGAGAGATGGGAAAAACTGGGATTGTTTGTTGCCCTACTTGTTAATGGCCATCAGAGAAGTTCCTCAGTCCTCTACGGGGTTTTCTCCATTTGATTTGTTGTATGGTAGACACCCCAGAGGGCTGTTGGATATTGCCAAAGAGACGTGGGAAGGACAGCCCGCTCCTTATAGAAGCGTTATTGAGCATGTAACACAAATGCAGGATAGGATTGCAGCCGTGGTACCTGTTGTCAGAGAGCACATGGAACAGGCCCAAAGTGCTCAACAGAGGGTCTATAACCGGAGTGCCAAGATACGGGAATTTGCTCCTGGCGATAGAGTTCTTGTTTTGGTACCCACTGTGGAAAGCAAATTCCTAGCTAAATGGCAGGGTCCATTTGAGATTAGGGAAAAAGTGAATGAGGTTAATTACAAAGTATACCAGCCGGGAAAGAGAAAACCCGAACAGATCTACCATGTTAACTTAATCAAACCCTGGAAAGATAGGTTGTCTCTGTCAGCGGAGCCTTGCCCTTCGGTGTCTTCACCCCGGTTGCTTCCCGCAGTGAAGGTGTCAGAGACATTATCAGCTGATCAGAACAATCAGGTTAAAGAATTTCTCATCCAAAATAGGGAGGTATTTTCAGAGCTGCCTGGCCGAACGACCATAATAAAACATGACATTGTCACAGAACCAGGGGTCAGGGTTCATTTAAAGCCATATAGGATTCCTGAAGCTCAGCGAGAAGCTATTTCTAAGGAAGTTAAAACCATGTTAGAACTGGGAGTCATAGAGGAGTCTAACAGTGAGTGGTCCAGTCCCATAGTGCTCATCCCGAAGCCCGACGGTAGCATACGCTTCTGTAATGACTTTCGTAAGTTAAATGAGGTGTCCAAGTTTGACGCATACCCCATGCCCCGTGTGGATGAGCTTGTAGAAAGGCTGGGAACAGCCAGGTTTCTCACCACATTGGACCTGACCAAAGGTTACTGGCAAATACCTTTATCTGATAGCGCCAAAGAAAAAACAGCCTTTTCGGTTCCGGAGGGGCTGTACCAGTATAAGATGTTACCCTTTGGGTTGCATGGGGCTCCAGCAACCTTTCAACGGGCGATGGATAAAATTTTGAGGCCCCATAGAAAATATGCAGCTGCCTATTTGGATGATGTGGTAATTCACAGTACAGACTGGGGGTCCCATTTGGTTAAAGTACAAGCAGTACTGGACTCAATCAGAGAGGCAGGGTTAACTGCTAACCCAAAGAAGTGCTGCCTCGCAATGGAGGAGGTCAAATACTTGGGCTTCACCATAGGCAGAGGTCTGATTAGGCCCCAATTGAATAAAGTTGATGCTAGTCAAAACTGGCCTCGTCCAGTGAATAAAAAACAGGTAAGGGCTTTTTTGGGAATTACTGGGTACTATAGACGGTTTATTCCTAATTTTGCGACCACAGCGGTGCCGTTGTCAGACCTTACCAAAGGGAAGCAGTCAAATGTGGTGAAATGGAACCCTGATGCAGAAAAGGCGTTCCAAGCGTTAAAAGTGGCTTTGTGTTCACAACCGGTGTTGATAACACCAGATTTTTCAAAAGAATTTGTGGTACAGACAGATGCCTCAGAGGTAGGGATAGGTGCTGTGCTGTCCCAAACCAGAGATGGGGACGAACACCCTATCATTTATTTGAGTAGGAAACTCAATGAGCATGAAAAAAGGTATGCCATTGTGGAAAAGGAGGCTTTGGCCATTAAGTGGGCACTAGATACCTTGAGATATTACCTCTTGGGTAGACAATTCAGACTAGTGACAGACCATGCCCCTTTAAAATGGATGTATGTAAATAGAGGCAAGAATGCTCGTGTAACTAGATGGTTTCTAGCGTTGCAGGACTTTAAGTTTACTGTCGAACATAGACCGGGAACACAATTGGCCAACGCAGATGCATTGTCTCGCATCTTCTGTTTGGGGGCTACAAGTGTTCCGGCCCCTAGGTCGAAACAGGGGAGGGGGATATGTGACAAGAACACTGGGATAGTGTTTGAGGGCAGGTATATTTGTCCCAGGTTCTTGTCTTACATGTTTTAGAAAATGTTAACTTCTAGGAAAAATGCTTTTTGTTTTGTCTGAACCTTTTCAGTTTGCTGTAAAAGCTGGGTAACGGCTCTGAGAGAGAGATAAGGCGAGTTCTAGACATTGGGCCCAGTTCGGGTCTTTGGCCTCACAGAGGGCTAATCAGGGTTTCAGCTGTGTAAGAGTGTTATAGTGCTTCTAACCTGATTAGTATGGGCAGACTGCCTGGGAAGGCTGCAGGATCTGTGTGTGAGAGACACGCTTTCTGATGCAAGTAAGCTATACAGTATGTACTGAAGAACTCTGTGTTTTGTTTAGTGACAGTTAGGAATATCTTATGTTTAGTTAGTGCCGGACAGGCAAGGTATTTTTATTTTGGGGTTTGTTTTATTTTCTGTTTCAATAAAACTGGCCGGGGTCAGTTGTACCAGAAACTGGACTTGTGTTGTTCCTCAGCTGCTGCGTGCGGCCATATTCCCCAGGAAAAGGCGCCTTGCACCCCTACAGTGTTACAACTTATATATATATATATATGTATATAATTATTATTTTTTTGCCTGGATCATATGCAAGCTTATTCTTCCCTTTCATACAATACTTCCCAAATACTGACATGAGTGTTGCCAGCAAATTATTTATTGCATAGCTGATGGGTCTTTTTGGGCCAATGCAAAATTCTGAACAAAGTTGGCAACATTCAGGCAGCACAGACTGGAGTGGCTCTGCGGTGTGAGAACTAGTGTCAACAAACTGGCATTTATTTCAATGGACTGAAGCAGACTATATTTACTGTACTTTTATTTTGATTGCTTATTTTGGTTCATCACTTTCCTATCACTTCATACTGCAAAGCCAGAGTGAGGGCAGATAGGTCCTTGTATGGCTTATCCTCCACAATGTAACCTTTGTAATGCGCCCAACATGGCTACCTCACCTGATACACTTCTGTATTTGATGATACATGGACCTGAAGGTTATGTTGGGACCCTACTTCTAGTATTAGGACGCTGCAACCACCCATTTTGTGTCATCTTTTCTAGGGGTAACCTATCACACCAAAGGTAAACCTAGTTAGTACCCAAAATGAGTACACCAACCCTGCATTATGCTTGCTGGGTTTTCTAGATTTTTGTTATCTTTAACTATTCCTGTGTGGTTCTTCTAATCCTTTGTACAGTGTACAGGTTTTGATGTCTGTAAAGCGACTTTGAGCACTGCGGGAGAAAAGTGCCATATAAATAAAATTATTATTATTATTATTCGACAGTAGTTTCAACATTCTGGATATTGATAATTTGTCACACCTACTGTCAAGAGAAACCTATTGTACTAAATATGTAAAACAGCCATAATATCCTGCATGTTGTAAACCTTAATGAACACCAGTGTGTAGAACGGGTGGTCTTCAGTATGCCGGCGGTCGGGCTCCCGGCAACCAGCATACCGGCGCCGGGAGCCCGACAGCCGGCATACCGACTCTTATTCTCCCTCGTGGGGGTCCACGACCCCCCTGGAGGGAGAATAAAATAGTGTGGCGCACGTAGCGCGCCACCGTGCCCGTAGCGTGGCGAGCGCAGCGAGCCCGCAAGGGGCTCATTTGCGCTCGCCACACTGTCGGTAAGCCGGCGGTCGGGCTCCCGGCGCCGGTATGCTGGTTGCCGGGAGCCCGGCCGCCGGCATATCGTAGTGAACCCGTGTAGAACAAGTGCACCAGTGCATGCTATGATCACACCAGTTATCAGTACTGCTGCTTTTCTTCTGTTTACAGCCTTCCCATGTACACTGGTTGCAGCACATAGGGCTGGCTCCAGGTCTACTAGCATCTTGTGGGCCCCCTCCAATATGTGCCTGTGGTGGGTTGTTAAAAGTGGGCATGGCCTCACCTCAAAGGAAGTGGTCTGGCAGCAAGTAGCATGGCCTCAAAGGGAATGCCGTATCCGTATGACGGGGAGAGGGTGATGCCTTGGAGGGTGACAGGTGAGAGAGGGTGATGGGGAGACGCAGTGGGTTGTCCCTTGCAGATTACGCCCACACAGTAGTAGTGCCCCTTACACAATACGCTCACACAGTAGCGGGCCCCTTTCACATTATGCCCACACAGTAGAAGTGCCCCTTACACATTGCGCCCACACAGTAGCAGTGACGCTTACACATTACACCCACACAGTAGCAGTGCGCCTTACACATTATGGCCACACAGTAGTAGTGCCCATTACACATGCCCAAACAGTATTAATACCCCTTACATATTATGCTCACAATGTCATAATTGCAAATTCATCCATGATTAGCCGGCCATAACAGTTGCAATAATAAAGTGCCTGCGGTTGTGAGTCTGTCTCCTGACTCTCACTCATGCTGCTGACAGGGTCTGTCCCACAGTCATAGTCTCCGCTTCTGTCTGCTGGGTAATACTGCACTACTGGCACTGGCAGCTTCTGTGCTGGAGATGTGTGTGTTGCCCGTGGGACCTCCATGCTCCGACGAACAGTGTGCAGACTCTGCATGCATAGTGCTCCTTTGGGACAGATATTTTGAGGGTCAAGGGGATTTCATGGGACCCATCCATGGGCAGTAGGCCCCTTGGGACCTCAGGAGGGAATATGGCGGCAGAAACCGGCCACACAGGTTAATATGCATCGAGCCAGCCCTGGCTGTACAGTTGACCAGGGCTGAAAGTAGAATTGTTGTCACCAGGGAAAAAGGCAGTAGTTTGGCATGCCCTCCCCCCTTTTGTGACATTAATATCCATCGCTCTCCCTACGACACTCTATAAAGGGACCAACATGCGCTGAAGGCGTGCGCCACAAAATGGGGGTCTTACAGTAGGATGGGAGGATCCGTGGCAGCCATGACACCCCCAGGTCTTACAGTAGGGAGGGAGAACCCCTGGCACCCATGACACCCCCAGGTCTTATTTCTGGGTGACAAGACCCTAGGCTACACAGCAACAGACCCCAGACATTATGCCGGATCTCCCCCCCAATATGTAGCCACCACTAACTCACCAGCTGGTTCCCTTGTCAGATGTGTTTTCTGGCCACGCCAACTGGGTCCCCCCCCCCAAAAGTCAGAGCATGATGGTATTTTCATCCTCCGTGGCGACACGTCCTGAAACCACCAGGTATATTGCTAACTGCAGGGAGCTCTGGATCTGCTGGCCCCCACTTCCACCCTGCTAGGTACAGGCCAGTTGCCCCCTCAAGTCTGGCACCCCCCTTCCTTGTTGCGGCCCTGCGGTGACTTAATACAAAAAGGCACTAGCAGCGACAATGGATCTCCCAAGATCATCAGTCCATCACATGGGCTCTGTTGGTACTTATTTATACAATTTACTCAATGCAGAGCAGCTCAATAGCACTAGTGAATGTCCCAAAAGTCTCCAGATCATCAGTGCACTGTGCATACATATGGAGTTTCCAAGGATGTGCCACTGTCAGGACTTGTACTGACCAGGGAAGCTATACAGTTGTGCTTGAGGTTATCAATTATTTGTTGGGTAGTCCACATTAATTTCCAGCCATTTCCATTGTATGAGTGTTGGCTGTGTCCCCTTTTCTATAGGCTAAACATAGATTTTGGTTTCAAAATCCTAGTCCCCAGGAACTTTTTGAATTTTCCAAATAGTAGGTGTCGATCACAAAACTAATTTCAAATGACTGAAGTAATTTCATCTTGCTCCCCTGAGATTGATAGCAGCCTTCCAAATGATCCTACCTGCCATAAACACCAAACTTATACAGAACTTATACAGCTATGATATCATTTTGTTAAAAAAGATAGCAGAAGGTAATGTACTTTGTCACTGAATTCGGTGCATAAATCTCAATGTAACTTGTGCAACCTTTAACTGACCGCTTAATCTAGCCCCAACTCCTGTAAGGTTTACCTTTATGTATTAGAGTTAAATTCTGTTTTGACAATTAATAATGACTTTAGCATAGTATAACACAAATTGCTGTCTGTCCATCTATCTTTCAAGCTATTATTTTTTATAAACTCATTTCTTTTCACAGTGGGCTGTTACATTTTGGACAAGGAAAGGGTCAATTTTACTGTATATCTTACAATTTCGCAGTAGTATGTATAGTTGTAGATATACGTTGCATTTTAACAAGGAAACAAAAATTAAAAAGGAGAAAAGTACAGAAAACATTTACAGTGGAACACTTTCTTTTAACAGCATCAGGGGGCAGGGCCGGATTAAGGGCCACTTGGGCTTGGAGCTGAAAATATTCAAGGGCCTATTATGAGAAACAAGGGAGGTGTGATCAGTGCTGTGTGGGTGTGGCCAGAGCCATGTGGGCATGTACTTCCACTACACTATCAGCTCCAATGTCTCCCAAAATATATAAAAACATACCCTCCAACTGTACCTTTTTGCCAGGTACAGTACCTTTTTTTTCTCTAACGTCCTAAGTGGATGCTGGGGACTCCGTCAGGACCATGGGGAATAGCGGCTCCGCAGGAGACAGGGCACAAAAATAAAGCTTTAGGATTAGGTGGTGTGTACTGGCTCCTCCCCCTATGACCCTCCTCCAAGCCTCAGTTAGGTTTTTGTGCCCGTCCGAGCAGGGTGCAATCTAGGTGGCTCTCCTAAAGAGCTGCTTAGAAAAAGTTTTTAGGTTTTTTATTTTCAGTGAGTCCTGCTGGCAACAGGCTCACTGCATCGAGGGACTTAGGGGAGAGAATTTCAACTCACTTGCGTGCAGGATGGATTGGATTCTTAGGCTACTGGACACCATTAGCTCCAGAGGGAGTCGGAACACAGGTCTCACCCTGGGGTTCGTCCCGGAGCCGCGCCGCCGACCCCCCTTACAGATGCTGAAGATTGAAGGTCCGGAAACAGGCGGCAGAAGGCTCTTCAGTCTTCATGAAGGTAGCGCACAGCACTGCAGCTGTGCGCCATTGTTGTCACACACTTCACACCAAGCGGTCACGGAGGGTGCAGGGCGCTGCTGGGGGCGCCCTGGGCAGCAATATTTAATACCTTTATGGCAAAAGAATACATCACATATAGCCATTGAGGCTATATGTATGTATTTAACCCATGCCAGATATCTAAAACTCCGGGAGAAAAGCCCGCCGAAATAGGGGGCGGGGCTTATTCTCCTCAGCACACAGCGCCATTTTCCTGCTCAGCTCCGCTGTGAGGAAGGCTCCCAGGACTCTCCCCTGCACTGCACTACAGAAACAGGGTAAAACAGAGAGGGGGGGGCATTTTTTGGCGATATTTTGATATATTTAAGCTGCTATAAGGAACAACACTTATATAAGGTTGTTCCCATATATATTATAGCGCTTGGGTGTGTGCTGGCAAACTCTCCCTCTGTCTCCCCAAAGGGCTAGTGGGGTCCTGTCTTCGATAAGAGCATTCCCTGTGTGTCTGCTGTGTGTCGGTACGTGTGTGTCGACATGTATGAGGACGATGTTGGTGTGGAGGCAGAGCAATTGCCGATAATGGTGATGTCACCCCCCAGGGAGTCGACACCGGAATGGATGGCTTTGTTTATGGAATTACGTGATAATGTCAGCACATTACAAAAATCAGTTGACGACATGAGACGGCCGGCAAACCAGTTAGTACCTGCCCAGGCGTCTCAGACACCGTCAGGGGCTGTAAAGCGCCCTTTACCTCAGTCGGTCGACACAGACCCAGACACAGACACTGAATCTAGTGTCGACGGTGATGAAACAAACGTATTTTCAAGTAGGGCCACACGTTATATGATCACGGCAATGAAGGAGGCTTTGCATATCTCTGATACTGCAAGTACCACAAAAAGGGGTATTATGTGGGGGGTGAAAAAACTACCTGTAGTTTTTCCTGAATCAGAGGAATTAAATGTGATGAAGCGTGGGTTAACCCAGATAGAAAAGTGCTAATTTCAAAAAAGTTATTAGCATTATACCCTTTCCCGCCAGGGGTTAGGGCGCGCTGGGAAACACCCCCTAGGGTGGATAAGGCGCTCACACGCTTATCAAAACAAGTGGCGTTACCGTCTCCTGATACGGCCGCCCTCAGGGATCCAGCTGATAGGAGACTGGAAACTACCCTAAAAAGTATATACACACATACTGGTGTTATACTGCGACCAGCCATCGCCTCAGCCTGGATGTGCAGTGCTGGGGTCGTCTGGTTGGATTCCCTGACTGAAAATATTGATACCCTGGATAGGGACAGTATTTTATTGACTATAGAGCAATTAAAGGATGCTTTCCTTTATATGCGAGATGCTCAGAGAGATATTTGCACTCTGGCATCGAGAGTAAATGCGATGTCCATATCTGCCAGAAGGAGTTTATGGACACGACAGTGGTCAGGTGATGCGGATTCCAAACGACATATGGAAGTATTGCCGTATAAAGGGGAGGAATTATTTGGCGTCGGTCTATCGGATCTGGTGGCCACGGCAACTGCCGGAAAATCCACCTTTTTACCTCAGACCCCCTCCCAACAGAAAAAGACACCGTCTTTTCAGCCGCAGTCCTTTCGGTCCTATAAGAACAAGCGGACAAAAGGACAGTCATATCTGCCTCGGGCCAGAGGAAGGGGTAAGAGAGGGCAGCAAGCAGCCCCTGCCCAGGAACAGAAGCCCTCTCAGGGTTCTGCAAAGCCCTCAGCATGACGCTGGGGCCTTACAAGCGGACTCAGGAGCGGTGGGGGGTCGACTCAAGAATTTCAGCGCACAGTGGGCTTGCTCACAGGTGGACCCCTGGATCCTGCAGGTAGTATCTCAGGGTTACAGGTTGGAATTCGAGAAGTCTCCCCCTCGCAGGTTCCTAAAGTCTGCTTTGCCAACGTCTCCCTCAGACAGGGCGACGGTATTGGAAGCCATTCACAAGCTGTTTTCTCAGCAGGTGATAGTCAAGGTACCCCTCCTACAACAGGGAAAGGGGTATTACTCCACGCTATTTGTGGTACCGAAGCCGGACGGCTCGGTAAGACCTATTCTAAATCTGAAATCTTTGAACCTGTACATACAAAAATTCAAGTTCAAGATGGAGTCACTCAGAGCAGTGATAGCGAATCTGGAAGAAGGGGACTTTATGGTGTCCCTGGACATAAAGGATGCTTACCTGCATGTCCCAATTTGCCCTTCACATCAAGGGTACCTCAGGTTCGTGGTGCAAAACTGTCATTATCAGTTTCAGACGCTGCCGTTTGGATTGTCCACGGCACCTCGGGTCTTTACCAAGGTAATGGCCGAAATGATGATTCTTCTGCGAAGAAGAGGCGTATTAATTATCCCTTACTTGGACGATCTCCTGATAAGGGCAAGGTCCAGAGAACAGCTGGAGGACAGAGTAGCACTAACCCGACTAGTGCTGCAACAACACGGGTGGATTCTGAATTTTCCAAAATCTCAGTTGACCCCGACGACACGTCTGCTGTTCCTGGGAATGATTCTGGACACGGTTCAGAAAAAGGTGTTTCTTCCGGAGGAGAAAGCCAGGGAGTTATCCGAACTTGTCAGGAACCTCCTAAAACCAGGGAAAGTGTCTGTGCATCAATGCACAAGAGTCCTGGGAAAGATGGTGGCTTCTTACGAAGCGATTCCATTCGGCAGATTCCACGCACGAACTTTTCAGTGGGATCTGCTGGACAAATGGTCCGGATCACATCTGCAGATGCATCAGCGGATAACCTTATCGCCACGGACAAGGGTGTCTCTTCTGTGGTGGTTGCAGAGTGCTCATCTGTTAGAGGGCCGCAGATTCGGCATACAGGACTGGGTCCTGGTGACCACGGATGCCAGTCTGAGAGGCTGGGGAGCGGTCACACAGGGAAGAAACTTCCAGGGAGTATGGTCAAGCCTGGAGATGTCTCTTCACATAAATATACTGGAGCTAAGAGCGATTTACAATGCTCTAAGTCTGGCAAAACCCCTGCTTCAGGGTCAGCCGGTGTTGATCCAGTCGGACAACATCACGGCAGTCGCCCACGTAAACAGACAGGGCGGCACAAGAAGCAGGACAGCAATGGCAGAAGCTGCAAGGATTCTTCGCTGGGCGGAAGATCATGTGATAGCACTGTCAGCAGTATTCATTCCGGGAGTGGACAACTGGGAAGCAGACTTCCTCAGCAGACACGATCTACACCCGGGAGAGTGGGGACTTCATCCAGAAGTCTTCCACATGATTGTGAACCGTTGGGAAAAACCAATGGTGGATATGATGGCGTCCCGCCTCAACAAAAAACTGGACAGGTATTGCGCCAGGTCAAGAGACCCTCAGGCAATAGCTGTGGACGCTCTGGTAACACCGTGGGTGTTCCAGTCAGTGTATGTGTTCCCTCCTCTGCCTCTCATACCAAAAGTACTGAGAATTATACGGCAAAAGGGAGTAAGAACGATACTAGTGGCTCCGGATTGGCCAAGAAGAACTTGGTACCCGGAACTTCAAGAGATGCTCACGGAGGATCCGTGGCCTCTACCTCTAAGACGGGACCTGCTTCAGCAGGGACCGTGTCTATTCCAAGACTTACCGCGGCTGCGTTTGACGGCATGGCGGTTGAACGCCGAATTCTAAGGGAAAAAGGCATTCCGGAAGAGGTCATTCCTACACTGGTAAAAGCCAGGAAGGAGGTGACTGCACAACATTATCACCGCATTTGGAGAAAATATGTTGCGTGGTGTGAGGCCAGGAAGGCCCCCACGGAGGAATTTCAACTGGGTCGATTCCTACATTTCCTGCAAACAGGATTGTCTATGGGCCTCAAATTGGGGTCCATTAAGGTTCAAATTTCGGCCCTGTCGATTTTCTTCCAGAAAGAATTGGCTTCAGTTCCTGAAGTCCAGACTTTTGTAAAAGGAGTACTACATATACAGCCCCCAGTTGTGCCCCCAGTGGCACCGTGGGATCTTAATGTAGTCTTGGATTTTCTAAAATCCCATTGGTTTGAGCCGCTCAAATCGGCGGAGTTGAAGTATCTTACATGGAAAGTAACTATGCTACTGGCCCTGACTTCAGCCAGGAGAGTATCAGAATTGGCGGCTTTATCATATAAGAGCCCATATCTGATTTTCCATACGGACAGGGCAGAACTGCGGACGCGTCCTCATTTTCTGCCTAAGGTGGTGTCAGCGTTTCACCTGAACCAGCCTATTGTGGTGCCTGCGGCTACTAACGATTTGGAGGATTCCAAGTTGTTGGACGTGGTCCGGGCATTGAAAATATATATTCAAGAACGGCGGGAGTCAGAAAGTCTGACTCACTGTTTATATTGTATGCACCCAACAAGATGGGTGCTCCTGCTTCTAAGCAGACGATTGCTCGTTGGATTTGTAGCACAATTCAACTTGCACATTCTGTGGCATGCTTGCCACAACCTAAATCTGTCAAGGCCCATTCCACAAGGAAAGTGGGCTCATCCTGGGCGGCTGCCCGGGGGGGTCTCGGCATTACAACTCTGCCGAGCTGCTACTTGGTCAGGGGCAAACACGTTTGCAAAATTCTACAAATTTGATACCCTGGCTGAGGAGGACCTTGAGTTCTCTCATTCGGTGCTGCAGAGTCATCCGCACTCTCCCGCCCGTTTGGGAGCTTTGGTATAATCCCCATGGTCCTGACGGAGTCCCCAGCATCCACTTAGGACGTTAGAGAAAATAAGAATTTACTTACCGATAATTCTATTTCTCGTAGTCCGTAGTGGATGCTGGGCGCCCATCCCAAGTGCGGATTGTCTGCAATACTTGTACATAGTTATTGTTACAAACAAATTCGGGTTGTTATTGTTGTAAGCCGTCTATTCAGAGGCTCCTACGTTTGTCATACTGTTAACTGGGTTCAGATCACAAGTTATACGGTGTGATTGGTGTGGCTGGTATGAGTCTTACCCGGGATTCAATATCCTTCCTTATTGTGTACGCTCGTCCGGGCACAGTATCCTAACTGAGGCTTGGAGGAGGGTCATAGGGGGAGGAGCCAGTACACACCACCTAATCCTAAAGCTTTATTTTTGTGCCCTGTCTCCTGCGGAGCCGCTATTCCCCATGGTCCTGACGGAGTCCCCAGCATCCACTACGGACTACGAGAAATAGAATTATCGGTAAGTAAATTCTTATTTTATGGTCTGTACTGATTTTTGACTCTCCAAATGTCCATTGAAAGTATAGGAAAAGGGGCATGGCCAAACCCCCTTTACCCGTGACCATGCCCACTTTCCTGATTTGTACCGATTTTTATGTATAGAATGTTGGAGGGTATGTAAAATTATAAAAAATTGCATAATTTTGTGAGAAAAATAGAAATGCAATGTTAATATTATGATTTATCGGCGACCATGTGGCCAGCTGGTGGCTAGTGATCATCATGCTGCCATGATGATGGGCCTATTTTTATGTGGAGGCCTGGAGCTCCAGCCGCCCCATTGTTAATCTGGCCCTGTCGGGGTCATGAAACAGCAATGACTAGGGAGGAGATGGGGTGGCAGATGAGAGGAGCAGTTTATAGTGAAAATAACAGAATGGAAGAGAAAGAAGCCTCCATTTAGATACCCTCCAGCTGGGGAAAGGTTAGGTTCTCTCAGGCAGTAATAAGGGAATTTATGGAAGTATTTCAAGGTTGTGGATAAGGTAAATGTCTTATTACAGTTACTTTTAATAAGGGATAAAATAGCTGCAATGGGGATAGGGAAGGGTATGTGTGGTAGAACTGTGGATCTAGGTCTGGTTATAGAGATTTTAGTTAACTACAACTATGCCACATGCAATACCCTGGTGTAAATAAAACTAATATACAGTAGTGGATTTGCACTTGTTTCCAAAGACTCAGCTTATTTCTATCTTGCGGGAGTTACATTGTGATAAACAGCAAGATGGGGATATCCCTGATGTCTTTAAATAATTGCAGTAGGTTCTGCTTGAAAGTGTGGCCTTGTAAGATGGCTGCAAGGCCACACCACTGGAGCAGGCATTTTACAAGCAATAATACATTTGACAACAAGTCAGGAGGCAGTTGGGGGGGGGGGGGGGGGGGGAGTGACGGACACATAGGTGAAGGCTCGAAGGCCCGCCTTTGTCTACATAGAAGCGTAGACTTTTATGGCAGATAGCCACTTGGCCCATCTAGTCTGCCCTAAACACATGTACACTTAAACTGGGTACACCCTAGATGATTTTTTAAATGATTCCAACGGACCAGAATGACAAATCATTCAAATCATCCAGGTGTGTACGCACTATTTGCGCGCCCCTGTGTTCGTCAGCGATGTCTTCTCTTCGGCCCTACATGCAAATCAATCTGAGGATATCGTCAACAACAGCATACTCCTAGATGTGGTCACTGATTATATATTTTGCAAGATTGCACAGTGTCTACACACTATATAATTTGTCCAGAAGTTCAAGGGAAATCATTGACGATATTGCATCGTTTGCTGGTCGTCTAATGTGTACCCAGCTTTACATACTAGGGCTTTTTTTTACTTTTGTCAGGAGACAATTAACCTACCATTATATTTTTAGATTGTGGGAGGAAACCCATGCAAGCCCGGGGAAGAATATAAACTACACACAGTTAGGGCCATGGTGGCAATCAAACCCGTGACCTCAGTGCTGTGAGGCAGTAATACTAACAATTATACCATCTGTACTACCTGATCATAGACCCAGGCTATTAAATAAAGATACAAGTAGCTACTGTATTATTGAGAATCCTAAGTAGTATTTTATAGTAGGATCTTACTCTACATACTGTAACTGCTACTCATCTAATATAAAGAGATGTGGATGAAGTTTATCAAATTTCCCATTAGAAATATGAATGTTAGGGAATTTGATAGTACCAGATTATTAGCTATATGCGCCGGTCATGTGACCCCTGATGTCAAGTCATCTTTCCCTCCTTCAGATATCTCCCTGGAGCTAGTAGCTGCAGAAGGCACAAACGCCTCTAACCATTCCACTCAACATACAAATGCACACTTGATCATTACCATAAATAATTTTCCTTATAAGCAGGGTAACACATCATGACTATGTATTTTATTTTTCTAAAGGGATGTTTTGTGATGTTGCTCGTAGGTAAATAAATAAAAAATGATATAAAAAATGATGCACATCAACAATGCAGTTCATTTTGTCATAGAGTAAAATAAATAAAAATGAATCGTTAACGTGTTTGTGTCAGCACATTAGTTGCTTTCGAAGGCTTTTCTTTTAATGTAAAGTCTGTTTCTTTGAATTTAGGTGATCCTGTCCCTACAGTCTCTTCTTTCTACACTAATGGTCACCACCAGGGGGCATGTTGTTCTTTAGTGCATTTTCATAGACTGTGAATGTCTCTATTTACTTGCCAAGTTAATACAGTCCCAGTGGTGATTTCAGGTTTCAGGGTTACCTATGTTTCTCTTTCCTGTGGGTGACACTTGAGTGAATAATGTGCAGCTTTACAGAAAACTGTTTAGAAATCTCAGGGTTGTTCTTCATTCAAAGTGCTATGCATGCGTGTCTGAGGTTGGTGTTGATAACGTGGCTTAGCAACTCCAGCCCTGCTGGACGTTTCCATCCCACAAAACACAACTTAGCCTGGAAGTAAGTAGTAGCTGTTCTCTCCTGTCTGTACTCTCTTGAGGGGAAGATTCAAAATATAGTAAATCCATTCTTCTTATTCATTACAAGGAAGCTTTGATGTGCTTTGCAGCAAATGTGGTACACATATATTTTAGGTAGACAGTCTGGTTTCAGCGAAAAAAGGAAATATTCATACTCCCCAATTGTTAGGGAAATTTTTAATTTGCTACAGACCAGACTTGTTTAACTTTAGAACTCACTGCACATGAGTCCAAACCCAAATATACAACTAAAAATGCCTCGAAGGGGAATTAAAAACTCATGTGGTTATTTTGGTTTGGATACATTTCTTGGCTGCTTAAACCACGTTAAACAAACTGTTCTTTACTTTATAAAAGAGGAAGCCATATGAAGCAATGTACCTAAATATTAGATATTTGAAAGGCTTCCGTTTTAGCGTATTATCTGTGAACTTAGGAGGTATTAACTTCTCTTTAATAAGGGTCAATTACTCATTGTTCCCTGGTTCTCTTCCAACTGCTCCCATCAACTCACCCAACTTCAACTTCAGCAAGAGAACAGACATTAGCTTCTTTCATAACAATCCTGTTTTGTCACAACTATTCATTGCCATTTCTTGCTGTGTGACATAAATATTATATTCAAGAGGAATGTGAGCTCTATAACTGTGACTTTAAAATGTAACTCTAACTAGCCATACAGTATGTTTCCTTCTTCAGCCAGCCTAGACCAGTTATCTGTGCCGGGTTTAGTGTGAAATACAGTGCATCCGAAAAGTATTCACAGCGCTTCACTTTTTCCACATTTTGTTATGTTACAGCCTTATTCCAAACTGCAATAACTTTATTTTTTCCCTCCAAATTGTACACACAATGGGGGTCATTCCGAGTTGTTCGCTCGTTGATGATTTTCGCAACGGAGCGATTAAGGCAAAAATGCGCATGGTTCGCAGTGCGCATGCGGTTAGTATTTTAACTCAAAACTTAGTAGAGTTACTCACGCCCGAACGAAGATTTTTCATCGTTGAAGTGATCGTAGTGTGATTGACAGGAAGTGGGTGTTTCTGGGCGGAAACTGGCCGTTTTCTGGGAGTGTGCGGAAAAACGCAGGCGTGCCAGGGAAAAACGCGGGAGTGTCTGGAGAAACGGGGGAGTGGCTGGCCGAACTCTGGGCGTGTGTGTGACGTCAAACCAGGAACGAAACTGACTGAACTGATCGCTATTTGTGAGTAAGTCTCGAGCTACTCAGAAACTGCTAAGAAATTTCTTTTCGCAATTCTGCTAATTTTTAATTCGCAATTCTGCTAAGCTAAGATACACTCCCAGAGGGCGGTGGCCTAGCGTGTGCAATGCTGCTAAAAGCAGCTAGCGAGCGAACAACTCGGAATCACCCCCAATACCCCATAATGACAACATGAACAATGTGTTTTTGAGATTTTTACTAATTTATTAAAAACAAAAAACTAAGAAATCACATGTACTTAAGTATTCACAACCTTTGCTCAATACTTTGTTAATGCACCTTTGGCAGCAATTACAGTATTTTTGAATATGATGCCATAAGCTTGACACACCTATCTTTGGGCAGTTTCGCCCATTCCTCCTTGCAGCACCACTCAAGCTCCATCAGGTTGCATAGGAAGCGTTGGTGCACAGCCATTTTCAAATCTCTCCAGAGATGTTCAATCGGATTCAAGTCTGGGCTCTGGCTGAGCCACTCAAGGACATTCACAGAGTTGTCCTGAAGCCACTCCTTTGATATCTTGGCTGTCTGCTTAGGGTCATTGTCCTGCTGAAAGATGAACTGTCACCCCAGTCTGAGGTCAAGAGCACTGTGGAGCAGGTTTTCATCCAGGATGTCTCTGTACATTGCTGCATTCATCTTTCCCTCTATCCTGACTAGTCTCCCAGTTCCTGCCGCTGAAAAACATCCCCACAGCATGATGCTGCCACCACCATGCTTCACTGTAAGGATGGTATTGGCCCGGTGATGAACGGTGCCTGGTTTCCGCCAAACATGATGCCTGGCATTCACACCAAAGAGTTCAATCTTTGTCTCATCAGACCAGAGAATTTTGTTTCTCATGGTCTGAGAGTCTTTCAGGTTCATTTTTGCAAACTCCAGGCAGGCTGCCATTTCCTTTTTTACTAAGGAGTGGCTTCCGTCTGGCCACTCTACCATACAAGCCTAGTTGGGGGATTGCTGCAGAAATGGTTGTCCTTCTGGAAGGTTTTCCTCTCTCTACAGAGGAATGCTGTAGCTCTGACAAAGTGACCATCGGGTTCTTGGTCACCACCGGTCAAAATACCGACAACAATTGACCGATGGTCAAAATCCCAACAAGCTGAAAATACCAACATTTAAAATACCGACAAGGTCAAAATACCGACATTTAAAATACAGACAAGGTCAAAATACAGACATTTAAAATGTCTACATGTAAAAAAGTCGACACAAGTTTTTCATTGTTTTTTTTTTGGGGTGTGTATGTAGATATAGGTGTCACACGCCATAGGCGGCGTTCACCGAGCTTACCCCTGCGTGCCTGCTGGTCTGTGTTGCGGCCTCCGCCTTCGTTGGTCCACGGCTCCGGCGCCTGGCTGGCGCGGCTCCCAGCGGTTCTCCGGGGGCAGGGGCGCCGCCATGACACCCGGCATCACGTGGGCGGGGAGCAGGTGACGTCATCAGACTGTTCCGCCAATCCAGTGGAGGCGGGAGATTCAAAGGCAGACGCCGGGCAGCGCCTCGGCGCCTGAGTATCGTCTTTTCCCCTGAAGTGGATGCCAGTGCTTCTGTCCTCGGCGGATCTCTCTGCAGCATACCCCAGTGTCTCCGGCATTTCCAGGTGTCAGTTGTTGCACAGCTTCCAGCGTTCCCAGCCGCTGCTGGGTTCCACTGCGCTCTAGTCACCAGTGCTTCTTGGAGTCAGCGTGGGCTGCAGGTTAACCGTCGCTCTCAAGTTATTCAAGTCCTCAGTGTCTTTAACCCTCGCTCTCAAGTTATACAAGTCCTCAGTGTCTTTAACCCTCGCTCTCAAGTTATGCAAGTCCTCAGTGTCTTTAACCCTCGCTCTCAAGTTATACAAGTCCTCAGTGTCTTTAACCCTCGCTCTCAAGATATACAAGTCTTCAGTGTCTTTAACCCTCGCTCTCAAGTTCTTCAAATCATCAGTGTCTTTAACCCTCGCTCTCAAGTTCTTCAAATCATCAGTGTCTTTCACCACCGCTCTCAAGTTCTTCAAATCATCAGTGTCTTTAACCACCGCTCTCAAGTTCTTCAAATCATCAGTGTCTTTAACCACCGCTCTCAAGTTCTTCAAATGATCAGAGTCTTAACCACCGCTCTCAAGTTCTTCAAATCATCAGTGTCTTTAACCACCGCTCTCAAGTTCTTCAAATCATCAGTGTCTTTAACCACCGCTCTCAAGTTCTTCAAATTATCAGAATCTTAACCACCGCTCTCAAGTTCTTCAAATCATCAGTGTCTTTTAACCACCGCTCTCAAGTTCTTCAGTCACCAGTATCTTTTACCGTCACTCACAAGTACTTCCTTTACATTTCTCAATACACTCCTTCTCTGTTATGTGACATTGTGTTGCTCTCTTCCTGCAATAAAGTCCTTTAATATTTTCACCAATCCAAAGAATTGCCGTGGTTTTCTCAATCAGTGCGAGGTACATTTTGAACTGCTTTCACATAACTTCCCTATTGATCGGTCCAAGGTGGCATACATTATTTCTTTGCTCGATGGTTCAGCGTTGGATTGGGTGTCTCCGTTATGGGAGCGATCTGATCCATTGGTTTCTAGTTACACCAATTTCATTACGTCATTCCGGAGGATCTTTGATGAGCCCGGCAGGACGACCGCTGCCTCTGCAGACTTGCTTCATGTCTGACAAGGCTCTCGTTCAGTGGGACAGTATGTAATTAATTTTCAGACCATAGCCTCAGAACTGCGCTGGAATAATGATGCCCTTCGGGCTGCCTTTTGGAACGAGCTCTCTGATCGTCTAAAGGACGAGTTGGTCACTAGAGATTAGCCGGATTCTTTAGAACAGTTGATCTCACTCTGTGTAAAGGTAGATCTTCGCATGCAGGAACGAGGTGGCGAACGTAGTCGGTCAGATCGATCAAGGGTCCGATCTCTTCCGTCTAAGCAAACGATTATTCCAAGTCCTGATGAACCCATGCAGATTAATCGATCCCGGCTGTCCCCAGAAGAACGTCAGCGTCGTCGTGAGGGTAGACTCTGCCTCTACTATGGAGCCGCGGATCACTTTCTCAAGTTTTGCAAGTCTCGCCCGGGAAACGGGCAGTCCTAGCTTGTTCTGGAGGAGTCGAGCTAGGAGTTTCTTCTAAACCTTCTCCGCCAGTGGACTGTTTACTCTCCGTGTCTCTGTTCTCCGAGTCAATAGCCAAACCCGTTAAGGCTCTGCTGGACTGAGGGGCTGCAGAGAATTTTATTTCCCTTTCCTGTGCCCGGGATCTGGTTGTCGGCTACGGTCGGTCGAACGACCTAATACGTTGACTGCTATCAATGGTACCCAAATTTCTAACGGTCTGATTTCAAGTTGTACAGTACCAATCAAACTGCAAGTGGGAGCTCTGCATCAAGAACACCTAGAGTCCCTAGTGATTCGGGAGATGCCCCACGATCTGGTTCTTGGCCTTCCTTGGCTTAAACTTCACAGCCCTCACGTCGACTGGAGTTCGACACAAATAACATCTTGGAGTTCTTTTTGTCATTCAAATTGTCTCACCCCAGTCTATCCGCTCCGTGTATCTTCCCAGTCAGATGACGGGCTCATTCTGGAGGCCTATCGGGAGTTTTCTGACGTGTTCTCGGAGCAAGCGGCCAATCAGCTACCACCACATAGACCCTGGGACTGCCCCATTGAGCTCATTCCGGGGAAAATGCCACCTCGGGGTCGCACTTATCCCTTATCATTGCCCGAGACCCACGCTATGTCGGACTATATCAAGTCTAATCTACAGAAAGGATTCATCCGCCCCTCTACTTCTCCGGCGGGGGCGGGTTTCTTTTTTATAAAGAAGAAGGACGGAGGGCTGAGACCATGTATTGACTATCGTGGTCTAAATTATGTCACCATTAAGAACAAGTATCCTTTGCCGCTCATTACGGAGCTTTTTGATAGAGTTCGCGGAGCCCGAGTTTTCACCAAGCTTGATTTAAGGGGAGCTTATAATTTGATACGTATCCAACAGGGGGACGAATGGAAGACTGCCTTCAATACCAGGGACGGGCATTACGAGTATCTGGTAATGCTGTTTGGCCTCAGCAACGCCCCTGCCATCTTCCAGGGATTCATTAACGAAGTCTTTCGGGATATGCTATACCTAAGTATAGTGGTAGATTTGGATGACATTCTGATATTTTCTAAAAATCTCACAGAGCACAGGATACATGTCAAAGAGTTACTTCTTCGATTGCGAGAGAATCATCTTTATGGCAAGATTTCTAAATGTACTTTTGAGGTTCCTTCTATTCCATTTCTTGGTTACATCATTTCGGGCACGGAGCTTCGTATGGATCCAGAGAAACTCACTGCCATCCGGGACTGGACTCAGCCTCTTTCCTTGAAAGCGGTACAACGATTTCTGGGCTTTGCAAATTACTACCGGAAATTCAGAAAGGGATTCTCTACCATTGTGGCACCCATTACTGCCCTATCCAAGAAGGGTTCTGATCCAAGTCATTGGTCCTCCGAAGCTGTAGCAGCGTTCGCTCAGTTAAAGGCAGCCTTTATGTCCGCTCCAGTCCTTCAACAACCAAATTTTTCAAAACCACTCTTCTTGGAGGTTGATGCTTCCTCGGTAGGCATAGGTGCCGTGCTTTCGCAGTACGCTCCAGATGGGAAGTTACATCCATGTGGTTTCCATTCTCGCAAATTCTCTCCTGCGGAACAGAATTACACCATTGGAGACAAAGAGCTTTTGGCAATAAAATCTGCCTTGGAGGAATGGAGATATCTTTTGGAAGGTGCTAAACACCTAATTACAATTTTCACTGATCATAAGAATTTGCTGTACCTCAAGACGGCCCAGTGCTTGAATCCCCGTCAAGCTAGATGGGCGCTCTTCTTTACCCGGTTTTCATTTGTTATTAAGTACCGGGCTGGGACTTTTAACACCAAGGCTGATGCTTTATCCCGTTCCTTAACAGCTTCGAATGAGGAGAATTCCGTTGAGAAGGCTTTGATTCTCAGTCCATTTTCTATGTCAGCGGCTCCCAACGCTTTGGGTCCTCCTCCTGGGAGAATGTCTGTTCCAGCTAAATTTCGACCAAGGTTGTTGCAGTGGGCTCATGTTTCCAAGTTTTCCGGTCATCCTGGAGTTCAAAATATGTGGGAGTTTCTACGAAGGTCTTACTGGTGGGACACTATGAAGAAGGATATTCAAGATTATGTCAACTCATGTCCTCAGTGTGCTCAGCACAAAATTCCTCGTTTGCCTCCTGCGGGGTTATTGCATCCACTGTCCATTCCTCAGAGGCCTTGGACCCATATCTCTATGGACTTTGTCACCGAATTGCCCCTCTCCAAGGGTCACAATACTGTCTGGGTAAATATCGACCGTTTCTCTAAGATGGCACATTTTGTACCTTTGACTGGGTTACCATCAGCTCCCAAGTTGGCTTTGTTATTTATCAGAGAACATTTCCGCCTGCACGGCTTACCTCAGGAAATTGTCTCTGACCGGGGGGTACAATTCACTGCAAGATTCTGGAGAGCTCTCTGTACGGCCTTACAAATAAAACTCAAGTTTTCATCCGCTTACCATCCACAAACCAATGGGCAAACTGAACGCGTCATTCAAGATTTAGAGACTTTTCTCCTTCGCAAGATGATTGGGTGGAACTGTTGCCATGGACCGAGTTTGCCCATAATCATCTGTACCACTCTTCGTCTGGTGAGTCCCCATTTTTCATTAATTATGGGTTCCATCCTCAAGTTCCTGAATTACCCATTTGTCCTCCGGAGGAGGTTCCTGCTGCAGCCTCTACTCTTCGGCACTTCAGCCAAATTTGGAGTCGAGTTCATGCTAATCTCGAGAGTTTCCGGCCGCTATAAGTTCTTTGCGGATAGGAAGCGACCAGCAGCTCCCCAATACAAGGTTGGTGACAGGGTATGGCTTTCCACCCACAACCTCCGGTTAAGGGTGTCCACTATGAAGTTCGCCCCAAAGTTTATTGGTCCTTACCCCGTGTTACAAGTCCTGAACCCGGTTGTCTGCAAATTGGGATTGCCTTCCCATTTCCGGATACCAAACTCCTTTCATGTTTCTCTCCTTCGCCCCCTTATTTTAAACCGGTTCCATTCAAAGTCCCCAAGGCCAACCTCTGCAGAGTCTGAAGCTGGAAAGGACTTTGAAATCAAAGCTATTCTTGACTCTCGTTATCTTCACAAGAATCTACAGTATTTGGTGGAGTGGAAAGGTTTTGGCCCCGAGGAGAGGAGCTGGGTCAAGGCTACTGAAGTTATGGCTCCCCGACTGGTGCGGATTTTCCATTCCAGACATCCAACAAAACCTGGAAAGTGTCCAGGGGCCACTCCTGGAGGAGGGGGTACTGTCACACGCCATAGGCGGCGTTCACCGCACTTACCCCTGCGTGCCTGCTGGTCTGTGTTGCGGCCTCCGCCTTCGTTGGTCCACAGGCTCCGGCGCCTGGCTGGCGCGGCTCCCCGCGGTTCTCCGGGGGCAGGGGCGCCGCCATGACACCCGGCATCACGTGGGCGGGGAGCAGGTGACGTCATCATACTGTTCCGCCAATCCAGCGGAGGCGGGAGATTCAAAGGCAGACGCCGGGCAGCGCCTCGGCGCCTGAGTATCGTCTTTTCCCCTGAAGTGGATGCCAGTGCTTCTGTCCTCGGCGGATCTCTCTGCAGCATACCCCAGTGTCTCCGGCATTTCCAGGTGTCAGTTGTTGCACAGCTTACAGCGTTCCCAGCCGCTGCTGGGTTCCACTGCGCTCTAGTCACCAGTGCTTCTTGGAGTCAGCGTGGGCTGCAGGTTAAACGTCGCTCTCAAGTTATACAAGTCCTCAGTGTCTTTAACCCTCGCTCTCAAGTTATACAAGTCCTCAGTGTCTTTAACCCTCGCTCTCAAGTTATACAAGTCCTCAGTGTCTTTAACCCTCGCTCTCAAGTTATACAAGTCCTCAGTGTCTTTAACCCTCGCTCTCAAGTTATACAAGTCCTCAGTGTCTTTAACCCTCGCTCTCAAGTTATACAAGTCCTCAGTGTCTTTAACCCTCGCTCTCAAGTTATACAAGTCCTCAGTGTCTTTAATCCTCGCTCTCAAGGTATACAGATCTTCAGTGTCTTTAACCCTCGCTCTTAAGTTCTTCAAATGATCAGTGTCTTTAACCACCGCTCTCAAGTTCTTCAAATCATCAGTGTCTTTCACCACCGCTCTCAAGTTCTTCAAATCATCAGTGTCTTTAACCACCGCTCTCAAGTTCTTCAAATCATCAGTGTCTTTAACCACCGCTCTCAAGTTCTTCAAATTATCAGAGTCTTAACCACCGCTCTCAAGTTCTTCAAATCATCAGTGTCTTTAACCACCGCTCTCAAGTTCTTCAAATTATCAGAGTCTTAACCACCGCTCTCAAGTTCTTCAAATCATCAGTGTCTTTTAACCACCGCTCTCAAGTTCTTCAGTCACCAGTATCTTTTACCGTCACTCACAAGTACTTCCTGGACATTTCTCCATACACTCCTTCTCTGTTATGTGACATTGTGTTGCTCTCTTCCTGCAATAAAGTCCTTTAATATTTTCACCAAGCTTTTCTGTCAGAGTCCTGTATGAGGAAGACCTATATCAAGCCATCCCTGTTCCGACCCAACTGTGGTTCCTCTCCCCTACCATCGGGAGAACCCCCGAGTTCACAACACCCCCAACCTAGGTCAGTGACAATAGGTCGACATGGACACCGTATAAGTGTACCGCGTCCCCTCGCATGGCTCGCTGCGCTGACTGAGCTCGGCACACTATTTTATTCCCCCTCCAGGTCCTCTGGGATGGTAAAGTATGAAGTCGGTTTCAATGAAAAAATCATGAAAAGCTCATGTCGACATTTTTATCTGTCGATATTTTAAATGTCTGTCTTTTGACCTTGTCAGTATTTTTAATGTCAGTATTTTGACCATGTCTGTATTTTAAATGTCAGTATTTTGACCATGTCTGTATTTTAAATGTCAGTATTTTGACAATGTTGAGATTTTGACCGTCTTTCAATGGTTGTCGGTATTTTGATTGTAGGTAAATTGACCGCATCCCATCTGTGCCCACATTAATACGTACAACTTTCAGCTTACGCTGAATATTTCCATTGTACCCTCTGCATTAGTGGCTTTTTTGAGAGTAGTAGTGCTATTTCTTACTTGTCTACTGTATTGTACTGTTTTCTGTACTGTACTGTTTTACCCTGCACTGTTGTTGGAGCCAAATGCTGCACTTATTTACAGTGAAGCACCCGGCTCCTGTCATTAAAGACGAGTTGGCATTAACCAACACCGCAGACCCATTTTTTTCAATACTTTTTTATTTTTAACACTTATAAACACTAACTGACACCTTAGCCTCTCACTGGTGTGCTGCTCTGGGGTGGCTGGACTTCGCTGGCTTGGTGGGTTCCCGCAAACCTGGACTCAAACATTGTTATAGGGACCCACCAGAGACATGTCCCCATAACCCCTGACCTGCCATCAATAAACATGGGGGTTACCTCATTTGCTGAAGTAGTTTATCTATTTGTCAAAATACAGTAGTGTGCCTTGTTTTACTGACATATTATTCCTACACATTTTATGAATTTCATTCAAACAAGTATTCAGCCCAAATCACTTACCTGTAATTTAACCAGTGGCGGTTTTACCTATGGGCTTTACCCCAATTTCCCCCACCCCCCATGGGAAAAATACGCCACCTCAGCTCCAGTCCATGATACTGCACTGGCTTCATTGTGACTGGCAGTGACTTCCTATTGGAAGTCCTACCTGCCAGTCACAAGACACTGCAGGCAGTCCCATTGGGAGTCGCCTCTGTATTTAACTATTTCTTAGTTAAAACAGCTCATTTGTTGCAGGACCACACTCTCCATGTTGATCTGGAGTTACAAGGGTAACAAGGTGAAATCAGCTTGAATTTATTGTGTTCCACCTATGCAGCATTTTCAATGATTGATAGTGCCATTTGCCTCAACCTAAGTGGGGTTTTCAGTTGGGGCTAATTGCCAGTAAATTCCGCCACTAATTGAATTCCTCATTCAGTGTACAATTAATTAATCCTCATAAATTAAAACAACACTGAAAAGGAAGTCACGTGTGTGTGTATGTGTGTGTGTGTGTGTGTGTGTGTGTGTGTATATAGATATATATAGATATGTATAGATATATATATATATGTATATATACATTGTATTGCATATATATATAAATGATTATTTTTTTCTCAATTGCATTTAGTGTAATTATGAGTGGCACACATTGACAGACTTAAGGATCATTTATATTTGCTGAATACCAAAACTCATATTACATACCTCCCAACATTGGGACCTCAAAAAGAGGGACCCCCTTGCGCGATGTCCGTGGCCTCTAGAAAAGGGGGCGTAGCTTTGTGGTCATGCTACGATCGTGAGCCACGCCTCTCATTTTCGTAACTCCAGGTACATGGCCAGCACTCTGTGACATGCTGGCATGCCTCCAGTCTCTCTGTCTCCATGTATAGACACTGTGTTCGCATGCACGCAGCGTCTATTTACCCTGCTCTGCTCTGCACTAAGCAGAGCAGCCAAAGAGTGACAGGAGCTTCCCGATGGCCCCCTTTTACCGCAGGACACTACTCCCGCGAGTGGGACAGCGGGACAGTCACGAAAAAACAGGATTGTCTCGCGAAAATCGGGACAGTTGGGAGGTATGATATTACTTTAAAACCTAATAAAGTATGTGTAATGTACATTGTATTGTCCGATATTGGAAGTTCACAGATCAGTACATTATGATGAAATTAGACAGATGTCTGGTTTTGCACTTGTGTCCACAGCTGGGCTGCCCAGCATACATAAGAAATAGTTTACCTATTTTTCTCTTACGTCCTAGGGGATACTGGGAATACATTTAGAACCATGGGGTATAGATGGTTCCACTTGAAGCCATGGGCACTGTAGAAGTTTGATAACGTGTTGCTGGCTCCTCCCTCTATGCCCCTCCTACCAGACTCAGTTTAGAAAATGTGCCCGATGGAGCCGATCACATCTCTGGAAGTTCCCTCAGTTTTCTGCATTTATTTTTAAAGTTTGTTGTTTTCAGGCAGGACTGGATGGCACCAGCCTGTCTGCTTCGTGGGACTTAGGGGGTGGAAACTGCCCAACCCCGCTAAGGGTTAATGGTCCCATTCCCCGCTGACAGGACACTAGCGCCTGATGGAACTATTCACAAGCCCCACCACGGCGAGCGTACATTCCCGCAGCACGCCGACACCCCGAACAGAGCCAGAAGAAAGAAGAGTGGTGAGTACTAAGCCGGCGTCCCGGTTAGCGGGTCGCCAGCCATTTTGGCGTCATAAGGGTAGAGAGACGCACGGCTTCTACACGGGGTGAAATGAATCTCCAGACTTAGTACACTGTAGTGTGCACAGTGCCCAGACTGGCAATACAGGCTTAAAAGGGGGCTTACTCCATTTCATGCACTCAGACACATAAAGCCAGTATAAAGAAGAGCGGGAAGACTGCGTGCCATTGAAGGGACTGGGCTTCACTATGAGCGGATACAGCAGATCACAGGTGCCATTTTCCCTCACTGCAGCTACACAGATGCTGACTACAGGGACGCGCAACTCCTCCGGAGAGCCTCCAGATTACCTCAGCGGTACCAGGGGGGTCATAGCAGGGGGGAGCTATATACTAGTGTACTAAGTACCTAATCTAGGTACTTAGTCTGCAACCCAGCTAAGCATGGATTTAGCGATAAGGGCGCCGTGTGCTGGTTCTATCCTCTCTCTGTGTCTCTCGGGAAGGGCTCTTTGTGGGTTAATTGTACATTTAACCTTTTCCTGTGTGTGTGCTCTCACTGCTGCAGTATGTCAGGCAAAGAGTGTGTTTCATGTAAGGCACAGTGTTCCTCTTCTCCAGGGGGTTCACTAGTGTGTACTCAGTGTAGTATCCCTTCTCAGGCTAGTGGGTTGGAACCAGCATGGCTGAACTCCATTAGGGGGATGATTTTGACCGTCTCTACTAAATAATCTCGTAATGAGAAAGGGACGCAATACATAACACAGTCTATGGCTGAGTTTATGCAAAAGTACTCAGAACTCAGACCAGCGTCTCAGTCCTCTACCATTTGTCAGCAAAGACGTACTTTGGCCCATATCCTGCATTCTGACTCTGATAATGAAGGGTCAGAAATGGAGGAAGGTGAGGTGAACACAGAGGTAGAGCAGTGTACTCTGTCGCAGGGTGTAGCGGCTCTCATAGATTCTATCAGAGAATTCCTAAATATCCCTGATAAGGTGACAGAGGAGTGTGAGGAATCTTACTTTAATATAAAGAAAAAAATCTCAGCCACTTTTCCTGTATCAAAGGAACTAAATACCATGTTTGAAGAACCGTGGGCTAATCCAGATAAGAAATTGTGAATTCCTAGGTAGTTATTATCATCTTTTCCTTATCCTCCTGAGGATAGGAAAAAAATGGGAAAATCCACCGATAATGGATTCATCTGTCTCCAGGCTCTCACGTAAAATAGTACTACCTGTTCCTGATGCAGCCTCCCTAAAGGATACAGCTGATCGTAAGATTGAGACTACACTCAAATCTTTGTATACAGCTGCAGGGGTGGCCCAGAGACCCACTATAACGTGGGTGGATTACTCGAGCCAGTGTTCTGATAATTTAATTGAGGGGTTAGACACCTTAACTCAAGAGGAAATTGTGTTACTCCTGCAGCACATACAATACTCTGGGAACTTTATGGTGGAAGCCATTAAAGAGATAGGGTTGCTTAATGCATGCACTACAGCTATGGCAGTGTTGGCACGCAGAGGATTATGGCTATGTCAGTGAACTGCTGAACCGGACTCCAAAAAAGGTGTGGAAGGCCTCCTTTTCACATGTGAGACCTTATTTGGCGACGAACTTGACAAATGGATCTCATGAGCTACTGCGGGAAAGTCCACTTACCTATCTTCTGCAGCTCCGCCAACTAGGAAGGCCTACTCAGGACCCAATTTACAGTCCTTTCAGACTGCCAAGTTTAGGGGCAAGGCCAGAGGTTTTTCTACTGCCATCAGAGGTGCTAGAGGCAAACCACGCAAACCAGTGACTTCTGGTTCACAGGAACAGAGCTCAGGCTCTGCCTCCTCAAAACTTTACGCATGACGGTGGACCGCAATGCCTGGGAGACAAGAAGATGGGAGGCTGGCTACAATTCTTCAGTCACACCTGGACAAGATCTTGCCAGGATCCCTGGGTCATAGACCTTATATCCCAGGGCTACAGGCTGGAGTTCCAGGATCTCCAACCTCATAGATTCTTCAAATTAGGCTTACCAGTTTCACAAGAAGCATGAGTAACCTTATAAAAAACTATTCAAAAACTATTACAGACCAAGGTCATTGTTCCAGTTCCACTTCATCTACAAAACAAGGGATACTATTCCGGCTTGTTTGTAGTTCCGAAACCGGACGGTTCGGTAAGACCAATTCTGAATCTCAAGTCATTGAACCCTTACTTACGAGTGTGCAAGTTCAAGATGGAGTCTCTGAGAGCGTTGATCTCAGGTCTGGAAGAGGGGGATTTCCTAGCATCTCTGGATATCAAGGATGCGTACCTTCACATTCCAAATCTGGCTGCCTCATCTTTATCTATGGTTTGCAATGCAGGACTGTCACTACCAGTTTCAAGCCCTGCCATTTGGTCTCTCCACGGCACCGAGGGTGTTCATCAAAATGATGGCAGAGAAGATTATGTTACTCCACAGACAGGGAGTAAACGTAATTCCTTACCTGGACAACCTTCTGATAAAGGCTGCGTCCAGGGAGCAGTTGTTGGCGAACATTGGTCTCATGACCAGATTACTCCTGGACCATGGGTGGATTCTGAATTTACCAAAATCTCACCTAGAACCAATGCAGAAGCTTAATTTCCTGGGAATGATACTGGACCCAGAGTCTCAGAGAATGTTCCTTCCCTTGGAAAAGGCAATGGTGATCCAGTCGATGGTTCGGGCTGTCTTAAAGCCGACCCGAATCTCATTACATCTGTGCATTGGCCTTCTGGGGATAATGGTGGCTTCTTACAAAACAATCCAGTACGGAAGGTTTCATGCGAGGGCCTTCCAGCTGGATCTGTTGGACAAATGGTCCAGATCCCATCTTCACATGTATCAGAGAATTTGTCTGTCGCCAAAAGTCAGGACCTCCCTCCTGTGGAGGCTACAAACTTCTCACCTAGTGGAGGGTCGAAGGTTCAGGATTCAGAATTGGATTCTGCTAACCACAGATGCAAGTCTCAGAGGTTGGGGTGCAGTCACCCAGGTGGTGCAGTTTCAAGGAAGATGGTCAAGTCAGGAAATCATTCTTCCAGTAAACATCCTGGAACTCAGGGCTACCTACAACGTCCTTCTGCAGGCCTCATCTCTTCTTCAGAATCAGGCCATTCAAGTTCAGTCGGACAATGTGACAGCGGTGTCTTACATCAACCGACAGGGCGGAATGAAAAGCAGGGTCGCAATGTCATAGATGTCAAGAATTCTCCTCTGGGCAGAAAAACACGCCGTGGCACTGTCTGCAATCTTCATTCCAGGAGTAGACAACTGGGAAGCAGACTTCCTCAGCAGACACGACCTGCACCCAGGGGAATGGGGCCTCCACCCGGAGGTGTTCCAGTCACTGACACGTCAGTGGGGGTATCCACAAATCGACATGATGGCCTCTCGACTCAATAAGAAACTCAAGCAATATTGTTCCAGGTCGAAGGACCCACAAGCTGTGGCGGTCGATGCCCTGACAACTCCGTGGGTCTACCAGCTGTTGTACTTTCCTCCCATTCCTCTGATCCCAAGAGTTCTCAAAACAATAAAAATGGAAAGAGTTCAAGCACTTCTCATTGCTCCGGACTGGCCTCGAAGGGCCTGGTATGCGGATCTTCTCGAGACGCTAATCGAAGATCCGTGGCCTCTGCCTTTTCGAGAGGATCTTCTGCAACAGGGCCCATTTGTCTATCAAGACTTACCATGGCTACATTTGATGGCTTGGAAGTTGAACGGCTAATTCTTGCCAGGAGAGGGATTCCTGACAAGGTTGTCCCGACTATGATCCAAGCCAGGAAGGGGGTAACGTCTAAGCATTACCATCGTATCTGGAAGAAATATGTCTCTTGGTGTGAGAGCAGACATTATTCCATGGTGGAATTTCATCTGGGATGTTTTCTGCTTTTTCTGCAGTCGGGAGTTGATGTGGGCGTATGCCTAGGCTCCATAAAAGTTCAGATTTCGGCCTTGTCTATTTTCTTTCAGAAAACAATTGGCTTCTCTCCCTGAGGTCCAGATGTTCTTAAAGGTGTTCTTCATATCCAACCTCCTTTTGTGCCTCCCACGGCACCTTGGGATCCTAATTTGGTTCTAACATTCCTCCAATCGGACTGGTTTGAACCATTACAGGAAGTAGACATAAAGTATCTTACATGGAAGACTGTCACACTGTTGGCCTTGGCTTTGGCAAGGCGCGTGTCGGAACTAGAAGAGCCCCTACTTGATTTTCCATGAGGATGGAGCTGAACTCAGGACTCGTCAGCAATTTCTTCCTAAGGTGGTGTCGGCGTTTCACATCATCCAGCCAATTGTGGTCCCGGTTGTTACTGACACCTCTGCTACTTCAAAGTCCTTGGACATTGTAAGGGCTTTGAAGATATCTCTAAAGCAAACTGCTCGTCACAGGAAATCGGACTCGCTGTTCGTTCTATATGATGCCAACAAGATTATATGTCCTGCTTCAAAGCAGTCAATTGCTCGCTGGATCAGGCTCACGATCCAGCATGCATATTCCACGGCAGGCTTGCCAAATCCACAATCTGAATCTTGGGTGGCTGCCCGGGGTGTCTCGGCATTACAGCTCTGCCGAGCAGCTATGTGGTCGGGTTCGAACACGTACGCCAAGTTATATAAGTTCGATACCTTGGCCTCTGAGGACCTTCAGTTTGGTCAGTCAGTTCTGCAGGAACCTCATCACTCCCCCCCCCCCCCCCCCCCCCCCTGCCGGCATTCTGTGGCCGGTATCCCAGTGTCGGGATGCTGAACGTTGGGATCCTGGTGGCTGGTCACGTGGCCCCAACCCTTTCAAAACACCCCTTTCATTGGGTAATCCTTTTCAGTTTTTCTCCAAAAATACTTCTCATTTTAGACTCACATATGGTTTCAATTAAGCATGAGAGTGGGAGACATCGGGACTATGTTTTATTATTTGGCACATTTTTCTGTGTAAATAATTATATTATTTTGCTAAGTTTATGCCTAGAAATGTGCTCCTCTGCCGAAGTGGAGCATTGAGATGCAAAATGGGTTCTGTTTCACTATCGTATGAGGCCCAACTGTGAGCTGGTACAAAACTGTGTTCAGCAGGGTGGATCTGGCCCTAAAAGGACATCCTCTTAAATCCTTTCTCATTTTGTAGTTATGTACACTGCTTCTCTAATCTGTGCACTGGCTCCTCTCCTCAGCATGTACTGTACCAACTTCTGTTTCTCCATAAACACCTCCATCTTGTGCAAATCTATGCCTTTTTGGTGGAAAACTAGATGCACCTGCTCAAAGTATATCATATTGTAGGGCCAAAGCCGATTTTGAACTCCAGTGATATCTAATGCATACACTAAAGGACAAAAATGAATTTGGAAACAAAGTAATATTTTCAATACTGACCAGTTGTTCTTTTTCCTTTAGAACATTATACACTGCTGTCTAATCACCTGCCACACATTGCATTAGAAGACGTTTATTTATACTTCCGGTTTATAAAGACAAGCTGTGATCGTCAATGTACCGTGAGTGTAGAACCCTGAGATTTCATGTCCCGAGAGGCAGGAATCTCCCTGCTATAGGGAAGAATTCAGTTATCTGTGGTAAATTACTGCGGGTGAAAACGGGAGGTAGCTATTTAACTAAGGTCCTGACTTCTCCTGATGTATTAACGGGCATTATTTCACAGAATCCATGAAAAGTTCACGGATTTGTGCGTAAACGTGGTCACAGCACCCGTTAAGCCCCAAGTTTTCTCAACCCGCAATCAAGCTCCAAAAACTTTCCGTTTTCTGAGCTTGATATGTAGGACATGCACATAGAAAGCTATTAGAGGACATTGGTGGTGTGCTATGATCTTTAGCGAAGACAGCTTTTCCATAGTCTGCTGAGGAGTACTAGCCTCCAGCATCCTAGCACAAAAGCACCCCCTTCCCCCCTGTCCATGTATACATCAGGGTTGCCATCACGGACACCCAAACCCACCCCCTGGCTGTGTCTGCCTGTCTGTTCTATAGATCAAACAGTCGCTGGACTGCCTGGCTGGAAGGTAGCTCTGAAACAGCAGGTAGGAATCGGAAAAGATCCCTCTGCTGCACAAGCTGTCATGTAAATGACAGCTTGTGCAGACTATCGAGAGCTGTACGCCATCTCAAAGTGGCGTACTGTAACACTCACAAGATTTGAAAAAAAAGCTTGATGAATTACATAATTTCTACATCCCTATACTTTTGTATGGAGACTGTGGAAATTATCGGTAGATAATTGTAACCAGGAGATATCTGTGATAACGCCTGCATTACAGTGTTAATGAATGGCCCTAACACCTAGGGGCTCATTTATCAACCAGTGATAAAACTCGTTGTGAATGATAAAACTTGTTCCGTATGATAAATGGTGCTCCTGCCAATCAGCTCCTGTCATGTGTTCAGCTCCTGTCATGTGTTTGAGTAATGATACGCAATGAGTTTTGTCATTCACAACGAGTTTTAACACTCTTTGATAATTTCAAAGCAGGACAATTTCACATGATTTAAGACTTTTCTCTAAAGCTCCCCTCCTGGTGAAGGCTATTGCAGGCTATCACAAATGCTGGGGTTGTTCTTCCCTATGGAAAACATTAAGAAGCCTATTACATAAATACCACAGCTGTCCTATTAAACTGGAGATAGAGGGGCCTCAGATTACTCAAACCTATTTCCTATGTGTGTGTGCGTGTGTGTGTGTTTTATTTATTTATTTTTTGACTAATGGAGGGGGGGGGGGGATAATTCCAAAACGCTACCTTGCCTGTATCTTATTTCAATACAGTTCTTATAAGAACATCTCAGGATGTCATTAGCATACCTCCCAACTTTCCCTGGCGTGGAGGAGGGACAAAATCGTGCACCAAAGGCTTTGGTCCAAATTTGCCCATGATTGTGGCACTTCTGCAAGGCCACATCCGTATTTCCGCTGCTATGGGACATGCCCAGCGCTCTGTGAGTTGCTGGAATGCCCCCTGTCCCTCTCTCCTAATAAACAAACGCTGTGCGTCTATTCAGTCTCTCAACTGACCCCACCACCACCACCACGGGACACTGCGCCCCGTGGGTGGGACAGCGGCACTGTCCCAGGAAAACGGGACTTTCCTGCTAAAATCGGGACATTTGGGAGGTATGCATTAGTTATGGGTTACAAAGGGAAAAAATGCTTGTTATGATTTTTATTATTTTTATTTTCCTGTTTTGTTTTTTAAACAAACAGAGCAAAGTTTTTTGTTTTTTTTTCAAACGTGTTTTTAGTGCAAACTGTACAAGGAATGTCAAAGTTGAGCAATACATTGAATCATTGTATACATTTTCTAATATTTTCTTCCTTCTGGTATAACATCACAGACATATACATCGATTTTCATGTTGTAAGAGAATATTGCTAACAATACTTATCAATAAATTACATATCTTATTTTATAAACACAGTCTCTGGAGTGTTTTTGTTGTGAATAATTAGCGCACAATAGATGATAGTAAATTAGAGTCTTATTGAAAGAAGAGATAAAAAGAGTAAAGAAAGAAAGAAGGCTAGAGGGGGGGGGGAAGTAAAGGGGATAAAGAGGAAAGAGATAAAGGGAGGGGGGGAGGTAAAGCCATGCGCGTCCAAGTCATCCTTTATGTTTTAGATTAAGGTGACCGGTGGGTTTTGTATGAATATTCTAGTTTCATACCAAAGGGTCATATCGCATTTATGTATTTGTTGTCTAGTTTCAATGAGTAACGTGTCTATGTAACTTTCCCGCAAAGTTTTTTTTAATGATCTCCAGAACTGTGGGTCTGGGCTTCCCGTCCCAGGATGCATCCTGGACATGATAATCCATAGATTCACTCCTTGACAACTAACTGGCCTGGCCAGATCTGAGCATTGGTCAGTTGCTCTGGAATCTTTAATTTTTTTTATTTATTAAGTAAATTGCTCATCCATAATATCAGTGATAAGCAAAAATAGGTAATATTATGTTCTGAAGGATCTTAATAAACAGACCCCAAGAAACATTAAGGGGTACTAAATCTATTACAAGTAAATCCAATGTGACAAAAAAATAAAATCCTAATATTCATTATTATACTGAATAACATAAAAGTCCTTATGCCATGAAAGGAGTTAGCATTTTGATATTGTTTATAACATTGGATGTCATTCCGAGTTGTTCGCTCGTTGCCGATTTTCGCTATGCTGCTATTAGTTGCAAATTGCGCATGCGCAAGGCACGCAGGGCGCATGCACTTAGTTATTTAACACAAAACGTAGCTTTTTTGCTGTGGCTTCTGTGGCGCTTTTCCGTCGCACTGGTGTTCGGTAAATGATTGACAGGAAAGGGGCGTTTCTGGGCGGCAACTCAGCGTTTTCCCGGCGTTTGCAAAAAAACGCAGGCGTGTCAGGGAAAAACGTGGGAGTGTCTGGAGAAACGGGGGAGTGGCTGGGCGAACGCAGGGCGTGTTTGTGACGTCAAACCAGGAACTAAATGGACTGAGCTGATCGCAATTCGTGAGTAGGTCCGGAGCTACTCAGAAACTGCAAAGAATTATTTAGTAGCAATTCTGCTACTCTTTCGTTCGCAATTCTGCTATGCTAAGATACACTCCCAGAGGGCGGCGGCCTAGCGTGTGCAATGCTGCTAAAAGCAGCTAGCGAGCGAACAATTCGGAATAAGGGCCATTGTTATTTACCTATCCTATAACCTCAGAGTTGCCTTGCTGTATTCTTACTGATGATGTATGATGTGGATTAGAATGTGGCCTCTCAGGTGATTAAGGGGCATATTTATTATTTATTGCGATGTGCTCCGGGTATTAGGGATTCCATATCACAGCAATAAGGAATCATTTTTCGGTTGAGTGTATTATTAGGATTACAGAGTCGCTATAATAGAGGCTGTGATAGGAGCCTATCCCGTTGTTTGGTAAAAGTGATCACTTTACTTTCTACTTCGACCAGCTTCTGTACTACTGCACAAGTACTGATGTCCGGAGGTGCATGTGCGAATATAAGGGGTTATTCAAGTTTGTTATTAAACAAAAAAAGTTAGCAATTGTGCAAAACCATGTTGTACTGCAGGGGGGTGGGGGTGGGGGGGCAGATACAACATGTGCAGAGAGATTTAGGTTAGGGTGGGTTATATTTCTGTGCATGGTAAATACTGGCTGCTTAATTTCTACACTGCAATTTAGATTTCAGTTTGAACACACCCCACCCGAATCTAAATCTCTGCACATGTTACATCTGGCCCACCTGCACTGCACATGGTTTTGCCCAATTGCTAACTTTTTTTTGGTTTGCTAACAAACCTGAATCAGCCCATAGTCATTAGACTACAATGTGTTAACGTCATGTATCGGCATGGGCCAAGCTCCGGAATGCCTAGCATCCCCCATAAAACCCTGTGGGTTCTGCTTTTGCTGTGGGAAATGGAGACTGCTGCAGATATCGGAGATATCTTCTGCGGTCCTTCCAAGGTACTGTTCATCCAAGGGATGCTTAATATTTGCGAGTACCTCCCTGAAAACCGGTGTAAATAATAATTGATAGTGCCCTAACTCCTTGTGTCATATATGGTTAGTTCTCATGTGTTTCTGCATACTGGTAAATATCTGTGAAAACTATTAGCAGCTCCTTTATATGCAGATAATTTATATGTTATGTTTAGTGGTCCTTTGAGCAATACTGTTACAGCCTAGCTTTTTAACATTAGATTGTAAGCTTCTTTGGCATACTTAATCTTCCGCAAAAAGTCTCAATCAGAACTATGACTCTATGAAATATGTTTTCTAAAAAAATATATATTTTGGCATGCCTCATTTTTAATAAACTTCTCTTTCAATATAAAATTAATTTAATTTATACTTAACACAGTTACAAAATTTATAGTACTCCCCTGAATACTGGCAGGAGGACATTCACAGCGCAGATACCTCAGTAAGTTCGGAGGTGTCCCTAATGATTTCAATACTAGATTTATCGAATTTTTTGGGGGTCCAGATTTCTTGTTCTGAATCTTTTTTTCTCTCTTGCTAATCTCAAACAATTCTGCATATTTATATCTACTACATAGCAAATCCCACAAATGGGGCCAGCTGGAAATCTTTGTTATTACTTTTTTATATGGTTTCATCAAAATAATGAAAACTGCTTGAGTAGAGAAGGGATTTTACATAAGCAAACAACTGTATAAAATATGTACTTTTACTGTACTGTAAATTATAAACATTTTCTGTTTGTTGCTGTACTTCACTGTATTATTTGTGGCTTCCATATCATTTCCCAAGAAGGTGGCCTAGTTATTTTAATGCTGGTGACTGTATGATACAATCTATGCTTAGTGCAGTTGTTTCATTTACTTACATTGACAGTGTAGTCACTTAGGGGGTCTTTCCGAGTTGATCGTAGCAGCACAGCTACGATCATGTTCCCAGACATGCAGGGGGACGCCCAGCACAGGGCTAGCCCGCCCCACATGTCTGTCCACCCCCCCCACAACTACAAAAGCATCGCACAGCGGTGATGCTTTTGTACTTGTTCAGTAACTCCCGGCCAGCGCAGCTCCTGTGACTGGCCGGGATTTGCTCGTCGCTGCCCCTGGTCGCAGCGGCTGCGTGTGATGTCACGCAGCTGTTGCAGCCTGCCCCCCACACGGTCCGGCCACGCCTGCGTCCCAATACGGTGGCCGCAAAACAGCGGGCAAATGTCACCGTGCCGCCCCCTCCCGCCCAGTGACCGCCTCTGCCTGTCAATCAGGCAGAGGCGATCGCTAGGGAACGACGGCCTTCGGTCGTCTGGCATGTGCCGACCCGATCGCTGCGAACAACTGCAGCGAGCGATCGGGTCGGACTGACCCCCTTAATCTCTGCATCTATTTATTACAAATATTCCTCACTCATGAAGTCATTGGTTAATATATTCACGCCAATATCAAAAGTATTTCCCATGAAATATAATCATGGTCATTATATTTCTGAGCAGATTCTCATTTTTGCTTTTTGATGATATAGCCAATATTGCTTGTAAGTGACCATACGTGGTCCTTACCACCATCTTACTTCTCTATTACCTCATTATCTCTTGTCTTGACTTGTTGCTACTTTCTTCTCACTCAGGGTTGTTTCTAGACAATTTGGATTTCAGTGCGAACAGGCCTTGCAGGAAAAGACTACCTTACACCCCAGTTTTTCACCCTGCATTCCCAGACATTGGCCAGCACAGGGAAAAATAAAGTCTTGTTTCATGCCTCTTATATTAGTTGTCATTTTTCCTCCTTATAGTAATGCCCCTTACTCATTATGCCACATACCAAAATGCCACTTACACATTATGCAACACTCCGTAATGCCCTTATAACATTAAGTTCCATCATATTATGATCCACACAGTAATGCCCCCTACAACATATTATGCCTCACAGTTTTCCCCCTTGCACCACATTATGCCCCACACAGTAATGCCCCTTACATCAACTTATGCTCCGCAGTTATGCCCCTGACACCATATTATGCCCCAAACAGTAATGCCCCTGACACCATATTATGCGGCCACAGTTATAACCATCACCAAATTATGCCTCACACAGTAATGCCCCTGACACCAAATTAAACCCCCACAGTTATGACCCTGTCGCCATATGCCCCCATAATAATGCCCCTTACAAATGATGCCACACTACCTGCTTGTTGTCAGGGGTTCCACCCCTCCCCATGGGTTGGCTGTCCCGGCACTTCCAGGAACCACTGTTTGTGTCTGCCTTCTTTCACACACTGAGCCTTAATTAAATGTCCCTCCCATCTCCTCAAGCATCATTCACAACTGTCTCCTCTGAGGCAGCGGCCATTTTGGGAGAGCCATTTTCAACAGTATTCCATGTAGATGGCCAGATTGCATGGAATACTGTCTGCAGGAGACACTGGCCATGGCCGCAGGAACCCCATGTGTCATCCGGCCCTGTTCTTACTGGTCTTCCCCTCAACTGTCTCTTTTCTCTCCAATCTGTATTTAATGCTGCTGCTGCTGCTAGACTGAGTTTTCTTTCCTCTCTGTCTCTGCCAATCCCTACACTGGTTTCCAATGCCCAACATGATCCAGTTCAAACTTCTCAACCTAATTTTTCAATTCAACTCTATATCTTTCCTGTCATCACTGTTACTCCTCAGTTATTACCACCTCTCACTACTGCCTCCAAAACGTCTCCCGTCTTGCCCCAAACTTTTGGAATGCTTTCATTAATTCTAATAGCCTCTCCCCAAATATCAATTACTACAAATATTCCCTAGAAACACACTTATGCACCCAGTGTCCCCATTAGAATGTACAGTCTCATGAGCGTACCTCCTAGTGTTGCTATCTGGTATAAGTTATATGCCCACATCTGTAGTTATATGTATATATTATTCAGTTTTTCTGTTAACTCAGTTTTTCACCTTGCTCTGTGCACAGTTGTGGCACCTTAATATACAGGCAAATAATAAATGAAATCCACGTTGAACCACAGGATCTGTCAAAATTTGAATGGTTTGTCCGCAAATATTTTGACTGATTTTTGCATTGGTGTGTTTTGTATGCACAGTCACGGGCCAGCCTGAATTAAGTCTCCCCTTTTAATAGAACTCTATTCAACCCAATCAATGAAAGAGTAGGCCTGTACCATGTGACCACCCATGTGTGTGTGCCAAAAATTAGTAATAGATTTAGGTGCATATTTACTAACCAGCGGGTTTTCATAGCCACCGATTTAGCTTGTATTTGTATTGCTGTTAATTCTAACAGTGAAAGCCCCTCATGATTAGCAGCTTTAATGTGGCCATCTTTGAGAACCATTGTTAGTACAGCCACCTTGGTCATTCAAGCACTTAAGAACAAAATTATGTCAGTCAACTGTGGTTTAACTTTTTATTTTGTCTCCTATAACAGCCATTCAAACCAATTTCATCCTGTTTTACAGACAAGCGAACGCGTGCCGGCATCCACTGAAACGTAGAACCCCTTACTGTGCATATTCCCTGTGTACTTGTTGTACTTCCATGTTTCGATTTATGAACCTACATATAAAATAAATATGATCGTCATATATTCAGTACCACATATAAAACTCGGTATATGCTCTAGTTATCTCAAGTAGAGGATGAGCAGCTGCACGTCTGGATGTTTTCTTGAGACCAGTGTTTGATCACGAGAGAGAACATGGCTCAATTTGTCAAGGTTGGAAGGGAGGAATATACCTGCTTCTCACAGGTGCTTCTCTGAACTTTATCTACGTTGAATTGAATTTTCACAACTTTAAGATGTCAGAAATATCATAAACAAGTCGTCCCTTCAACGGCTAAAACACCAAAGCGCAGTATAACATCACACATCACATACGTTATATCTTTGAAGATCTCCCCTTTTTTATTTCCATGGCAATCATCCAATGCCGGGATAAGTGGAAGGTGCAAGTTAGATTTTCCCAGTGCTCACTTTCCACCAGACTTGCTTATCTTGTGCTTGGCACATCTATCTGCTAATATAACAGCTTTCTGTTGGAAGCATCTGCAACAGATTCATTTTAATTCACTGGCATGTTTCTTACTGTATAATTTGCAGCAGATGTTACATCAGTCAGATAAGATACATTCGTACATATATATACGTATAATATATATTTGTTTCTACCTTTTAACAGATGGGATGTGCGCTACGTTTGAATCTGAGTGTACATGGGCCAAAACAGGCTTTTACAAAAATAATAAGTTGTCTGTAAGAAAATAACATACGTAATTCATTTATTTGCCTGCCGAAAGTCTTATAGTTATAAGACTTTCATAAAATTCTTATGTATGGTTTAAAAGGACATAATACCTAAATATTATGAATTTAATTATTGCTTATTAACATTTTCCACAATAATTTTGCAGCTAGGGGCACTTTTCTGGTGAACTCTATGGATAATCAGTTTTGCTCAGCCTCAATATAGTAACTGCTTAAAGCTGCACTGCTACCTACATATTACTGTCCTGCTGATTCCCCTAGCTGAAGCCGCCTTGGACTACTCCAGGCCCAGCTCTGTGTGGTTCTTAGAACGGCCAGCTTAAAACCAGGACGTGCAACAATGTGGAAGGGGCTTTTAAATGAGATGACCCTTTCACCACTCCATGCAAATGTTTCCCCTTGGCTTTGGCCAGGGGAGTAAGCTATTTAGTTATCTTTAGGTGGTTGTGCATTCTTCAGCAAATACATGCAAAACACAGTAAAATTAGGTTATTTTTGCATAAAAGTTTGTTAACACAATGTACTGTATTTGTAGGAAAATTAAAATAAACAATGTCATTTTTATTTTGCCTTTTAAGTATAATATCAATGAAAGAAAAGATATACTGTAACTTCACTTGTGAAGAAACAAATAGGCCAGCGGTTCCCAAACTGTGTGCCTAGGCACCCTGGGGTGCCGCAGAACACTTGCAGGGGTGCCTTGGATTGGTGGTCCAGGACCAATCAAAAATATTTCTGGTCAATGTAATAGGCAAAACCAGTGCTGGTGGCTGCCATTCATAACATATGTGGACAAACAGAAGCAAATCTTGTTCCTCACCACATAATGGAACCTAAAGATGACATGTAAACACAATTTTTTATTTAATATTTATTTCAAAATTTCTTGCTAAGAAATGTTTGGCCTAGGGGTGCCGTGAATAAAATTCTGATACTCGAGGGTGCCATGATTCCAAAAAGTTTGGGAACCACTGAAATAGGCATTGTATCCTTTTCCAGGGGGATTAGGGGGGTAATTCAGATGTGGATGGAATAGAGTTACATGCAACAAAGTACCGATCAGTACTTTGCGCATGTGCAGGACCTGTTTGGCGCATGTGCGAATGGGTACTGCGACGACAGATGCTGGTCAGCATCAGACTATCAGTGATTCACAGTCTGATACCATTTGGGGGCAGGGAGAAGGTGACATCAGCCTCCGTTTCTCTAAAAAGTGGTTTGTCACCGCTGTTGCAGGGGAGGGAAGAGGCCAGGATCTCCATCAGAGGATGGAAACTTTCTGGCCTCTAGGTAGTAGCTGCGGCGGTCAGCTTGCGTGACCCCATGTGTCACGCAGTCGGCCGATGTTGTCGTAGATGATCCAACACTGTGTCCAGATCAGTCCTCCTGCTGCATTACCATATTAGTGCTACCGCTGCTGCTTCTGTGTAAGCAGAAGCGATAGCAACTCCAACCACATCTGAATTAGCCCCTAGGTGCGGAATCCCAAGAGTTCTAGTTTGCATAACAGTTCCAGTACAAGCTGGCTCTAATTCTGGAACAAGACAAAATATTATCACTAATCAGCCTGGCAAGGGTGCGATGATCCAGAATTGATCATGTTGTAATAATTCAAAGCTATTAAGTTCAATTGCGTTAAGTGTTAAGAAATCTGTGTAAGTAAATATAGTGTCCATTGTTCTTGTACTTGTTTCCTTTGCATTATTTTTTCATCACTTTTCATTGAAAAATCATTCTTTGTTTGCAAAAAGATAGCAAAAAGTATACATAAAACATTACATACAGGCTTTTGCAGTAAATCTGGATCTCTGAAATATTGGGTGCCTGTGAAGATCCCTGTTCCCTAGTCCATTACTATAATAATGATGTGACAGCTGCAATGGATCTTATCGTCCCAATGCGTATACGACCATGCAAACCACACCGTGAAGCTACTTGGTTTGACAATAGTGTTAGAGTTTAAGAAAACGGGGTGTAGACTTGAAAGACGATGGAGGAAGACTAACCTGGTAGAGAGTAAGATAAAACTAAGACGTAAACCACAATCACCTGTAAGAAATCATCCTTGAGATCACAGCAGCAAACAATAGGCCAGTTCAGCTTTTCTGTACAGTGGAGATGCTTTGCAAGCCAGCATGCCTTCAGCCCCATGAAACCCTCTCCGAGGCAAGATGCAATGAATTTGCAAAATTCTTTGCAGATAAAATATCAACCATCCAGGCTGGAACCTCCACAGTGCCAAACTACCAAGCCTGCCAATGTAAGCCACCTGTAACCCTGGACCAGCTTTGACCCAATGGATGTAAAAGATATTGCTAAAATTGCCTGAATGTTGCGTCCCACTACCTGTGTTCTGGACCCAGCCTCAACAGAGCTCCTAATCGGGTGTATGGACATAATTGGCCCTGTATTTGCAAAAATAGTTCAGGGCTTTCTGCAGACAGGAATTTTTCCTGAACTCTTAAAGGCAGCAATTGGTAGACTTCTTTTAAAAAACCTAATTTAGAACCCGACTGCATGACCAACTACAGAACAATATCAAACCTTCCTTTTCTAGAAAGGTTATTGAGAAAGTGGTTGCAAATCAACTGGAAACCCGCCTGACAACCCGTTAAATTTATGATCCATTCCAAACAGGATTCAGGAGAAGTGATCTCCTGATGGCAAGGGACAGAGAGACAGAAGTTTAATCTTAATCCTTCTGGATCTCTGCAGCGTTTCATACCATGGACCATGGGATTTTGATTGAGCTCCTGAAAAATTTCTGTGGACTGGATGGCACAGTCCTTAGCTGGTTCAAATCATTTCTCACTGTCAGGTCACAGAGAGCTTCATCTGGAGTACACTCATCATCACCAGTGCCACTGCCATTTGGTGTGCCACATGGTTCTATTCTATCTCACATGCTTTTTGCAGTATACATGCGCTACCACTGGGTGAAATATTCAGATGCCATGGCCTGGTCTACCACTGCTATGCAGATGATACACAATTGTACCTGTCCTTTGCTCTGGGTAATGAAAACCCAACAACAACCTTAAATGTCCAGCTGAGCTCCAGGAGTGGATGAGTGCCAGTTGGCTGTGACTGAATCCTGAAAAAACAGAGGTTTTTATGATAGGGCTGCAATATCAAAGGACAAGACTGCAGCATAGCCAACTAACTGGACTTACAGGATTCAGAATTACAAACTACTGATCATGTGCAGAATCTTGGCGTTGTCCTGAATGGTGGCTTGACGCTTAAACATCAGATATCAGCCACAATCAAATCCTCATTCTTTCATCTGAGGAACATAACCAGAATCAAGCACTTAATTCCCTCTAAAGATCTGCCAAAAGTCATACATGCATTTGTATCATCTCGATTAGGCTACTGCAGTGCCTTCTTTCTTGGTCTCCCAGCAAAAGTATTGTACCATTTACAGTTGGTACAAAACACAGCTGCCAGGCTGTTCACCAACCATCCCTGTTCCAGCCACATAACACCCATTCTCTACTCCCTCCACTGGCTGTCGGTAAAATTATGAATCGTTTTCAAGATTGGCTTACTGGCTTTCAATGCACTACATGAACAGGGCCCAAGGTACCTGAACCAGCTTCTGATTCCATACTGCTCCACTCAATTACTGCGATCTGTAGATGAAGGACTATTAGCAGTACCTAGAATTTCCCATAATTCATCTCAGGGTCGAGCTTTTAGCTATGTTGCTCCAACTCTATGGAACTCACTTCCCCGTACAGTTCGAGAGGCCCCCACTATAGAATCCTTCAAAACTGAATTTAAGACTTTCCTGTTTATTCAAGCATTTCCATAATTGTCCCTTGTACGGGTGGTCTTCTGTATGCCGAATGTCGGGATCCCGGCGCACAGTATACCGGCGCCGGAATCCCAACACCCGGCATACCGACAACTATTCTCCCTCGTGGGGGTCCACGACCCCCCTGGAGGGAGAATAAAATAGTGTGGCGCGCGTAGCGCGCCACCGTGCCCGCAGCGTGGCGAGCGCAGCGAGCCCGCAAGGGGCTCCTTTGCGCTCGCCACGCTGTCGGTATGCCGGCGGTAGGGCTCCCGGCGCCGGTATGCTGGGCGCCGGGAGCCCGACCGCCGGCATACCATACGACACCCCCTTGTACATCTCCATGCTCTCTGTATTTTATGAAAATCTTTTCTGTACTGTATTATGTTAATTCTGGTAAGTGCCTTGAGTCCTATTGGAGAAAGAGCGCTATATAAATAAAATTATTATTGTTGTTTTGTTGTTATTATTATTATTATTATTATTATTACAAGTGCACTATATCCCAGCACAGCTAAAACACAATACACACCACAAAAATAATCATTCATACATCATAGCACATTACAATATGTATGGTATAGAATATACTGCATGTACTGCACTAAATAAAAAAGTCAACAATGTATATGGGTGTGGTGTGGGAAAAGGGTTGAGGGAGTGGATCACATGCATGAAGCTTTATTGAAAAATACATCGTCAGGCAGCGTGGAAAACTGGAGGATGGAGGTTACAGGCAGGGCCGGCTCGAGGCACTTCCTTAGGAGTGGCCGCGCTGGGCGCCGGACTCCTAAGGGCAGCACTCTGCCCTTTCAAATCAGGTGACGGTTTATGAGCCAATCAAAACTCGCAGACTGGCAACGGCAGCTCCTGATTGGCTGCAGGACCGCGGGCTTTGATTGGCTCACAAGCTGGCGGCTGATTTGACATACACGCCACCGGAGACTGGACTGAGGGGCAGGAAAGGTGCGTGTTGCGCTCTCCTCCCCACAGACACAGCAACAGCAGAGACCAGCAGCGGGAGCAGCCAAGTGCGGCAGCGGTGGCTGTGAGCAGCACTACTGGGGGCATATGTGTATGTGGCACATATTTGTATCTGGCACTGTGGGGGCATATTTGTATCTGGCACTGTGGGGACATATGTGTATCTAGCACTATTGGGGGTATATGTGTTACTGGCACTATTGGGGGCATATGTGTATCTGGCACTGCACTACTGGGGGCATGTATGTATCTGGCCCTGTAGAGGCATATGTATATGTGGCACTATTGGGGGCATATGTGTATGTGGCACTGGCGGGGTCATCTTTGTATCTGGCACTGCACTACTGGGGATATATGTGTATATGGCACTATTGGGGGCATACTGTATGTGTATCTGGCACTGCTGGGGCCATATGTGTAACTGGCACTACTGGGGTCGTGTCTGTATCTGGCACTGCACTACTGGGGTCATTATGTGTATCTGGCACTGCACTACTGGGGTCATTATGTGTATCTGGCACTGCACTACTGGGGTCATAATGTGTATCTGGCACTATTGGGGGCATATGTGAATCTGGCACTTTACTGGGATCATTATGCGTAATTGGCACTCTACTGGGGTCATTATGCGTATCTGGCACTCTACTGGGGTCATTATGCGTATCTGGCACTCTACTGGGGTCATTATGCGTATCTGGCACTCTACTGGGGTCATTATGCATATCTGACACTCTACTGGGGTCATTATGCATATCTGGCACTCTACTGGGGTCATTATGTATATCTGGCACTCTACTAGGGTCATTATATGTATCTGGCACTATACTGGAACATTATATGTATCTGACACTATACTGGGGCCTAATTCAGAGTTGATCGCAGCAGCAAATTTGTTAGCAGTTGGGAAAAACTATGGGGGTAATTCCAAGTTGATCGCAGCAGGATATTTTTTAGCAGTTGGGCAAAACCATGCGCACTGCAGGGGAGGCAGATATAACATGTGCAGAGAGAGTTAGATTTGGGTGGGTTATTTTGTTTCTGTGCAGGGTAAATACTGGCTGCTTTATTTTTACACTGCAAATTAGATTGCAGATTGAACTCACCACACCCAAATCTATCTCTCTCTGCACATGTTATATCTGTCCCCCCTGCAGTGCACTTGGTTTTGCCCAACTGCTAAAAAATTTCCAGCTGCGATCAACTTGGAATTACCCCCCATGTGCACTGCAGAGAGAGTTAGATTTGGGTGGGGTGTGTTCAAACTGAAATCTAACTTGCAGTGTAGAAATAAAGCAGCCATCATTTACCCTGCACAGAAACAAAATAACCCACCCAAATTTAACTCTCTCTGCACATGTTATATCTGCCACACCTACAGTGCACATGGTTTTGCCCAACTGCTAACAAATTTGATGCTGTGAACAACTCTGCATTACCCCCATTATGTGTAAGGAGCACTACTGTGGGCGTTATGATAAGGCTGCTAATTGTGTGTGTAGAGGGGTGTGTGAAAATATTTATATTTATAGTTTGATATCATAACATAATTTTGCGAGGCCATGTCCACTTTTCCAGGAGCACACGCACCTTTGGCGCACACATTGAGGGAGGGGTGCTTCAAAATTTCTCGCTCAGCATGCTAGTAGGCTTGGAGCCGGCCCTGGTCACGGGCTCAAGTCTTATTTGGACCGACACATCGGCAGAAGGAGTGGTTTAATCTTCTTCTTCCTCAGGACTGTTCATGGTGGAGTCGTCTCTCAGCAGTCTGTGGATCAGCCTGTGAGAGTCCTGGATAGACATTGTCTCCATTCTACAAGTGAGGCAATTCCCAGCAAGCCACAAAGCAACCTTAAAACAGTTCATAAGGCACCAGGCCTCCTGGATTGTACCATAGGAGTGGGTGCAAGGAAACAGTCCATAAACTATTAAGAGGTACAAAAGGCTGTTCCTTGGCAATCTCTCTGAGTTCATGTTCCAGTGCATCCAACAATAATTGTGCATAGGGAAAGTTCCAAAAGAGGTGCATAGATGTTTCCTTGTGGACAATGCACCAGGGTCATTGAATACACCTGCACAGGTTACAGGAGTGCATAAATGACCTGAGTGGCAGACCCCCCTAGATGGAAATTTATCTTTCCCATTGTGCTTACTGTTATGGGAATCAAACCCTAGCTATACCCTTTACTGAGCATTACCACTGCTCTACTGGAGCTGGTTCATCTATAAGACACGTTTACTTTTTAGGGGTACTTGTTTGTCTCATGTTACACATATAATTGCAGTTGGATCGCACCTGAATTCGCCCCTTAATGCATAGAGCCCTTTGTGCTTATTGCTGTTTTCTTTCATTTATGTTGTATTAAGTTATCTAAGTTATAATTTTTTAGATATTATATACTTCTGTTTACATATGTTTCTGTGATATATTTATAAACAAACCAATTTTAATAAAAATGTAAGTTTAAAACTAACATTATCCAATATTTTAAGAGAATGTGATGAAAGATTCTTTAGGAGTCCTGTTAGGATTCCTTGAATCTTTTCGATCCTTATCAGAAAATTATCTGTGTCCATTGGTCTCCGGAATTTCATCTGAGCAGATTGTGCAGTATCAGAAGAATGAAAAACATTGTAACAAGAAAGTGTTTACACGGTGACATTTCATGCTGCACTGTCATACTGGCGCCATGCTATTTCTTACAAAACATGGTCATATTATGCTGTAGACATTTTTCTCCTAACAATGCAGGGCATTCAGGCACAGCCAGGTATTGGTCAGATAAACCTATTCTAGCCAGGATCAAAGTGTTCAGTTTGAGACTACCTTGTGAATACACTTTTATTGTGGCATAGTGGTTTTGCTATCTCTTGGAAGGTTTTGGAATGTCAAACCTAAATGTGAGAGTATTGGTTCACTTGTGTAACCACTGATAAAGTGAACTGGAAATCTTCATCCTGCTCATCCTCAGAAACACCTTCACAATATTGGCTGCTATCTCATACAGTTTTTTTTACAACTGAATGTAAAATAACTGACTCACATATTACACTTAAAGGACCACTACACCGTAAAAATGTTACCAATATGAAATTGTAACTTGTAACATAATTAAGTGTACTATATGATGATAACACAATAATACTGTTATGGAGCATTAGACATTTTTGGATTATATTTTTTATGTTTATGTATGTGAACGCCATTTATTCTCTTTTATCAGGCATGTTACATGTTTCACAACTCCCTTGTGATGTTAAAATATTGTTTGCTTATTACAAACAAATACTCCATAGCTATGCTGTATACCAGATTAGGGTGACCAATCCCGGGCCATTTTTTCAATCACGGGAATCGGGATTGAAAAATGATCAATTGCGACATTCCCGGGATTGGCTGCTTTTCAATGTGTCGTCCCCCCCCGTCCTGACCAGCCCAGATAACTAACCGTAATCTGGATGGAAGGGAGGGGGGGCCACTTGCTGTGAGGTCTGGCGGCTGGGCGGGCAGTGCAGCTGTGAGGTCTGGCGGCTGGGCAGGCAGTGCGGCCGTGAGGTCCAGCGGCTGGGCGGGCAGTGCGGCGGTGAGGTCCAGCGGCTGGGCAAGCAGGGTGGCGGTGAGGTCCGGCGGCTGGGCGGGCAGTGCGGTGGTGAGGTCTGGCGGCTGGGCGGCCGGCTATCAAGCGTGACTTCTGACTTCACGTCACGCTGCTCAGTGCGCTCAGCCAGGGTGAGGGGGAGCTGAGCAGGGGGGAACTGGGTAGCGTCTGAGTCTCCTGAAGATGCTTAACATTGCCCGGCATAGAAAATACTAAAGTGATGGCCAGTCCCGAAATCCCCAGGATTGGCCACCCTAACACAGATATTTCAGATTTGATCAACCTTTGAAACTTTTTACTTTTACTTTTTACTACTCTTAACCATTTATAACATACTTTTCATTATTTTACATTTTTATGGTAAAAAATGTAAGACTGACATAATCTTGAAATCTTAAACTGGAACATTCATGTTAAATTCATTTTGTTCAGTCTTAAAATACATTTTGGCTGTGAAATAGTTAGTACTTGAGGGGAAAAAAGGATTCTGAGTTACTTAATTTTCACTATGAAAAACTAACACGCCCGCACTTCTTAGACTAAATAATGTGCGATTTGTGCTAGAAGCATTGCATGGCTTCTCCTGCAGACAAATGACTATTTCTGTTGTTTGCTGTGGTCAGTAACACTTTATTCAAAGCACATGTGAAATATGTAAATTTCTAAGTAAGTTCGGTTAAGGAAGTATGTTTGTCACGGTGCATGGTTTAATCTTAAGCAATTATGTGTTATTGGGCTGATTATTAATATCTTTTCAGCTTGTTGATACTATGTCATTAATGCCAGAATTGCTGGAAGTGCTCACAGATTTACTAAGTGGGTGTATATTGTATCTGCACTCCTATGGAATTGCCTTAACCCAGGAGCGCTTTAAGAGAGGCGGAGGCCCATGTGCAGCCTCCTCCATCCATACCCCCTCCTCTCTGCCGGCAGCACTGTACAGTCTGATCACAATAGGGCTCAGACTCTAATGCGCATGCACAGATCTCAGGGAAAAGGCTGTGGCGGCCATTTTCCCAGCGATTTCCCCACGCACACACTGCACCCATTATAAATACACCAGTCACTTAACCACTTTCCTGGCATCAGAAACTGTGCGAGGCTGGGCTTTCCCTGACATGGTTGCATTTGATGTGACCAGTCAGAAATGCCCACTGGGGTCATTCAGGCTTGGTTGCACCTGCAATATCGCAAAGTACCAATGTTCGCTTTCTGACGTGGTTTGGTGCCGGGGAGGGGGTGGCACCATTTAGGGGGAGGAAAGAGGTCATGGATCTCCATCCTTGGATGGAGATTTCCTGGCTTCTGCGATGTGCGGCTTTTGCGTCCCCATAGGTGCCAATAGCTGCCTGATTATTATTATTATTATTATCCTTTATTTATATGGCACCAAAAGGGATCCACAGCGCCTATTACACAGTATATAATCAAATGAGCAAACAAGAAAACAGCACTTACAGTTCAAGACAATATAGGACAGGCATGGGAAACCAGGGGTTAGGTGCCATCAAAGGGAGTCTGGAGTACGATACAATACATTTATTGTCATTATCAAATAAAATGTAACAACGAAATTCAATTGTACAGCACACCAAGCAATGATAAAAAGTTTGAACATAGGTATATAAAAGCACACAGTAACACGCATTTGAGAGATAACACATTATTCCCAATGAGCGTTTAACATGCGCACAGCAGTTGGGAAGAAGCTATTCCATAGGCGATTTGTGCGTGCCTTCACTGATGCCAGAGACAATTTAGCAAAAAGAGAAACAGACGGATGGCTAGAATCAGACATTATACACCTAGCTCGATTTGTCAATCTTGCTGCAAAAAGATCTTTAACAGTCTGCATCTGGACCCCAATAATTTTACTAGCTAACCAAGCGCTCTAACTCCTCTTGGTCACGGCAGTACAGTTTCCGTACTAAACTATAATTCCATAGGTTAAAACACTGTCAATTGCACATCTGTAAAAATGTATTAACGTACCAACGCCCACACCTGCAACCTTAAGACGGCGAAGGAAAAATAAGCGTTGGTGTATCTTTTTAACTATTTCCTGAGTATTAACCACCCACGATAAACTGGAGGAAACATGGATACCTAAGAATTTAAAGGACTGAACAGCCTCTATATTTAACCCATTTATGGATACTGGGAGTAGCAAAAAATCACTACTACGCCTAAAATTCAACACCAATTCCTTGGTTTTGTCCACATGTATCAAAAGGTAATTAACCTCACTCCAAGTCACCAAATTCTCAATTTCCCTACGATAACTTGCCTCATTCTCACCAGATATTAATCCAATGATGTCAATGTCATCCGCAAATTTAATAATTTGCACACAATCAGAGGAAGACACGCAGTTGTGGCTGAATAGCGAGTAAAGAAGAGGGATTTGGGGGGTCATTCTGACCCATTAGCACGCTGCTGGTTGTCGCAGCGGTGCCAATGGGTCGGGACTGCACCTGCGCGGCGCCCGCAATGCGCATGCGCGTCGTTGCCCGCAATGACCAGAAGAAAGAAGAAAGTAGAAAGTGATCGCTAGCGCGATCGCAAGAAGATTGACAGTGGGGAGGCGTTCCGGGGCAGATACTCACCATTTTCTGGGAGTGGTGAGTCCAACGCAGGCATGTCCAGGCATTTGGAGGGTGGATGTCTGATGTCATTTCCGGGACCTGCATCGCTGGATTGATCGCACCGGGTAAGCAACTCTTACCCTGGTCTTCTTTTACAGGAATCTTTTTTTGCATAGCAGGGCTGCACAAGCGTTTGCAGTTCTGGTATGCAGAAATACACTCCCCCATAGACGGCGTTTAGTTGATCGCACGGGCAGCAAAAAGTTGCTACGTGTGATCAACTCGGAATGACCCCCTTAGTGCACAACCTTGTGGGATTCCTGTACTAATAGTTACAATCTTAGATAGAAGGTTACCTAATTTTACCGTCTGGGATCTGTTTGATAAGAAGTCTAGTAACCAATTACAAGTAGGTATACCAATACCTAAGTCAGGTAGCTTACCTATTAGTGACTGGGGAATTACGGTATAAAATAGTGTAATAAGACAGAGTATAGGATAGTGTTAGAAAAGGAAAGGCACATGAGGAAAGAAGGCAATGCTCTTGCGAGCTTACAATCTGTGGGTGCTTGGATCCAGTGCTGCTTGTAATAGACGCCTCCTGCTGTATTTCCATGCAGAGCTTTTTACAGAGCTATCACTGCTGGTTCCAAGGAAGCAGCAGTGATAGCAACTCCAACCACAACTGAATGACCCTTACTGTGTGGCAGCTGGAAGATAATCTTCCACTAGCTGCCACTCTCAGAGGGACCTCCCGGCCTTTCTGCTTCCTGGTTTCCCCCAGTGCCTGCCGTGCTGCCGATCACTGCTGATCGGGTAGCCCGGCGGCAACCCCCACCCATTGGCTGCAGAGAAAATATAATAGAAGCAGTCCTTACCTTGCTGTGTACACCCTGCAGCTGCAGTGAAGCAGCGCAGCCACAAGGATAATGTGAGTTTACAATGGACATGTTGTTCCGATCATCAATGGCCAAATATTGTGGCCATCGATGGTTAGCCAATGTTTCTTTACAAAAATTGTATATATATTTTTTTATATAAAATCGTGTTGGATATGTTTTACATAAATGTTAAATAGGTGTTTACCATTTAGTAGAATGTTATTGTTTTTTCTTTGTCTCAAAATACATTCCTATCACTTTGATGTGATGTGTGATAAGTACCTAATTTTACATGAGGTGAGCATAATGTCACTGGGGACTTGGCAGGACCAGAACATTCTTAGATCCAGCAAGACCTGTACAGCAAGATTTTGTTGAATTTTAATATTTGACTTTTACAGTGTAGACAACTGCAGAAATGTTTGTGCGAGTTTGGAATAAGATGAGCGTTATTATTTCAGTTGTTGCCACAGGCAGTACAGTGGCTGGCCACACCCCTTCTCATTTCCTACTGGAAAAATGGAAGCTCGACAATATATGCTTTGTGAGGGGCACTGAAATAGCGGTTGTTCATTTGATTCATCACAGAAGCTGTACAGACAGTCCTGGAGTAAGTGATTGTATGCTTGTTGGCCAAGCCGATTAATTTGCTTCCATGTGCAGGGCCGTTTCTTGGGGCAGGCGAGCAGTGCAGCCGCACTGGGCGCCCGCCGCGGCACTAACTGTGTCTCCCTGCTTCCCCCTCCTATTTCTCCCCGAATAACCCGCTCGGGGGGCGGAGTTTTACGGAATGACGCGGTTGCGTCGTTACGTCACGACGCAACCCCGTCACTCCGCAAAACTCCCCCCCCCAAGCGGAGTACAGAGGGGGATCCAAGTTAGGAAGAGGGAAAGGCCGGCGCGAGGAGCGACTGGTGAGGCGGGCCGAAGAGCGGTAATCGCCTCTGTAAGTATTCTCTCTCTCTCAATGTGTAAAATGGGGACACCTGCCGTAATGTGTGAAATGGGGACTCTTGCCTGCCGTAGTGTGGGGATTTAATGTATCAAGTGCATTGCGGTGTGTGGCATAATATGGTGCAGGGGGCATTACTGAGTGGGGCTCAATATGGTAGAATTTTTTTTCCCCGTGGTGGTCGTGATCTGTTGGAGCAGGGTCAAAAACTGGATTGTGAGGTAGTCTTTTCAGACGAGGCCATGCCCATTTAAATGAGACCACACCCATTTAGATGAGGCCACGCCCCCTTGCCAGGTGTGCGTGCAAGTTTTTTTTTTATCTAAGTGTGTGTGTGTGTGGGGGGGGGGGGGCACATTTTTTTATGTCATGGGGGGGCGTATTTTTAAATCTCGCACTAGGAGCCAAATTGGCTAGAAACAGCCCTGTATGGAAGAACTATCACCTACAGTGCCTTGCTAAAGTATTCACCCCCTTTGCATTTTTCATGGTTTGTTGCCTCACAACCTGGAATTAAAATGGTTTGTTTGAAGGTTTTCATCATTTCATTCACAGAACATGCCTACAACTTTGAAGTTGTTGTTTTTTTTAATTGTGAAGCAAACAACAAATAGGACAAAATAACAGAAAACTTCAGCGTCCATAACTATTTACCCCCCTAAAGTCAGTACTTTGTAGAGCCACCTTTTGCAGCAATTACAGCTGCAAGTCGCTTTGGATAAGTCTCTATGAGCTTGCCACATCTTCCCACTGGGATTTTTGCCCATTCCTCAAGGCAAAACTGCTCCAGCTCCTTCATGTTGGATGGTTTCCGCTTGTGAACAGCAATCTTCAAGTCTGACCACAGCTTCTCAATTGGATTGATATCTGGGCTTTGACTAGACCATTCCAACACATTTAAATCTTTCCCCTTAAACCACTCGAGTGTTGCTTTAGCAGTATGCTTTGTGTCATTGTCCTGATGGAAGGTGAACCTCCGTCCCAGTCTCAAATCACAGGCAGACTGAAACAGGTTTTGCTCAAGAATATCCATGTATTTAGCACCATCCATCTTTCCCTCGACTCAAAACAGTTTCCCGGTCCCTGCTGCTGAAAAACACAGCATGATGCTGCCACTGCCATGTTTCACTGTGGGGATGGTGTTCTTGGGGTGATGGGATGTGTTGGGTTTGCACCAGACATAGCGTTTTCCTTAGTGGCCGAAAAGTTAAATTTTAGTCTCATCTGACCAGGGCACCTTCCTCCATACACTTGGGGAGTCGTCCACATGCCTTTTGGCAAAGTCAAAACGTGCCTTCTTATTTTTAACACTAAGTAATGGATTTTTTCTGGCCACTCTTCCATAAAGCCCAGCTCTATGGAGTGTACGGCTTATTGTGGTCATATGCGCAGATACACCAGTCTCTGCTGTGGAACTCTGCAGCTCCTTCAGGGTTACCTTTGGTCTCTGTGCTGCCTCTCTGATTAATGCCCTCCATGCCCGGTCTGTGAGTTTTGGTGGCCGGCCCTCTCTTGGCAGATTTGTTGTGGTACCAAGTTCTTTCAATTTGAAGATGATGGATTTGATGGTGCTCCGGGGGATCATCAAAGATTTGGATATTTTTTTTTATAACCCAACCCTGACTTGTACTTCTCAACAACTTTGTCTCTGACTTGTTTGGAAAGCTCCTTGGTCTTCATAGTGTGATGCTTAGTGGTGGTGCAGCTTCTGGGGCCTTTCAGAAAAGGTGTGTTTATACTGACAGATCATGTGACAATTAGATTGCACACAGGTGGACTTAATTTCACTAATGCACCAGAACTTTTGAGGGGCTAAGGGGGTGAATACATATGCACATGCCATTTTTCAGATTTTTATTTATAAAAATTATTTTTTATATAAATTTTTCTCATTTCACTTCACCAACTTAGACTATTTTGTGTAGATCCATCACATAAAATTCAGGTAAAAAAAATAAATTACAGGTTGTAATGTAACAGAATAGGTAAAAAGCCAAGGTGGGTGTATACTTTAGCAAGGTACTGTATTTACTGCCGTCACCTATTTATAAAGCTACAGTAGTTAAACTGCTTGACTTTGCCTCTTTTTCTTGAGTACCTGCTGTCATTGTCCCTTGGGGTGTAGTATGGCTGACCGGCGGTCTCCTGACCGCCGGTCAGCTTACCGACGCCGGGATCCCGGCAGCATACCGACGCCGGGATCCCGGCGGGGAGGGGCGAGTGCAGCAAGCCCCTTGCGGGCTCGCTGCGCTCGCCACGCTGCGCTCGCCACGCTGCGCTCGCCACGCTGCGGACTCGGTGGCGACCTGCGGTCGCCATGGGTTCTATTCCCACTCTATGGGTGTCGTGGACACCCACGAGTGGAAATAGTCCCTGTTGGTCGGCATGCCGACCATCGGGACAGTGACCCGTCGGGCTGGTGGAGGAGGTCATCTGACTGTCGGTCAGCTGACCGGCGGTCACATGAATACCACCCGTCCCTTGTACCCCTGGAGATGGCAATACCATTGTACCTATTATCTTGGCCTTGTACAACACAAAAATAAACAAAGAACATATTTGACATTAGAATGCCTTCTAATCTATAGACCCGTGACATGGGTGATTGGAGATGCATACTATACAATTAATTTCTGTCAGTGCAAATAGAAACCCCTTGGCAGCATGTAATAATGTTGCATAACTACTGAGATCAAAACACATCAGATTTAACACAGTCATGTTTCATTAGATTGTTGGTGATTTTATCACACACTTAACTAATTGTCGTCAGATGTTGGAAGATACACTCACGCAGTTTGTTACCATACTGAACATGTCTCTAGTACAGTTCTGTTTTATTCTAAATACTTCCTAGAACAAAAGCAAGTTCATACAGTATGAAGACTAAGTACAGGTACTGTTACAGTAGGAATAAGTCCGGACAATAGGAAACGTCTATTGCGCAGTTTGTCTGTTTTACATGGGTAATCCAGTTAAATTAAAACACGGTATTATTCAGACAGGGACATATTCTAACACTGAACTGTTGCATACAAATACTCTGTGCACAATAAAAAAAAAACACTCCGCTTTACGTACTGGTCTGCATGATAATGAATCTGGTGGTTTACACCTGAGATTCCATGAAGCTCTCCAGCCTCTCTGATACACTGTAATATGCTCAGAGCACAGAAAAAAAGAGAGACAGTATATGACATTAATGTAGGTCATTTCCCCAAGTAGAAAAAGGTGTGAGAACTACAGAGCTTCTCTGAAAATTACCATGCACCGCTGCTTCTCGCCGTCATATTTGAACATATCAAAATATCGAATGGTCAGTGAGTGAGTGCATCTGGTAACAAGGGTTTGTGATTGGAATCAGAAAACTCATTGAGGAGAGTGTAATTTTAGTGAAAAATCATTCTGTGACATATATACCCCTTTCACACTGCACAAATAACCCGGTATCGACCCGGCATATTGCCGGGTCGGCGTGCGGTGTGAAAGGGTCACAGCCGAAATCGCGGGTCGCCTGACACGCCAATTCAACCCGGGTATAAAGCAGTGTTATACCTGGGTTGAATACCGGGTCAGTGGCTGCGTAAATGGGCTCCCGGGTCGACGCGACCTGGGACCCGTTTACTAGATAGGGAGAGGCAGCGCGGAGATGAGCTCATCTCCCAGCTCCGCCCCCGCCGCCGGCTCCGACCCCCTGGTGCTATGGCAACCCGCCCGGCTTATTGCCGTGTCGAGGAAGTCAGCAGCAGCTGCCAATGCCGGATCCCACCCGGGAAGGTACCCCTTTCAATTCCGGGGTGGGATCCGGCATTGGCAGTGTGAAAGAGGTATAATTCTGAGTTCCAACAAGGGTTGGTATTCGCTCCAAATCCCTTGTTTTTACATATGTTAAGTGTTTATTCGGGATCCGGTCTCTAGGTTGACAAGACTTAGGTCGACACTGTCTAGGTCGACCACTATTGGTCAACATGGTTTCTAGGTCGGCAGGGGCTCTAGGTCGACATGACAAAAGGTCGACATGAGTTTTTTAAAAAAAAAATTACTTTTTCATACTTTATGATCCACATGGACTACAATTGGGAACGGTAACCTGTGCCGAGCGTAGCGAGGCACCTTGCCCGAAGCATGGCGAGACCAGTGCACTAATTGGGGTTCCCGGTCACTACGAAGAAAACGACACCAAAAAAAATGTAAAAAAACTCATGTCAACCTTTTTTTCATGTCAGCCTAGTACATGTCGACCTAGAGTCCCCATCGACCTAGAAACCATGTCGACCTACTTACTGTCGACCAATAGTGGTCGACCTAGACACTGTCGACCTAAGTCTATTCTATCTAACATATCACACCCTGTTTGTTCGTCTGAAAGTGAGTCCACACATAAAATTTAAGTGTTATTAACATACAATAAGAGTTCCCCAGAAAAGAGAGTTTTCTTTTGTCTCTGTTCTCATATATATTCAGTTCTAACCAGTGGTGCAAGTAGAAAAAAATTCTTAGCAGAACTGTGTGGATGTGGCCACATGGGGCGTGGCCAATGAAAATAGTAGCGTGATACACATATGGAGGGACAGATACACATATGACCCCAATAGTGGAGTGCCAGATACACATATGCCCCCAAAAGGGGCACATACACACATGCCCCCAGTGCCACAAATGCCCCATAATGCCAGATATCTCCTTACAGGGCCAGATACACATATGCCCCGAGTGCAAAGTAGAGATTGTTCCCCACCCGCCTGCCCCTGGAATATGGTGAGTTATGTGTGCGGGGCAGGGTGGGGCGAGGGGGCGGCCACATATCTAAAAGCCAATCCCGGGAATCCCGGGATTGGCCATTTTTCAACCCCGATACCCGGGATTGAAAAGAGTACGTCATATTTAGGGTATCCAATCCCGGGCCATTTTCCAATCCCGATACCCGGGTATCGGGATTGGAAAATGGCCCGGGATTGGATTCCTTAAATAATGCGCACTCTTTTGTTAACATTACGGTTTATAAATATTGACTCTCACCTACTGACCAGGTGACTATACCAGTGCGCCTACCTACCACCCTTGTTGCTTTTCCTACTTTTCTAAGTTTAACCAGAGACCTATTTTAAATAACAGGGTGAACACATTTTTACAAACATTTAATTGCCATTGACATTATAAATTGGTGGCACTGTAACTCAAATTAATATACCAGTTCTGATTATGCCGTTTTGTGCCAGTTGTTGCTGTTGCTCTAAAGTTGACAATTATAATGTATAGATGTTTACAAGCATTCTGATTTAGTGTTGTAGCATATCTACTGCAGTGTAATGTATGGGAGCTTTTGCACTAAAAGCTCTGCATAACTTATACAGGCTTTTTATGACCGTGCTATCCTTGAACTGTCTATGCTTAGTAAAGTATTGCAAATTTACTATGTTAATATAGGAAACAGTCTCCATTTTCTACAGCTCATAATATAACACAAGTAAAGCACATGGTGATGTGGAAGTATACAGTTGTATCTCACTTGGGTGTTGTATTTTGTGTCACTCACCTACAAGATGTTCAGTTTTTCCTGTGTCCCACTTCCATCTATCCTCAGCAGACATATATAAAAAGGATTAATTTCAGACACATTTTAATACATTATTGGCTTTGTGCATTACTACCTATGTATTTTGCCTATATCATTTCATCTACTGATGTTTCTTTTATATATGGCACATATGTTTAGAGGCCAGTAGTATAACAAAGTAATCCTTTTTTTTTTTTTAAAGCAACAGTCATATAATGACATAGGGGCTAATTCAGACCTGATCACTGCTGTGCGTTTTCGCACAGCGGGCGATCAGGTCTGAACTGCGCTTGCGCCGCAGTGCGCATGTGAATGCTAGAGGTGTTATCAGCATCTCAGCCCAATGATCGCCTCTGCCTGATTGACAGCCAGAGGCGTTCGCTGGGCGGGCTGGCGGCGTTTGGCCGCTGCTTTGGGGGCGCGGTCTGGGCAACACAGGCGTGCCCGGACTGTGCGAATGGCGGGCCGCGGCAGCTGCGTGATGTCACACGCATCCGCTGCGACTCGGCATGCGACAAGTAGCTCCCTGCCAGCACGCAGGAGCTGCACAGGTAGGGAGCTACTTGTCAAGTACAAAAGCATCGCCGCTGTGCGATACTTTTGTACTTGTGCAGGAGGGGGTTAAGGTCTGACATGCGGGGAATACTAGCCCCGTGCTGGGCTTTCCCCCGCATGTCAGAGTAAATGATCGTAGCACATCTACGATCAACTCTGAATTACCCCCCATAGCACAGAGGTTCTCAAACGTGGCCCTCAAGGCACCCCAATGGTCCAGGTTTTAAGTATATCCATGCTTGGCCACAGGTGACTTAATTAGCACCTCAGTCAATTTGATTTAGCCATCTGTGCTGAGTCATAGATATACCTAACACCTGGACCATTGGCTTGGCTTGAAGACTGCGCTGAGAACCTCTGACATAGAGGCTGTTGCTGAAAGAGTGCTGGGTGTATCTTGTGTGTTTTCGCATTGTGGGGTGGACTGAATAATCCAGTCATTTACTGCACTGGGGTAAGGGTGGTATCCTCTGGCTTTTACAGTATAATTACTGCGGCTAATGAATAGTATTCTATGAATCCTTGGGAACTGAATTAGGCATACATGGGCGATGTAGAGTCATACACATTTCAATCACATATACACTTGTGTGTAAAGAGGCACAACTGGGCTGTAACAGAGCCTTCTCATGTAGGGAAAGCTCAGTGCAGATGTACAGATTTGTAACTTTTGCACCTATAAGTGTGCAATGATGATGATGACTAGGCCAACCAGGCATACACTTGTCGGCATATTGCAAGATACATGGAATTCTGTATACTGGCAAAATACTGTATATGCAGGTTGAAAGCAACATATGCCCAATTTACTTCCAACTTTGCATCAGCTCCACAACCTGCATTGTGCATATCCATAATGACTTGTTGTAGGTCTATATTTGTCTGTATATCTCTCCACAGTTTGTTTTCAGAACTATTTAAATTCTCTTTTTTATCCATTATTTTGTACATCTCAGTTACCATGAACAGTTGACATGTCTCATTTATTCTCTTTGTATAGGTAATGGGAATAGCAGATGCTGCTGAAGAACTCCAAACCAACCTGTTCCGTGCTTTCACAAAGCTGAGGAGCGCAACACAGCTTGTAATCCTGCTGATTGGGTTGTGGCAGAAGCTTAATAAAGACCAGATGGGCATTTTGGAAGCCACCTTTTTGCCACTTGTAGAAGATGGTCAAGAACTGGTAAGATGATCAAAGTAGTGTGATCTGTACATTAGTAATGACATTCATTATATGTTGTTTCACATTTATTTGAGTTTGATAACATCTTACGACTTGTTTATTTATTTATTTTACTTTGTCCACTGTACTGTACTATACTATAATTATTTGGGCATGATACATAGAGAAGTGTATTCTAGGCTTGGCGCCAAAAGGTGACATAGCGCGTGAAAGAGTTCAGTTGCTCTGTGTGATGCACGGCAAGAGCTGCCTGCATCATCTTCTCTTGGATATTAATGTGCTAGTTCAACGCAGTGTGTGTACAGTACAGTATATGCAGCAATACACACACTTTTCCTATTGGGAGGCAATCGCAACATCGCTCTTCTAGACGAACTCTACTTCTCACTTATACTGTACCCATTCTTTTAAGCATTAAACAAATAATAATAATTATTATTATTATTATTATTTAAAAAAAATATGTATTGTATGTTCAAATATATTAGAAGTATTATAAGCCATTTATTTTTAGCATATTGGGTAAGATTCCTATATGACAGCCACGTGTCATATTCTTTTTTTATTATATTTACACAATATAGAATGATCAGGATTGTGTCATGTTAGGTAGCCAGACTTTAGGCTAGGTTTCATTATTTCTTGCCTTGGTTTAGCATACACTACTGTATACATTTATTGCCCACTAGAGTGTCTGTAAGTGCAGACGGATGCCAATAAATGTATGTATTGTAAATATTTCTTAATAAAGCAGACTCTACTCATGTTACATGCATCTGTTATAGAATTGAATGGAGAAACGTTGTAATTGCATGGATGTCATAGCAAGTAATATTGCAAACATTGAATAATTTAATATTATAACAATGCAGTTTGATACACAAATGTGCAATTTGTTTTATTTTTTTATTGAAAATATTGGGTTTCAAAAGCAACATTGGGACTGTCAGATATCAAAGGTAGTGGAATCCAAATAGTGCTTCTGGGGTAGAACAGCAGCCTTGGAACACCTGGATGCTTCACCCACAGTAAACCAGACACTGGTACTGAGAATAGGTGTGCCAATGTGGTGCTGATTAGATGGATAGAAAGTTACAGTGAGTGAAGAAAAAGTATCATAACCATAAAATAATTAGATAAAACCTCCCTTGGAATGAATATAGGGGGTAATTCTGAGTTGATCGCAGCAGGATTTTTGTTAGCAATTGGGCAAAACCATGTGCACTGCAGGGGGGACAGATGTAACATGTGCAGAGAGAGATAGATTTGGGTGTGGTGAGTTCAATCTGCAATCTAATTTGCAGTGTAACAATAAAGCAGCCAGAATTTACCCTGCACAGAAACAAAATAACCCACCCAAATCTAACTCTCTCTGCACGTTATATCTGCCTCCCCTGCAGTGTACATGGCTTTGCCCAATTGCTAAAAAATTTCCTGCTGCGATCAACTTGGAATTACCCCCATAGATCCTCCCTAGTCACATTCAGGTACATGAAATACAAAAGAATGTAATATTTATTTATTAATAGCTTCTTATATAGTGCAGCATATTCCGTTGCGCTTTACAATTGTAACAACATTAGTAGAACAAAACTGGGTAATAATAGACAGACATAGAGGTAGGAAGATCCTGCTTGCAAGCATACAATCTATAGGGAAATAGGTATTATACGCAATGATACGTGCTACCTAATGCATAATGGTCTGGCCAGATTGCAAAGGTTCTTAATGGGCTGTATGATATGGTCACTCAGCAATAATGGCCATGGGTCATCAACAACATATAACAAGGGAAAACAAATCTCAATGGTGAAACATCCTTTTTTTGGTGGGGCGGAAATTGGATAAAACATAATAAAAAACCACCTGAATGTAAGGCAGCATACCAGAATATTTAGTGTACATAGTACACCAAATACAGCTTAAGACAGTAACTAGCTATCTCCCAAGAATGGACGTCTGGGTCAGATATCTTCCTCCTGCTCTCCACCAAGTGGATCCGGAGCATTTCAATATTGCTGTGGTGCAGGTACAGTTATGAAAAGCAGCTGTCCTCGCAATCCCATAACACTGCTGCAGAATACTTACCAGAGATGACCCAGCTGACTGTAGTAACGTGGCATGTGCACAGTCGAAGGTCGCGCAGTGGCGGTGGAGGCATACACCCCAATTCCTCTTCACAACCCCAGACTTTCTTCCCAAATGAAAGACCGAGGCTCCGGGGACTAGCGCCATATGGCATTTGTTCGAGCTAGCAAATTCTGAAAACTCTGAAACCTATTTGTCCCCTAATAATGAATGGGCCCATTACAAAAAAAAAAAAAAAATGTGGAAGCTAACGTTTCAGAATGTGTCTTACCGGGCCATTGTTGATGATGAATAGGCCTCTAAATATGATATTTTTCTCTTTGTTTCAACCATTGTAAACGCAGTGTGGTAAAAAAATAATTGAAACTCTGAGTGCGCAACTTCTGCTAAATGACCAGAATTAGTGTAACTTGCTGCTCCCCTTCACCAGCCACCAGTAGCTGGCTACTTGTGATTGACTTGCTGTGAAGAGAATTCCTTGGCAATGCCTACTTTTTATTGGTTATTCATAGTGTGTTGGTGGATCTTTTTTTATGGCGACTAAATTTACAATGCAGTGCTTTTTGAAGCCGCCACATCTTTGGTGTTTTGGGCTGACGAATTTAAAGGGGCAGTAATATTTAATACAGACTCAAGGCTTTGAAAAGTGCTGCATTATAAATTTAGCCCTAGAATGTAGACAAATACAGGAAGTAAAAAATATTTAGTTTACTAAAGTGACCAACAAGATTTTCTTCAGTTACAGGTTTATTTTAAAATTGTGCGCTTTTTTCTATTCTTTGGTACAATGAGCAGAGAGAGGTTCCTCACACTCATGGTATTCCTGTAAAGCCCTGGTTCAGATTAAGATGAGAAGGAGGAATTCAGTTTTTTTTTTTTTTGCTTTGTTTTTTAATGAGACCAAAAATCATTCAAATTTAAAATGGATTTTAATTGAATAAATCACACCCCAAACTACCATTCACCAATTTATTAAATATAAAATAAAATCTTATTTTGTTCTTTTTGTATCTAATCTACTGTAGTCCATGTTATATACAACTCATGACGGGTGCCATACAGAAGACATACGTGCATAGTACAGTCTTACATAAGCACCACCTGCAGTATGCGTGCCTGACAAATGATGCAAGATCATGCTACCATCACCATTCTATTAGATTTTTTCTTCCATAAAGGATCGATAAAGGAAGACACATCTGTAATGACTTTCCCTTCTCCACTGTTGACATGTGTTTGATACAAATGACTGGCAGTTATGCCTGCTCAGCCCACAGATGCTGCCAACTCATTAATTTAAAATTAAGTGTTTTAATTATTTATCGGCAGCATCTGTCATTGTAAAAAATGGTTTCTCACTACAATTTTTAACAATTCACATGTAGCAATACTGGGGTTATAAAGCAATTTACATATGTATTATATCTTGATGGACATTATTACTGTCATATATCTTGCTTTAGATTATCATTTCCATATTTGATTATTATGAGCTGGTTGTCCTACATGGTTGTGTTCAAGTAGTATTCTTGTTCAGTAGCAGCCCTCCCCGGAAACTGGGCCATAGGTGAGCTGCCACATAGAATCTATGGGGTCAATCCAGTTACCCGCAATATCTTCGTGGGTGCAAGTACAGTAAGTGAGGCTGTATGTTGCACTTATGTTACCAACAACGCAGATTTTTGTTTAATATGCGACCAAATATCGAACAAAAATCGAGCCAGATCGATTTTTAGCAAATATACCCCTAAATTTCATATTTACTAACAGATGAATTTTTATTTTATTTTTATTTTTAAATATGTCATAAATCATGTTAGTAAATGTGTGATTTAGACCCTGAAACACAAAATCGATCAAAAATCGACCCAAATCTGTGAAGCTGTAGCAGTGAGACAGGCCAGGCTGGAGCCTGTATTACACTGCAGGAAACAGGACTGAGACTTATACTGCAAGAGGGCCAGAAGGCTAGTCCAGACCTGCATGTGGCAGAGCGGAGCTACCAAGACTTTGACATATAGGGCGGCAGGGCCGAAACTAGGATTTTTGTCACCCGGGGCAAGGTAGTCATTTGACACCCCCCCCCCCCCCCCCCCTCCGCAAAAAAAAAAAAATTATTTTACAATAAATAAATAAAAATAATAATAAAATAAAATAAATAAATACATGAATAAAAATATTATATATATATATATATATATATATATATATATCTCTTTCAGAACTTTTTTACCTGAAAAATTGCCTTTTCTAACATAAATTTCATATCCAGGAAAAAGTGTCCCCATTTTACACAGTACGACAGGCAAGTGTCCCCATTCCCCATTTTACACATTGCGGCAGACAGGTGACCCCATTTTACACATTGCGGCAGGAAAAAGTGTCCCCATTTTACACATTGCGGCAGACAGGTGACCCCATTTTACACATTGCGGCAGACAGGTGTCCCCATTTTACACATTGCGGCAGGAAAAAGTGTCCCCATTTTACACATTGCGGCAGGCACGTGTCCCCATTTTACACAGTACGCTGGCAAGTGTCCCCATTTTACACATTGCGGCAGGAAAAAGTGTCCCCATTTTACACATTACGGCAGGCACGTGTCCCCATTTTACACAGTACGCTGGCAAGTGTCCCCATTTTACACATTGCGGCAGGAAAGTGTCCCCATTTTACACATTGCGGCAGGAAAAAGTGTCACCATTTTACACATTGCGGCAGGAAAAAGTGTCCCCATTTTACACATTGCGGCAGGCACAGGTCCCCATTTTACACATTGCGGCAGGAAAAAGTGTCCCCATTTTACACATTGCGGCAGGCACAGGTCCCCATTTTACACAGTACGCTGGCAAGTGTCCCCATTTTACACATTGCGGCAGGCACAGGTCCCCATTTTACACAGTACGCTGGCAAGTGTCCCCATTTTACACATTGCGGCAGGAAAAAGTGTCCCCATTTTACACATTGCGGCAGGCACAGGTCCCCATTTTACACATTGCGGCAGGCACAGGTCCCCATTTTACACATTGCGGCAGGCACAGGTCCCCATTTTACACATTGCGGCAGGTGGTGGAGGGAGAGAGAGAGAGAGGAAGGGAGAGGGGCTGACTTACATTTGAAGCGGTTCTCGCCGCTCTTCAGCCGCCTCTCCCTCCTCGTCTGGTCTGCGCGGCTCCCCCTTCTCCCTCCTCCGGCGGGGTTTCGTGGAATGACGCGTTTGCGCCGTGACGTCACGACGCAATCGCGTCATTCCGCGAAACCCCGCCCCCCGAGCTGGGCACTCGGGAGAAGGGGGTTTCAAAGTTATAAAAGTGCCGCGGCGGGTGTTAGGGGGTCTCGGCGCCCCCTCCAATCCGGCGCCCAGGTCGCCTGCCCCCCTAGCCCCCACCCTAGTTTCGGCCCTGAGGGCGGGATATACTAAATGGAAAATGCGCTAAACCCCCATTTACCCCCGCAATTGTCAATCAGGCTGTACCCAGATTATGTGTCCTCAGATAAAATGAGGCTGTAACTGTTTAAATGAACTGAAACTCCTGGGATGCACAGACAATAACTGGCTGTAAAACTTAGTAACATACGTAAAGTACAGTTTCCAGTACTAGAGCTGTAGTGTCCCAGATTGCCTGTTCTTGCATGCATCCATTATGGCATGCGGTTAGGCATTTTGTTGGACAGTAGCTAAAAAAAATAAAAAATCATTGATTTCAATTGTTTTATATTGATGTTTATTAAATATCTACTTCCTAAATTTCCGTGCCATACTGTGACAATAATGCTTTCTTTGTTTTAAAGGATTGTAATTACAAGTAATTAATGATGGCTTGAATACCTTTGTTTGTGGCTGCTTTATAAATATTTGGCTAAGCTGCATATACAAATATCTTCAGGACAGGGTCGGACTGGCCCACAGGGGAACAGGGGAAACCACCGGTGGGTCCCACCGCTTGTGGATCCTCCTCCTCCTCCTCTAGGGATCAGGTTTCAGACTCTATCCTAGTGCACTTGAATTATGCATTATACTTATATTACATTATACTTCACAAGAATATGGTTTATTATATATTTACCAAGCGGAACAGAGCATGTACGCTGTAATGGTTAGACAAACGTCTGTGGTGGCTGGCCACGCCCCAGTGGAGCCTGGCCACACCCTTAAGCATGGGCCCCTACAACAGCACCCCACCGGTGGGCCCTTCATTTCCCAGTCCGACACTGCTTCAGGATGTCACCTTATAGAAAAGTACCACGCTTACTGCAATAAAGCCTATTGAGGAAGGTGGAAACTATGTGAAGGGGAAGCGGTTAAGATCTTGCCGCATGGGATCCCAGTGATCACAATGCAGACGCCGGAATCCCGCACAGTGGTACAATGCCGGCACTGGAATACCGGCAAGACAGGCTATTCTCCCTCTGTGGTGTGTCCACGACACCCATAGAGGCGGAATGTAATCTCAAGGGGCTTTCTAGTGCTCGCCCAGCTGCTGGAATACTGGTGGCCGGGATATCGCTGTCGGTATACTGATGGCCTGCATCCCGGTCATCGGTATTTCATACAGAACCCATGTGCAGAGACCTTTGGCCTAGACTGACTAGAAAAATGGTCTAATGACTAATGTTAAGAATTAGAGTGTTTTATGCAACTTATTGAATAACAGAGCAGATGAAATGCTTGATTGGATATTAGGATCATAACTATAGTTGCAGAGCTGATCAAATGAATGTTCGGTTTTGATTGATTAACCATGACTACAATATTATGGGGAGGTCTGAGGATCAGGCTTCGTCTCCAAAAGAGCCACAGTCCATCCCAACTCATCTGCAATCACTTCTCCCATGCACATTTTTAAAGGTATGTTTATTCTAGCTACAGTGTACGGATATCCTGTTTTATTTTTCAATTGATTTATAGCAAGTTTGTTTAAAAAAAAATTCTGCAGCGGGGTACATTGGTTTCCACAGGGAAAACATTGGGGTGTAGAGATGGATCTTGATCCACAGGCACCAACAGGCTAAAGCTTTAGACTGTCCCAGGATGCATTGGGGCCTCCTCTATAATCCCGCCTCCAGGCACTGGAGCTCAGTTTCGAGTTGGTGCCTGCAGAAGCAGGTCACTTAACAGGGGGGCTGCACTGGGCAGCCATGAAAATAAGAATTTACTCACCGGTAATTCTATTTCTCGTAGTCCGTAGTGGATGCTGGGAACTCCGTAAGGACCATGGGGAATAGCGGGCTCCGAAGGAGGCTGGGCACTCTAGAAAGATTTATGACTACCTGGTGTGCACTGGCTCCTCCCACTATGACCCTCCTCCAAGCCTCAGTTAGGACACTGTGCCCGGACGAGCTGACATAATAAGGAAGGATTTTGAATCCCGGGTAAGACTCATACCAGCCACACCAATCACACCGTACAACTCGTGATACTATATCCAGTTTGACAGTATGAAAACAACTGAGCCTCTCAACAGATGGCTCAACAATAACCCTTTAGTTAGCAATAACTATTTACAAGTATTGCAGACAATCCGCACTTGGGATGGGCGCCCAGCATCCACTACGGACTACGAGAAATAGAATTACCGGTGAGTAAATTCTTATTTTCTCTGACGTCCTAGTGGATGCTGGGAACTCCGTAAGGACCATGGGGATTATACCAAAGCTCCCAAACGGGCGGGAGAGTGCGGATGACTCTGCAGCACCGAATGAGAGAACTCCAGGTCCTCCTCAGCCAGGGTATCAAATTTGTAGAATTTTGCAAACGTGTTTGCCCCTGACCAAGTAGCTGCTCGGCAAAGTTGTAAAGCCGAGACCCCTCGGGCAGCCGCCCAAGATGAGCCCACCTTCCTTGTGGAATGGGCATTTACAGATTTTGGCTGTGGCAGGCCTGCCACAGAATGTGCAAGCTGAATTGTACTACAAATCCAGCGAGCAATAGTCTGCTTAGAAGCAGGAGCACCCAGCTTGTTGGGTGCATACAGGATAAACAGCGAGTCAGATTTTCTGACTCCAGCCGTCCTGGAAACATATATTTTCAGGGCCCTGACAACGTCTAGCAACTTGGAGTCCTCCAAGTCCCTAGTAGCCGCAGGCACCACAATAGGCTGGTTCAGGTGAAACGCTGACACCACCTTAGGGAGAAATTGGGGACGAGTCCTCAATTCTGCCCTATCCATATGGAAAATCAGATAAGGGCTTTTACATGATAAAGCCGCCAATTCTGACACTCGCCTGGCTGAAGCCAAGGCCAATAACATGACCACTTTCCACGTGAGATATTTCAGATCCACGGTTTTTAGTGGCTCAAACCAATGTGATTTTAAGAAACTCAACACCACGTTGAGATCCCAAGGTGCCACAGGAGGCACAAACTGGGGCTGAATATGCAGCACTCCTTTCACAAATGTCTGAACTTCAGGTACTGAAGCTAGTTCTTTTTGAAAGAAAATCGACAGAGCCGAGATCTGTACTTTAATGGAGCCTAGTTTTAGGCCCATATTCACTCCTGTTTGCAGGAAATGCAGAAATCGACCTAGTTTAGTTGAAATTCCTCTGTTGGGGCCTTTTCGGCCTCGCACCATGCAACATATTTCCGCCATATGCGGTGATAATGATTTGCCGTAACATCTTTCCTGGCTTTAAGAAGCGTAGGAATGACTTCCTCCGGAATGCCCTTTTCCTTCAGGATCCGGCGTTCAACCGCCATGCCGTCAAACGCAGCCGCGGTAAGTCTTGGAACAGACAGGGCCCCTGCTGTAGCAGGTCTTGTCTGAGCGGCAGAGGCCACGGGTCCTCTGAGATCATCTCTTGAAGTTCCGGGTACCACGCTCGTCTTGGCCAATCCGGAACCACGAGAATTGTGTTTACTCCTCGCTTTCTTATTATTCTCAATACCTTTGGTATGAGAGGCAGAGGAGGGAACACATAAACTGACTGGTACACCCACGGTGTCACTAGAGCGTCCACAGCTATCGCCTGAGGGTCCCTTGACCTGGCGCAATATCTTTTTAACTTTTTGTTGAGGCGGGACGCCATCATGTCCACCTGTGGTTTTTCCCAACGGTTTACCAGCATCTGGAAGACTTCTGGATGAAGTCCCCACTCTCCCGGGTGGAGGTCGTGTCTGCTGAGGAAGTCTGCTTCCCAGTTGTCCACTCCCGGAATGAACACTGCTGACAGTGCTAGTACATGATTCTCCGCCCATCGGAGAATTCTTGTGGCTTCTGCCATTGCCATCCTGCTTCTTGTGCCGCCCTGTCGATTTACATGGGCGACTGCCGTGATGTTGTCTGACTGGATCAGCATCGGCTGGTGTAGGAGCAGGGATTTTGCTTGACTTAGGGCATTGTAAATGGCCCTTAGTTCCAGAATATTTATGTGAAGGGAACTCTCCTGACTCGACCATAGTCCTTGGACGTTTCTTCCCCGTGTGACTGCCCCCCAGCCTCGAAGGCTGGCATCCGTGGTCACCAGGACCCAGTCCTGTATGCCGAACCTGCTGCCCTCTAGAAGATGGGCACTCTGCAGCCACCACTGTAGAGACACCCTGGTTCTTGGAGACAGGGTTATTAAGCGATGCATCTGAAGATGCGATCCGGACCATTTGTCCAACAGGTCCCACTGAAAGATTCTGGCATGGAACCTGCCGAAGGGAATTGCTTCGTAAGAAGCTACCATCTTTCCCAGGACCCGCGTGCAGTGATGCACCGATACCTGTTTTGGTTTCAGGAGGTCTCTGACTAGAGATGACAACTCCCTGGCTTTCTCCTCCGGGAGAAACACTTTTTTCTGGACTGTATCCAGAATCATACCCAGGAACAGTAGACGTGTCGTCGGAACCAGCTGTAACTTTGGGATATTCAGAATCCAGCCGTGCTGGTGCAGCACTTCCTGAGATAGTGCTACTCCCACCAACAACTGTTCCTTGGACCTCGCCTTTATTAGGAGATCGTCCAAGTACGGGATAATTAAAACTCCCTTTTTTCGAAGGAGTATCATAATTTCCGCCATAACCTTGGTAAATACCCTCGGTGCCGTGGACAGTCCAAACGGCAGCGTCTGGAATTGGTAATGGCAATCCTGTACCACAAATCTGAGGTACTCCTGGTGAGGATGGTAAATGGGGACATGCAAGTAAGCATCCTTGATGTCCAGGGATACCATGTAATCCCCCTCGTCCAGGCTTGCAATAACCGCCCTGAGCGATTCCATCTTGAACTTGAATTTTTTTACGTATGTGTTCAAGGATTTCAAATTTAAAATGGGTCTCACCGAACCGTCCGGTTTCGGCACCACAAATAGTGTGGAATAGTAACCCCGGCCTTGTTGATGTAGGGGTACCTTGATTATCACCTGCTGGGAATACAGCTTGTGAATTGCCGCTAGCACCGCCTCCCTGTCTGAGGGAGCAATCGGCAAGGCAGATTTTAGGAACCGGTGGGGTGGAGACGCCTCGAATTCCAGTTTGTACCCCTGAGATACTATTTGAAGAATCCAGGGATCTACCTGTGAGCGAGCCCACTGATCGCTGAAATTCTTGAGGCGGCCCCCCACCGTACCTGGCTCCGCCTGTGGAGCCCCACCGTCATGCGGCGGACTTGGAAGAAGAAGCGGGGGAGGACTTTTGCTCCTGGGAACCTGCTGTTTGTTGCAGCCTTTTTCCCCTACCTCTGCCTCTGGACAGAAAAGACCCGCCTTTTCCACGCTTGTTTTTCTGGGTCCGAAAGGACTGAACCTGATAAAACGGCGCCTTCTTAGGCTGTGAGGGGACATGGGGTAAAAATGCTGACTTCCCAGATGTTGCTGTGGAAACTAGGTCCGAGAGACCATCCCCAAATAATTCCTCACCCTTATAAGGCAAAACTTCCATGTGCCTTTTAGAATCTGCATCTCCTGTCCACTGGCGAGTCCATAAGCCTCTCCTAGCAGAAATGGACAATGCACTTACTTTAGATGCCAGCCGGCAGATTTCCCTCTGTGCATCTCTCATATATAAGACTGAGTCTTTGATATGGTCTATGGTTAGCAGAATCGTGTCTCTGTCTAGTGTGTCAATATTTTCTGACAGTTTATCTGACCACGCAGCGGCAGCACTGCACATCCATGCTGACGCAATAGCTGGCCTAAGTATAATGCCTGAGTGTGTGTATACAGACTTCAGGATCGCCTCCTGCTTTCTATCAGCAGGTTCCTTGAGGGCGGCCGTATCCGGAGACGGTAGTGCCACCTTTTTAGACAAACGTGTGAGCGCTTTATCCACCCTAGGAGGTGTTTCCCAACGTGACCTATCCTCTGGCGGGAAAGGGAACGCCATTAGTACCTTCTTAGGAATTACCAATTTTTTATCAGGGAAGGCCCACGCTTCTTCACACACTTCATTTAATTCATCTGATGGGGGAAAAACTACGGGTAGTTTTTTCTCCCCAAACATAATACCCTTTTTAGTGGTACCTGTATTTATATCAGAAATGTGTAACACCTCTTTCATTGCCTCAATCATGCAGTGAATGGCCTTAGTGGGCATCAGGTTAGACTCATCGTCGTCGACACTGGTGTCAGTATCAGTGTCGACATCTGCGTCTGCGATCTGAGGTAGCGGGCGTTTCAGAGCCCCTGATGACCTTTGAGACGCCTGGACAGGCACGAGCTGAGAAGTCGGCTGTCCCACATTTGGCATGTCGTCAAATTTCTTATGCAAGGAGTCTATACGTGCACTCATTTCTTTCCATAAGCTCATCCACTCAGGTGTCTGCCCCGCAGGGGGTGACATCCCTTCTAAAGGCATCTGCTCCGTCTCCACATCATTATCCTCATCAAACATGTCGACACAGCCGTACCGACACACCGCCCACACACAGGGAATGCTCTAACAGAGGACAGGACCGACAAAAGCCCTTTGGGGGGACAGAGTGAGAGTATGCCAGCACACACCAGAGCGCTATATAATGCAGGGACTGACTGAGTTATGTCCCCTATAGCTGCTTTTTCTATATAAATGTATACTGCGCCTAAATTTAGTGCCCCCCCTCTTTTTTTTACCCTTTTCTGTAGTGTAGACTGCAGGGGAGAGTCAGGGAGCTTCCTTTCAGCGGAGCTGTGAGGGAAAATGGCGCCAGTGTGCTGAAGGAGATAGCTCCGCCCCTTTTCCGCGGACTATTCTCCAGCTTTTTCCTATATTCTGGCAGAGGTATTTTCCACATATATAGCCTCTGGGGCTATATATTGTGGTATTTTTGCCAGCCAAGGTGTTATTATTGCTTCTCAGGGCGCCCCCCCCCCCCCCCCAGCGCCCTGCACCCTCAGTGACCGGTGTGTGAAGTGTGTGTGAGGAGCAATGGCGCACAGCTGCAGTGCTGTGCGCTACCTTGGTGAAGACTGATGTCTTCTGCCGCCGATTTTCCGGACCTCTTCTTGCTTCTGGCTCTGTAAGGGGGACGGCGGCGCGGCTCCGGGACCGAACACCAAGGACTGGGCCTGCGGTCGATCCCTCTGGAGCTAATGGTGTCCAGTAGCCTAAGAAGCCCAAGCTGGCTGCAAGCAGGCAGGTTCGCTTCTTCTCCCCTTAGTCCCTTGCTGCAGTGAGCCTGTTGCCAGCAGGTCTCACTGAAAATAAAAAACCTAATTTCTATACTTTCTTTCTAAAGGCTCAGGAGAGCCCCTAGTGTGCATCCAACCTCGGCCGGGCACAAAATCTAACTGAGGCTTGGAGGAGGGTCATAGTGGGAGGAGCCAGTGCACACCAGGTAGTCATAAATCTTTCTAGAGTGCCCAGCCTCCTTCGGAGCCCGCTATTCCCCATGGTCCTTACGGAGTTCCCAGCATCCACTAGGACGTCAGAGAAAAGCTATTAGAAGACTTCAAGGGTCGCAGCACTTACATGTCAGGGTGACATTCTGTGCTGCAGCTCCGTCACCTCCCCAGCGGCGTAACATACTCCCGCTGGCTCTGTTCCCAGGTACTTGCGGCGGAGACGCTCCGGCTCTAGGCACACGATTGCAAACGCTCTCCTGGTACGCGTGGCTGCTACAGAAGGGAGGAGGTAAGAGGGTCCCCCAGACGGAACCCGCCATTAAAACGCGTTCCGGTCGCAGTCTAAGAAGATGGACTGCGACGCTGGCGTGGACACTGTAACAGAGCAGGGACCCCACTGTATCCACCAGGGCAGATGAGTATAGGTCGGATATGTTAATGTCCACTTTAATAAGACTCCATAGTATCAGGTGGTGAAGTCCAGCATAGGGAGAAGATGCTTGACCTGTAGCCCATGCCCCGGCCCAGGGCGCCATTCTACTAGTGAGTGTTCCTGCCCTGGAGCTGCCTCACACTCTCCCTCACTCCCTGACTGAGATGCTGGGTGCCATTTTCTAAAATAGCTGCGACTGGTTTCCCGGACTGCAGGGCAAGGTCTCCCTTGTAAACCCGCCTGTACATCAGCGCCGTGGTTTTACAAACACTTAAGTATTCTACATGTCAATAATAAGACAGCGTTAGTTAAGAACAAGTGTACCTGTGCCAAAATATATTGTACCAGTATTCTGATGTATACATCCAGTCTCAGACCGTGCATTGTTTTATATATATATATATGTATGTATATATATATGTATATATATATATATATATATATATATTTCTTCATATATTAATCCAATGCAATTTTATTGTCATGAAAATAATTATCTGCATTGCAAACGTGACTATGTGTGCCTGTTTCTGCTATGTGATTTCACTGCGGTGTATCCCAGATATGTCTATCACTGTATACTGTACCCTAGGGGACTAGGTACGTCTGGGTCAATATATAGTGCGTCACAGTATTTACCTTTTACGTGTATTCTACTGTGTACTCAGTCACATAATACCGGATTTATTTGCAGGTGTTGTGTACTGAGTACTCAGTCACATGCTAACGGATTTATTCGCAGGTATTATACTTTGTCTGGCTTCAAAGTACTAAACCGCTCTCTGTTTCATTTGTGTATAATGTCTAACATGTAGGGCAGTAAATCTGGGGAAGCTCCTGCATCTTGCAGAGAATGCGCAACGGATTTACCTGAGGGGGAAGTTTTGTGTAATGCTCTGTGTACTATGTCTCATACATCCCCAGTTAGTCCGCAGCTTCTGTAACCAATCAGAAGCCGTCCTGGGCTGCGTTATCAAACCTACTGGGTATTCTAGTTGAACGCTTTATACCCTCTATAGGACCACCTATCACATTACAGTCACTGATGTCCCTATTGGGCGGGAAAAATTTTGCCTCACAGGTTGTAGTGTATGACTCATTCCTTGGTCAGGCAAAACGTAATGCCAGGTCACTCTCGTGTCTCTGGGTCTTCTAAAGCGGGCTGTTTCCTCCTCCCTATTCAATAATCTCTCAGATATTTTATCTGATGAGGGGGGGAATATGCTGTCCTATCTGTCCCTGTATTAGGTGTTTCTGACAAGGATTCTTCATTGCTAAATGATGCCACTGCCCTTGTGGTTAAGCAAATGGATATGTTCACACGTCAGAAGACAATTAAAACTCTGTTACCACAGTCTGACCATTAAGTGGACATCCGACAATACCCCTGGTCTAATCCTGTGAAGACATTCCCCCTGTCCGCAACCGGCATTAGCTTGTTATCCTCTTCCTGCAGAGTTATATAACAAGTGGGTAATTCACTACTAGTGAACTAATGTGTCGCCCATCTCGGGTGCCGTTCACTCTGCCTGTCACCACTGTCTCCTCAATGTAGGAACCGACAGATAAGTGTGTGGAGGGATGCCTGAAGTCTATTACTCCCTTACAGGTGTTGTACATAGACCTCTTGGGGCTGCAAAATAGATTAATAGCTGGATCAGGCATTAGAGGATGAGCTGTCCGAGGATATATCTGACAATGCCAGGAGGCGTCCCCTGAGGCGGGAGTGTCGGCTGCCAAGGCGTCGAATACGTCTGTTCTGGCTCGCCGTATTCTGTGGTTGAGGTCATGGAAGGTGGAACTGGACTCCAAAAGTCCTTGGAGGTATTTCCTTTTACTGTGGCAGACCTAATTATAAATTGGGTCTGGATCGGCGACTACTATGTCTGCCTTTCTCTCAAATGCTACTCCTTCTGCACAGAGGGCAAAAGGTACCACTTTCCCTGCTTTCGGCCTCAAGGGAAAGCAAAGCTCAGGCATACCCGAGATTATCTCGTGCTCCCAAAAACCACTAAACTCAAGACCTAACAATCCTGGGCAGCCCATCTGCCTGCTTCTAAACATGACAAGCCTGCTGCATGACAGGACAGGGCTTTCCCTGGGGGTCCCCAGGGTCGGAGGATGACTTCTGCGATTCACCCAGGTTTGATTAATGACCACTTCAGACGTATGGGTGCTAGAAGTTGTTTCTCATGGGTACGCAGTCTCTTTCAAGAGGCGTCCCCCTCACCAGTTTTGCAAAACGGTTATCCCTTCGGATCCGTTAAAGGCGCAAGCTCTACAATTGGTTGGGAGTTCCATCCTGGATACAGGAGTGGTGGTGCCGATACCTCTATCCCAAAGAGGCAGAGTATACTAATCGACCCTGTTTCTAGTACCGATACCCAATGGGTCTTGCCGGCCTATACTCAACCTCAAATCAATGAACAAGTTTGTGAGAGTATCCAAGTTCCGTATGGAAACACTGTGCTCAATTGTACTGGCCATGGAACCTGGAGATTATATGGTATCGCTGGATATACAAGATGCTTACCTGCATATACCTATTGCCATATCGCATCAGCAATATCTGCGGTTTGCTATTGGCAACCTTCACTATCAGTCCCAAGCTCTGCCGTTTGGACTGGCCACGGCTCCTCGGATCTTCACCAAGGTTATGGCCATGATGACGACTCATCTCCGTCATCAGGGAGTAAGGATCTTTTCGTATCTGGACGACTTGCTGATCCTGGCAAACTCCCACGATGTCCTCCTCAGTCATCTACAACTGACGGTAAACTTCTTACAAGCCCACGGGTGGCTCATCAACTGGAAGAAATCCTCGCTGGTCCCTGCTTTGAGCATGGTGCGCCTGGGGGCACTACTGGACACACCCAGTCAACGGCTGTTTCTGTCTCCAGAGAATGTCCTGAAGCTTGAGGACAGGATCAGATACTTCCTCTCTTGCCCAAGAGTGTGCATACACTCGGCGATGCAAGTACTAGGCCTGATGATGACGGCTTTCGACATGGTAGAGTACGCTCAATTTCATTCCCTCCTCTGCAGAGGTTAATCCTTTCCAAGTGGGACGGCCTACCTCATCGGATCAAATCTCACATGATCTCTTAGACTCCGGAGGGTCGTCTGTCGCTGACCTCGTGGCTACAGGACCAGCAGTCAAGCAGGGGCCGTCCCTTCTGGATCCCCAACTGGGTCCTACTGACTACGGACGCCAGTCTGAGGGGATGGGGCGCGGTGTTGGAGAAACACTTTTTCCAGGGTCGGGGGACCAAGGAGGAATCACTCCTCCCGATAAACATTTGGGAATTGCAGGCAGTGTTCAATTCTTTGCCTCTCTCCCTGCCTATGTTACAGAACAGACCTGTTCAAGTATGGCCAGACAACGCCACCATGGTGACATACCTAAATCATGAAGGCAGCACCCAAAGCCGCATGGCAATGATGGAAGTGTCAAGAATCCTTTGTTGGGCGGAACGTCATCTGCCAGCAGTATCGGCAGTGTTCATTCCGGGTGTCCTCAAATGGGAAGCGGATTTCCTCAGTCGACAGGACATGCATGCTGGAGAGTGGCATCTTCCTCAGGAAGTCGTTCAACTCCCAGTGGACAAGTGGAGCCTACCAGATGTAGACCTGATGGCATTTCGACACAATCACAAAGTTCAGGTCTTCGGATCAAAAAACAGGGATCCTCAAGCAGCGTTTATGGAAGCATTGGCAATTCCATGGACCTTTCGGCTGCCATTAGTGTTC